>NC_077222.1:40806239-41406239 GCF_024763615.1 Phlebotomus papatasi | reverse complement strand
TAATTTCCATGTGCATCCTATTTGTAGTCAATTATATCCTTAGTCTGTATATGCTTTGCAAAAAGTCTCAGTTCAGTGCGAACTTTTTTTTGAGTATCCATTTTCAGATTGTGTAAAAAGTATTGTAAACGTTTTATTAGAAATTCGTGCAAGTTGGCAATTAGGCAAATTTTAATATAAAAGTCCCAGTAATTGTATGAAAATTTCTTTCCCCGACGCTCATCGGATTTTGCATCACTGAGGCAATATTTAAAAGAGCTTCGAAAAATTCTTTTCTGGATTCTTTTTGACTCTAAAGAAGCACAATGGACAGATCTCAAGAAAATTCTTCCTAAGTTACCATCAAGGGTTTTGCCAACAAATTTGCTGCACATCAAAAGTCCAGGGCTGAACAGTCGAAATCTGAGAGAAAAATCAGTTTTAATAATTTTCCAAACATGATGGTTTATTTTCCCTTAATTTTACTTCACGAACTCAATGAAAGAGCAGGAAGAGCAGTTATTATAGTCCGCTTTTTTGCAAACTTGTCACCGATCTGGGGATTAAGGGGTAAAAGGTATCAACTTCCTTTTAATTTTCGAAAGTTTTTTAGAGGTAGCCTAGTTGAGCTTTTCGTCCGAACATAACTATGACCAGAAAAATCGCCATTTTGAAGTGTTTGAACTTTGAAGTATTGAAAGTCAAAGGTTTAATTCCCTACGTTCCGAAATAAGTCGTACGTTTGGGTAAAAACTAGGGATTAAGGAATGGTTTCAGAGAATGTTTTTGTTATTTGCAAATATCTTATGTATGAACTATCCTCCATGTTCAGGGATAATATGGGGATTTTACGTCGATGGTAAGCTGAGGAATCGATGTGTTGAAGATGTCCTTTTCCACGTTTTCTTCTCCTTTCAAAATCTCCGGTAGATAGTTCATTACTAAAAATCGAACTGTGATTAACATTGCAGGCTAGAATTTGTTCTAAATTTTTAGTATGCACAAGGAATCAACAGTTATTACCGATATGTAATTTTTTATTGCTCTGATTTTGCAAAATGACCAATTAAAAAAACATCCTCGTTTTCTATGTGTTCCGATATCTAAGTGCTAAATGGTTAGAGATAGGGACTTGGAACCTTCGGGGACCCCCCCCCCATAAGTTGGCCATGGGGCCATTAATATGTCCCTCATTTACCCCCGCCACAACCATGTTTTTTAGGATAGGTCGATAATATGTCGTACGAATTTTTCAAGGGAAGGGAAGAGGCGGGGGGGAAAGTAGAGACATATTAATGGCCCCAGGGCCAACTCATGGGGGGTGGTCCCCCGAAGGTCCCAAGTCTCTATCTTTCACCATTTTGCACTTAATTTAGATTGAAAATAAAACGAAAAAAATAAAACATTCATCAAGACTGGACCCCAATTTTAATTCCGAACATTAACCATAGTTGTTTAAAAGAGATAATTGTTGATATACAAAATATTTACCAACAAACTTTCCCTTAATCCCAATTTTTTCCCAAACGTATGGTCAAAAACCATATTTTATGTTTCTTTGTTTTTTTTTCTTCTCAGTGTAAGGATATATGCAAAGCATAAATAAGTTACATGCACGTAATTGACGGTGAGCCTAAGAATTCTAATGCTATGCAATTAAATTAAGGAAATGGAAATCTGTTTGCCTTCTGGATGGATGATGGATATGGTGCGCACGTACATACTTTACATAGTGATTGTCGTCTCTAGAATTGTGCACAAACACTGATCAAAAGATCTTAACATATTATGCTCAATTGCATCAAGCTTCGGATAAATTATTAGTTGCTTTACAAGAAATCGGGTGTGTGAACATTTGGCATTCAAATTAAGCTTCCATCTCAAATTTCATTTTATAAATTGAAATTTTTACTGGGTTTTCCATTCCGTAATACTTTATGCACTTTATGTATCCCAGTAGAAGTTCTTCCATATCAAAATCAAAAAAAAGTATGCAATTTACAAAAAAATTTCAATGAATCTGGACTTTGCCAGAAATCTCCAGACCACTATTTACTGCACGTATAAGAAGAATTGTGGTGTAATTTGGTAGAAAGTGCAGAGTAAACATGAAAAGCGTTCCAAGTTTTTGACTGACATTTACTCACTCATACAAAATACATTTTCTCTCATTCAACAAGCTCTACTATTAATTGCACTGCACATGTTGCAATTAGTACGAATAAGAACAGCTAATTGCAAGTTCATTTCTAAGGTTTTCTTCAGTGACTTTGGACGTAGGAGAAGGGGTAACTGGGGCAGCACCGCACAATTTTGAATGATACGATTCTGATTTGATTTTTTAAGAATACTGAATTTTAATAAAATGTTCCTGAGCTCACTATCTAGGTAAGCCAGGGTAGGCAAAGAAACATTCTGTAAAGTTAATATATAAATCAACTTATTTATATTTGTCACCTCTAAATGTTTTGTTTCTGCGTAACAACTTTTTCGGATTATATTCTAAAATGAAAAAATTTTGTGTATAGTCCGTATGGTGCCATGTAAAAGGCTTTGCTTGGTGCATGAATAAATGTTTATTGTTATTATTATAACTCAATTTTCAAGAGAAATAAAAAGTGTTATTATACTTTTTCTATTTGTCAACAAATATCTGTAACAGATTGGGTAGAGTAACCTTTTAGTGTCATGCATTATTTGATGCCAATTTTTAAAAAGATATGAAAAAGCGGTGACAAAGCGTTCCAGACTATGCAAAGTGCTCGAATTCATGTCTTAGATGTTATAGCTCAAAAATACTTTCGCATGATTTATCGTTTACCGGTTCACAACCGATTTAAGCCGATTCATAAATAACGCAAAAGATTGCCCAAAGTAACTTAGAGTAATAAAATAAATTTTCGGGTAAAGAATAGTTACCGGTTATCAACCGGTTCAGAAGCGATTGGAACGGCTTCAGACATTTTAGAAATTCCAAGACCTTTCCAACGAACTGAAATATGACCTCGTTAGAATGGCAAATGTGTTTCCTAGAGCCATTGAGAAATACGCTCCCTAAATCCCTTTAAGAAAATTGCACTAATTTTAGGAAAAATTACTTTTATCTTTTATCTTTTATTTGTTATCTTAAAAGTTTGTTTTTAAATCACTTAGATCTGCGGATAATTTTAGAATTTAATTTTTTATCATTTGATCATCTAGGCATACCTATTTTAGGTAATCAAGGCAATATCAAATTATTATATAATATTATATCTCACATAATTTTACTTATCAAACACCATTTTTTAGTTTCGATATACTTCCTTCATTTAATTTTTTGGGTAGTTTTTTTTTGATAGTAAAAACACTGAGTGAGAGAAATCCGAAAAAGTTAAAATAACATTCCGGAAAAGTTAATTTTACCCTGCATTATTGATCCAAATTCGGTGTAAATATTACCCTTTTTAGGTGTATTGGGGGTTAAAGTTACCCTTTTCTATTTAAATTTTACCCTTAAATGGTGTAAAATTAACATTAAAAAATGTTGATATATTTTTACACCTAAAAGGTGTTAAAGTTATGAGGAAATAATGTTAATCGCACCCTCTTTTTTTCTCAGTGAAGTGACTAATGAAAAGTGCAGTTTTTTGAATTTGAAATTGCCCATATTCAGAGCTACCCAAGCATCCCCTATTATATGTACATTAGGAAACAGTTCGCCAAGGCAATATTGCGTGTGATTTAAGGAATTTCTGGTGTAAGAATTTGCACTTATGGGGGCAAACCAGATGTTCCAGCATGGGATTTATTGCAATTCCCGGAAACCATCATTAACATCCTATTTAGTTGCAGAAAATGTAATCTGTTACATGGAAATTCTTGAGGGTGTTATTTCTTGCAACTATTTCAATCACCCAAACCGCACTTTCTCGCTCATGCGAGATTCTGCGGTGGTTGCACTTGAGCCAAAGGGGAAATCAGGAAAATTGGGAGAATTATATGCATATCGATAATACATAATTTATTTACATAGATTTATAGAAGGAAGTATATGCAAAATAAACTTCCTCGATTTTTTTAATTAAATCTGGAAGAAGAAATCAAAAAGGTTCTATTTATGCGTCCTTTGCTACAATCATCAGACAGAAATCGTTCAAAATATACATGTATATAAATAAACTCTTAAGTGTGGAGCTCATTCAGACACTCAAATAGAAATTCTTGAAACTATATTCGTGTTATTTAATGATATTTGTAAAGATTAAATACAATGTAATAATTTTGCATTTCTCAAAGACGCGAGAATGTTTAATGAAAGCATGGTTATATATTAAGCTGTATGAAATACCTTGTATTTGTTCTATGTAATTAGTAATTTATAAAATATCCTTTTATATTTAAAATCTTTGAATAGTAAACATTTTTCCATAAAACATCACTGCTGTTGATGCCTCAGGAGCTTGTTTTTTTTTAATATACTTTATGAATATGGGGTAAACTGGCTTGTCAGTTACTCATTTACGGGTTTTTGAATTAACGCTGTTTTACTACCGATTTAAATCAGTTCATTGAAAATTTAAAAACCCTCTCAAAATTAAATAATCGTATCCTAAATTGAATTAATAATAAAAGTTAAATAGTCGATATTACAACCATTTCAAACTATCGCAATTATATTGAAAACTGCAAAGCGTTTCAATTAAAAAGAATTCTTATCAAATTACTTGAGAAATAAGCCCTGTAAAATTATTCAACTTGAATCCTTAGTATGGCAATTTTTGGTCATAAAACAAAGATGGCAATTCGCCAAGAAAAGTCCATTTGAAAATATTATAGGCAATTTTTGTGGAAATGTTTTCGTCTTTACAAGTAATTTAAGTTCATAAAAATTTCTTGTAGAAATAGATTTTTTTCAGAAAGCTTATTAAGAATTTCCAAGAAAATGTCAAAGAATGCTATTAGAAGTTTTCTTTAAAAAAAATTTTTAAAAAATTTACTCCTCGAAAAACAATGAAAAAACAGTTATCCGAACTAAAAGTTAAGAACATCAAAATTGAATTAAAATGGGATTTATACCACCAATTTTTCAAGTAAATCCTAAGGTCTTTTTTGGTCCAAGAACATTTACTTAGGAACATGATTCTCAGGGTAAAAATACATTTAAAAAATTACTGAGATCCATAAAAACGTTTTTGTACCGTTGTTTATAACCCGTCAAAATCGTTGAAATCGGTTCAGAAATGGACAAGATAATCAAAGATTTTATTGATTTTTCAACACGCTCAAATGCATAGGGATTGGATTTTTTTTAGTGTAGTTCTATTGTTAATTAGAAATAAATTAAAGCTCAGCTTTAACGACTCCAAATTTCGAATAATGCGGTCAAAGGTATAAATTAATGTAATTCTCGCCCTTCTAGCCTATCTAAAACCTCAGAATAAAAAAAAAGAATTCTCGTGGAAAAAGAAGTGATAGGAGGGTGGAAATAACGCACGGTATAATGCCCACTTTATGAGAAGAGTCACCGAAGACCGGAAGAAGATATTTCACGTTTGATCTCCAGTTCGGGAACATGTAAGGTTCAGTAAATAATATTTGCAGATCAAAAAAGTCAAATCCAAATAAGTCCGTTAAGAAATATGGTCTCAAGAAACTTTGGTCTTCAAGAAATTTAAATAACAAATTTTCTAGTAATAGTATTGCCCCAAAAAAAGTTATGAAAGCTATTGTGAGGAGGCGTAGACCTCGGGACTGACCTAGGACTAGGTGGCTGAATCAAATTCAGGATCTTGCCTTGGAGCGCCTTGAGATCGAATACGAACATCTCCTGAAGTGGAGGACGATCGACAGGCGTTGGTTGCTAATTTGGATGTCATGGGCCAGCGACCCCAATAGGGCTAAGCGGTTTAAAATAATGATGTTGTAGTCTGGTGATGTAAGTCATATGTGTATGAAAGGTTTGCCTAAGTAATTTCCAAAACATATTTAAAAAATAATTCAAAAAGGCTTGGGCCATAATTTCGAGGGTAACAACTTACGAAAAAAGCGAAAACTCGCATGAAGAGTGCGTCAGTTAATATGAATTTTTGACGGAAGTTGAATACCAAATCTTTTTGAACAAAAACATATTAACGTATTTTTTACAATGATTTTTAAGCATTTTAAGTCACTCACAATATTTTCAACTCTACCTTCTCAGATCAGCTACATCACATTTTGTTTCTCATACAGTTATTAGGTGAAAACTGCAGTTACAGTTATGGTTCTTGGTGATGTTTATTAATTTGCCCCGTTTTGCATTCCATTTTCATTAGGCTACTCAAAATAATTATGAAGTACAAGGATGTAAAGGTGGAAAAGTTTTCGCGCGCGACAGAAAAAGAAATTCTTTTTTTGCATCCTTTTCACAAAATTCTCATAACTTCTCCCACTCTGTGGTGTTGGGTAATTAATTTCAATGCTTAAATTAGATTTTCCGCAAGATGAGATTTTTTTTTGGGTAGGTATATTTGAGTATTGGTTCTGCTTGTACTTGGAACAAGATTCAATGAGAATTTCATAGAGGTGATGGGGAAAAAGTGAAATATAATTCTCGACAGAACTCATTTTCTCTCCTTTTCAACTTGAATTTTGCCTCCCAACGGAGCTAAAAACCACCCAACTGAATACAGTTCCAAAGGTGAAGTTGGTGAAGTTGAATCCTTGTCATTTCTCTTTCATACACCACCACATTATAGTTGCGGGCCAGCGTGACACGCCATCCTGACATCTTCTGCCTCTTGGCGCAAAGTAATAGGAATGATTCAGTAATGTAATCCTGTACGGATAGTGGCAGCAGTTGTCTCAACAACACCCAATGCACCCCTTACTGTTGGCACTCTTTCAGTAAATCCTTCACATGGATCAATATCATCGGCGTGTTGTTGGCACAGGATGGCAGAACTTAGTGAATGGGTTGGAGACACAGACAGGATTTCGATGGCAAAACCCATATGATGTGCATGTAAAATAGTACTGGGATGACTATGGGAGAATTTGGGTTATTTATCCAATTCGGAAGCTATATGCTCAAGTACACGCCCGTCTGCAGGCACAACAAACACGTAATGACACCCGAGATTTGTTCCCAGCCTTAATCTGCCCAGTGTTTGTTTACACTTTGTATTTATCGGGTTTTCACTATGTCTTCTTGGATCATTGCACCATCACAGTATAATTATTTTAGTAACCAAGCCATGATCACATTAAATTATGTACACTACCTATAATGTCAACCTACCAAATATATCATTTGAATTGTATACCCTACTTCAACCAATTAATCCATTAATTACTTTTGTCAATGTTTTCTGTCAGTGAAAATTTAATTTCATTCAGTAAAAAAGTAATTCACTATACATCAAAAATTGGGGCTAAAAGTCACAAAATGGATAATTCAGTTTTTCGCTGGCTGCCATAAGACCCAAGAGGTTTATAATCATAACTCTGTTATAGAAAACCTATTTACTTTCCAACTTTGCTGAAAACTATTTCCCTCTATTTCAAAAGTAAATGTTCTTCTTTAAGGAATTACGTGGATCACGCAGAAAAAATGCATATTTCTTTTACATCATTTTTCAAGATAATAAAAAAATAAATAATTCGATATCTTAACCCTTTAAGGACGATTGGGTCACCCTTGATCCATAGAGAAAATAATTTTTCCTGACTACCTAAAGTTATTTCGTTCTAATATTTGTACGTGGTCGTGAAATAGAAGGTTGTAGAAAACTAGAATATTTTCTACAAATCTCCAATTATTTTCTACACAGTAAATATTGAAGCTCAAAAGTGACGAATTTTCATATTCCCGATTTGATGAATGATTTTTATAATTTTCTTTATATTTCCGGTTTTGGAGCGGTTGGAGGGGGATAGGGGAAAAAATAAAAAGATCGTCCGAGATCATTTCCCCGTATGGAGGGGTTATCGAAGATCAAAAGTCCGTTTGACTTCTAGCTCGTGAACAAACTTTAGGACAAATAAATCATAATTTCCTAAAAAAAAAAATCAAAATCCGTACTTAATCGATTCATTACCGATGAAGACCGATGCATCCGGGATCGTAATTTCAATACTTTCCAAAAAACCCAAATTTAACCACATATAGTTTAAAAAATGAACCCTTAAAGGTAATTTACATTTGACCTTCAATAATTCGAAATGGGGAATTTTCCGGTCATAGGTATGTTTGGACGGCATATTCGTCTAGATTAACCCTAAAACATATCCGAAAATCATTGAAAAAACTTGGACCAATTTTGAGAAAAACAAAAAGCATGGTTTTAGAAGAGAAGCAGAAGGGGTGGGGGAAATGAAAAAATGAAGCGTTGATCCCTTTTTCTGAAAGATATTAAATTCGGAGCTTTAGAACCAATGAAATTAATCAATTGAGATTTGGAAACTTATTCTATTTTACATATTGTAATAATGTGTTTGTTTTATTCTTTTGTTAATATTTCTCGTATCCCGAAAACTTCGTATTCCAGGAAATTTCATTTTTTGCTAATTCGTTTCGTGTTTTTATCATAAAATATATACCTTATTTATTTATCAAGAATAACGTTTAATTTTCCATAACTGAAATTTATTTGTCATTAAGCTTTAATTTTGATAAACAAAGTTTTCAAAAATATCTCTTTGTGTACCAATATAGAACAAATTATGTGTTGCCAATTGGATTTTGCAACAATTATTATATTATTTCTAACCGTGCTAAAAACAATGGAATGCGGTATAATTGTGATTAATAAGCTATTTAATCAATTTTATTGTAAATTTGATATTGGGCTATTCTCAGAAATGATGTATAAAACATAATTGGCTCACTTTTGTGCAGAACATTACCCATAGAAAAAGGAATTGAAATGTTTTATTTAGAAAGTTTTATTTAGTAGCATTCAAATCAAAATGTTTAAATTTCATTGTAGGGGTAAGTGGGGCTCCTTTGAAAGTGGGGCACCTTTGAAAGTGGGGCACCTTTGAAATTGGGATTTTTCACCTATTTTTAAATAAAATTTAGCCTTATCGTAATATAATTTAGCTGCACAAACAGATTGAGAAGCTAAATTACATTCTGATATGGCTCAGTTCCACTTAAACATAGGTGAAAAATCCCAATTTCAAAGTGGACCACTTTTAAAGGTGCCCTACTTCCCCCTATTTCTGTACACAGTACAAGAACGAGGTGAAATTTCCATAGTTGAATACTTTTCATTGAATTTGAAAATGATAAAATCATGTAAAATTCAATCTTTGATTGGAAACGAACCGATAACTATAAGAGATAGCAAAAATTTAATTTTTTTAACTTTCTCGTTAAATATTATTTTTTGAAAGCATCATATTGAATTATTGTTTGTAACGATCATTCGAAATATCTTCTAATTTTTACAGTGTATGTAATATAGTGCTGATACGATACCGGCATGTAATGTGAGGGATTGTCTCGATTGTTTTAGAATTTATAAAGGGACTAGTTCGAAAAACAATGAAATCCATTGATTTATTATCGAATACAGATAATGAAGTGTGCATTTCTCATTTTATTGTTACATATTTAGTAGCAAGCTACAAGTAAGAGCTATGTAAGTCATGTACTATAAGCTTCTTTTGGGATTATCTCTTGTTTCTCTACTTTCATTAGTCTGAACAAAAATTTCAATAGAAGAACAATACGAAACAAAAAAGTCTGTGAATTAAGTTATTATTCGGTAAAATGATATGACAAAATTATTAAGGATTAAGGAAAACTTTAAGAAGTTAAGAACTTATGGTTTTAATTAATATTTGTACGTCCTATATTTCAGGTCAGGGACATTTTAGGGAATTAAACTTTGTTTGACCAAATACTCTAAAGTCCGGATTAGTATTTTACATCTTTAATTCGATTTAAATTACGAGGGTCGAGTTACTGAAAAAGCAATATTTTGGGAATATTTCTATATTCCTATTTTCATTTCGATGAATTTTAAATATGCTAATAGATCGTAGGCTGTCCTCGAAACTGTTGGCCAGTAGTAGAGGCATCCAAATGAAATGAATTCTCAAATAAACATAACCCATTTTGTAATTGTTGGTATTCAATCATTAATTATAATTTTTATTAAATATTAATTAACAGTAAAACCATAGAACATCCCACTTTTTTGCTATCATCGCCAATGGCGCTAAAATCGGGAGATCGATTTTGAAGGTTTTACTTTAAGTCGCGACCTTTCCAATGAATTGCTTCTAAAATAGGTCAATTTTTCCGAACCCTTAAATAAAACCCTAACTCGAACTGAACTAAAAATAACTCGAGTGAGCTAAATCTTTGGAGTTTATTAATAAATTTCGATTAAATTTTAGTATGTAGTATCTGAGATCGAGGCCTTTCGAATTCTCTCCACACCATTTCAAAGTACCCCGACTCTTATTATATATAGAAATAGACCAGTCTGTCTCTAGCGCTTATTAACTAATTTCTATAAAATTCTTTTTTTCTTTTTTTATGTTTTTTATATTTTCCATATTTTTTTAAATAGACAATCACCATTAATAAACCCATCAGATAAGATTCTTTATTAGACGACTTTTGAATACTTGCTACTCAGTAGGAGGAAGTGGGGCACAACATTTGAAATTGGGATTTTTCACCTACTTTTAAATAAAATTGAGCCTTATCGTGATATAATTTAGCTGCATAAATAGATTGAGAAGCTAAATTACATTATGATATGGATCAGTTCCATTTTAACATAGAAGCAAAATTCGAATTTCAAAGATGCCCACTTTCAAAGTTGCCCCACTTCACCCTATCAGTTCGACCATTGATTTTAATTTTTTCGACTTTATTCTTGGTTTTTGCATTTATTTCGAGGTTGCCTGCCCAAATCTACCCATAAGCTTATCTGCTCTTATCATTAGATTTTTATTTTGGCATATCAGTTGTGAAGATACAATTTATTGTATGGGACTAAATTGCAGATTAATTGGCTATTTGGCATTTACACATTTGGTAAACCTTCGGCAGGATTTCAATCTACTGACCTTCCTTTTCGCTTTAGTTCAATATCATAAGGTCATTCATTGCAAACCAATTTTTATTACTCAGAACAAAATATAAACAACTATAAGGGACTTCACATTTAAATTATAAATTTGAGCTATTTGCGAAGTAATTTTAAAACTTATAAATATTATTGCTCGTGATAAATCTCAGAATTTAAAAATAATTTCTTATTAACCCTTTAAGGACGAGAGGGTCAAAATTTGTGGGTCAGCAAAAAACGTTTTTTCTCACTCTTTAGGACAAAACACAGCTTTAGATGGCCGTAGAAAAAATTTCATTTTTGGGTCACCCGGTGACCCAATCGTCCTTAAAGGGTTAAAATATACGGAAAAATTTTTGCTAAATCAGGATTTATATTTTTCTATGTTGCCTTATTACAAAATTATAAGGATATTAATTATACTTAAAAAATACTGAATGTAAAAATTGTTTAAATAATCTCAAATATATTTAGCTTAAAAATAAACCTCTAATTTTGTAAAATAGAAACATATATTTAACCCTTTTCCCTATACAAGTTTTTATTAAATTTATGAAACTGATTACCGTTTAATTTAATTCGTGGTAAATGTAAATGCTATTCTATATTAATGTATTAAACAGTCAAACATATTTTATGTTGATTTATTATTTCAAGTATCAATACAGGCTATAAATCTAAACAATAGTTTAATTGTTACTATCTAATCATCTAATTGAGAATGTTGTTTTTATTGTAAAATATATTATGGCTAAAAATATTTTGAAACATATTTAATTATTATTGTTTTCCTATAAAATCGAGAGAATGTAATTTCCCTATCATGAGAATTTTTATAGAGCATCCCTAAAAGAAGCTGAAAGTTATATAAAACCTTTTCATTGTGAAAAATTCAATTTCGGGAAAATGCTGAAGGATTATTTCTTGAATTTACATTTAATGTCTCTCTCCTCTTTTTTAATGAAAAGACTTAATTAAACAATATTATTTAACAAATAAGTACAAAAACGAAATTCTTTGTGTTTCATTGTGTTACAAGTGGCATTTTCTGGAAATCCTCCATTGGCCTTTATAATTCATGTAATCAAACTTATAAAGATTTTTAAAGCGAATCATATTTCAAGTACACAATTAGCAGTTACCCACTGTATATAAAAAATACCAACAGAATTCTGCAAAAAAAGCAAAGGAAATCACACTAATTGCCAAAAAAATGTTTTTGAAGGAAATAATGGGAATGGATAATATATTTTGGACATGGACACTCCCATGTTAGTATAATCAATAATAATGAGACAAATAAGGGGGCTACTTAACTTAGCGGTTTCATGAATATCTAAAAATATCTGAGAAATAATAAAATTGATTGATGAACCAGTTCAGAACCGATTTGCATCGGTTCATTCTTGTCAGAAATTCTAACGTATTTCCAAAGAGCCCAAACACGATACAAAAGCCCAAAAACATGATTTTAGAGAGGAAGGGGAAGGATGGGGGAAGATGTGGGGCATGTTAATGATCTTTGGGTTGACTTATGGGAGGGTCCTCGAGGGTCCCAAGTCTCTATCTCCAACCGTTTGGCTTCTAGAGCTGGTGATAACAGGATGGATAGACGGACGGACAGACGGACAGACAGACGAACGGACAGACAGACTGACTGATAGACGGACAGACAGACGGGCGAATAGACGGACGGACGGACGAACGGGCAAACTGCTTAAAGTCAAAACAAAACTTCAGATTTCCAAAATTTTACCATAATACGACTCCTTAGGGTGTAAGTAAAAAGTCGAAAGAGCTCAAAATCAATGGATTATACTGCTCTCTTTGTGGAGTTCAAGCAGTAAAAAAAATTGTTTTCTAGAAATCTGTATTTAAAAGTGGTAAAAGTATTGATTATTAACATCAATCTTTCTGTTAATTCTCAAGTTACAAAATATTCTAAGCAGAAATTATCAATAGCCTCTAGTTTTAGGAAAAGCTCCTAGGAGTCGGATCTACCGAAGTATTTCAGATTAATTTTGGAAGAATTACTTGAGATAGAGAAGTTTTCCTTTATATAGTCCTGCTCTTCTTGGCAAGGAATTATATTTAGAAAATTGTTTGTACCCCTTTTCTCCTGAATTATGATTAAGTGTTGTTCTTTTCAAAAAGTCAATTTGTGAAAATTTGTGAGAATGACTTTAATGATTGAAAAAATACTTTGAAGGAGCATAACAAAAGGTATAGCAACGTTTATGTACTTTTTACTTGATCTTTATGGGCAGACTTTAAACAAAAAATAAATCAAATCAATCTTTTTGCCAAACGATGGTTTCTCTGTATCATAGTAATAATTTAAGCAAAAAATTTGCAAAGTTAAATAACCCCCTTAATTTGTAAGGCAAAATTCGGCACATACTGTGTTATATACATAATACAGAATTGTGTAGATATTGCCAAGTTTTACAGCAAACAGAGTACAATGTATACAGCACAACTTTCCATGTGGGACAAGTGCCAAAAACTTGCCAGAAAGGATGTAATTCGAACCCTTTTGAAACATAAAGTATACTTCTGTATATAAAAATGTTGCCTGCAGTTCTTTTGGCAATTGCAATTGAAGTCTTCCTCGTATTAATTGTAATCAATATTTATATATAATAAAAACAATGGTAATAAAATTATTTTTCACTTTTTTAGTGCCTTTCCATTCTTTTCGAACTTTTAACACATTTTCCAAGTAACCTTTTGTTGATCAAGTAATGAATAGTCCATATTTTCCAACTTTCTTTAGCATATTTTTTGTCTCTGTTTTTTTAGGGTTTTAGGCAGTTCCACAACGATATAATGCTACGTTCTCATTATAGAATATTCAAGCTTATAAGTCCAAAGTTAGCAGATCGACAAGTTTAGTTAAAAGAAGCAATAACAAACCATTGCATGATCTTGTCTAATGCAGAAAAAACAATATTGGTGAATAAAATCCATTTTGATTAGTGAAAAGCAATCGGAAATCCCTTTAAATCAAACTGACAGTTCCACGATGTTTCATAACACCTTAGCTTTTTCTTTGCCGGTAATATTTTTTGTTTTTTTTTTTTAAGAATTAACAATTTTCTATTTCCGTTTTGATTATGTACCAATACTAACCAAATCTCATTTTCACTGACGATTTTTATCAAAATGTTGCCCAATCTGCTATAGCCTCTGTTAAAGTTCAAGACAGGTTCTGAAATTAGTGTTGTAATTGTTCAAGTCACGACTGCAATTTGGCGAATGTAACCAGACAAAATTTTCGGCCGTTTACTGTTGATTTACTGAATGGAGAATTTGGCCTCTCCACCTAAAATGCGAAGAAGTGTCTTGAAAAATAAGTGTAGGGAATAATGGAACAAAACTTGTCAAAGAGAAAATTTCAAAATCCGATATTTTGCAAGATAACAGAAACATGAACCCCCTTAATCATATAAAGTTTTTAAAAAATTCAAGAATTTATTTTGGATATACAAAAAAAACCATTGAAAATTTGAGCCTTGGTTATGGAATATTTTTAACACACTTAATTTAAGTACTTTTCTTGTTAGGATAGACAAAAATTATCTTCTTCAAAGTCGTACAGGAATAAAACCTTACAGATTATCCAAAGCTTGACTAAATTTGCCCCAGCAGTTTTAATCATATCCACTTCTAGAAATTGTTTGAGAAGTACATTCTTTTTTAAATAGAGGGAAGTGGTATTCAGGAAAATTGTAAAGTGGTAAATTTCCTTTAAGTATAGACTCATCATATCATCATCATCATTTTCAACCGTTATTGAGGTCGCGGACCTATGTCATCAAGGTTAACAGCCCACGCCTATCGATCCTCCGCCACTTCAGGAAGATATTCGAGCTTGATCCCAAGACGCTCCTAGGCAAGATCCTGAATTTGACTCAGCCGCCTTGTCCTAGGTCTGTCTATCGAGGTCGACGCCTCCTCACAATAGTTGTGATGCAAAAACCGACGTGAGGATAACTATATTGATGGGGAAACCGGAAGTCGTCGGGAAATGGGATCTCTCAAGGAAAACTCATCAACTTTTCTCAAAGCTTTCGGCTCAGGCTCCGAGCCTTCACCAGTGACTGGAGCAAAAGAGAGAGAGCCATTCTTTATTCATACTTTTCATAGTTCTTTTTTCCCAACTTACTCGAGTCTAATATTTCTCTCCTGAGATTCGTTCAAAACAATTAACGTCAACACTATAGGTACAGGGCATATGGACAATGTGGGGGCACGTTTTCAACAATACTACAATACTTTTTCACTATTTTGGAAACAAATTTACAATTAATAGGAATGTTAGAGGCTCCTGGGATCTCTTCTTTGTTCGCACTAAACTCTTTGGCAGTCCAGAGGTTGAGGAACGGTTTCTTTTTTTTATTTTAATTTTGTCCGTTAGATATTTTTAAATTTGTATCTCGTTTTTCTGGTGTTTCTTTGAAAAAATCATCGATCATCCATGATGTCATCAGCTCCAATCAAAGCTGCATATACAGTTGAGAGCTTTTATACAGTTGAGGGGAAAGTGCCCATGCTTGATACCATTGGAAGCTTCGTAATGACTAAATTTTCTATGTTTCACAATATTATATGTAACTCATCGCAACCATATTTTAAAAACTATGGGAAATTGGCCAGTTTTTAAAATATATTGCGGAGTCCAGTTTATTGAGAAACATAGGAAAAATTTAATCATTACGAAGTTTCCAATGTTATCAAGCATGGGCACTTTCCCCTACTCGCGATCTTACTTTTTCGGTCATTACCCAAATCTCATGGCCATAGGTGAGAATAGGAATGAAACAGCTTAGAAAACCGATAATAATTTAGCCGAACGACTAAGATCGGCTTTCCTCACAATACTTCTGCCAAGCTCCCTCATAACTGCAGAGCTTGACCGATTCTCGACGAGAGTTCTGATAGGCTCATCATAAATCTATCAAATTTTCAGGGAGCTCGTGCAAAATTAAAATATCCTTTTTAACAAATATTGTCCTTGTGTCTCATACGTGATAAGATATGAGGTATTACTTGCGAAACATTGTTTTCGCGGGGAAGATTGAATTCTGGAGTACAACCATACAATCTTTCCCCGTCAACTTGAGAGCAAAATGTATGATTTTATTTCACAAACTTGCAGAATTATTTTCTTTCGGTGTGTACCCTACTTTACTTGACAATAGTTGAAAATTTGGCAATTTACTGGTCATTTTATCTTTGTAATTTATCAACTCTAATGTTTATTTATCTCGCTGGTCTATTGACCATGAGATAGAACCATACCATATACAAAATCTGACCTCTATAAAGAATATTATATAACACTTCGCCACCATGGAAAATTGAATTTGCTTTCACGCCAAACAGAAAAAAATATCAGAATATTCTATAATCCGTGATTTTGATCTGTTATTCAAGAAATACCCTTACAACATTGACCGAATGGCAAAAGACTACGGATTCTTTCAAGGTGGGATCCTCTTTAGCCTGTGGGATCCTCTTAAAATTTTATCATCCTAAGGCCCATATATAGACTCAGGCTAATCCTCGATTATATTTAGTCTATAAAATTTCGCAATAGAGGATTACGTGTGTGATAATTTGTAATAAATCTTTGCAGCCAAATATTACAGACAAAGTCTTGAGAATCAACTTGAGTCTTTTTGGGCCTTTACATTCGAGAATTGCAGCTTCAGAGAAAGATGAGGTAATTCGGAATCATGCATCTATTTTGGAATTCTGAGATTTCCTCACTATTTCAGATAGTCAAATAGAAAAAGGAAAGCGCAAAGAAGTACAAGACTTTGTTCAAGAGTACTTCTTTGTTGTTTTTCCTTTCGTCATCTAAAAGTGTTAGGAAGTCTCAAGGTTCCAAATTAGACATGATTTCAAATTATCTCATCTTACCCTAATGTGATAAAACGAAAGTGTTATGAAATACTCCATTCCTCCTAAGAATATGTCATTCTAGTACTTTTTTTTTAAGAATTATGTATTTAACTTGTTTTTTAATCGGCCTAGCAATTTCATCATGCTATTTGGTGATTTTAAGCCCAGGAATGAATAAGAAATAAAAAAGTACACTTCATGAAAAGTGCAATTATAGCATTACAAGCTTTCTAGAAGTTAACTAATTAACTAGAAATTGAGTAATATTTGTACACAATTCGAAGAGAATATATCTTAAAAGAAAAGATACATGAAGGTTTTAGATTTCAAGTCATAAATCAATATATTCTTAACATTTATCAACCAATTGTGAAACCTTTGCTCAAATGCCGTATAAATTCGAATATAAAATGAGGAAGAAACATAAAAAAGCGCCAAAGTTTTCTGCTTTCCACTTGTTTTCACTCCTTGCAGCCATTCTATTGACTGATTGTGGCAAATATATACTTAGTGTGCAGAAAAATTTCAGATGCAACAATAGAATGAAGACACTGCAGAAAGGGATTTAAAGTGGTTGAGATGGTGAAAAAGCTCAAGTTGGTTTGAATGCGATTTGAAAAAAGACAAATAAGGGAATTGGAAGGAATTGAGTGAAAAACAACATTTAAAAACTTATCAGCGATATGTTTGCATAAGAAGATTGAAAGATTTTCAATCATTCAACACAATAAGACGTGCTGGAAAATATTATTTCTCTATTAATACAACTAAGTTGTGTGGGTAGAGTGAAAATTATTTTTCTATAAGTACAATAATTTAAACAACATGTTTCACATTGCAACAGTAAATTCCTTCCTATTTCACTATTTTTCTTGGATTCTACAACTAACGCAATTGAAAGCAATAATATTTTATTTAATTTTACAGAAAAACATGTCTTTGCAGGGGAAATAAAGGTCATATTAATGGTCCTTGAATGGACTTATACAGGATTCCCCGAAGGTTTCAAGTTGCTGTCTCTAACTGTTTGACCTCTGATTTCTTATTTCTGATTTATAGACGATTCCTCAGAAATCGTCTGTAATGCGAAGATATGGTTAGACAAATAGACGGCTCCATTCCATACTATGCTAAGTCAACTTAGTATTTTATTACTCCGAAAAATATGTTGTTCCGAGATCTACAACTAGTGAAAATTTTGTGGTCATCCGACATCCGGGTAACGAGATAATCCATTTTTTTCAAAAAAAAAAAAAAAATTACCCACGCAGCATAGAAATCGCCAATTTCAAGCGTCTCCTGAAATGTTGTCATTCTGAGATAGCATAGTATGGAATGAAAGCGTCGAAATAATCCCCGGAAGTAAGAGGGGGAGAGTTTAGGGGGGTCAAAACATCGAGGAATTATATAAACTACTCTCTCGGTAAAGTTCGAACATTAAAATGGAGTTTACTAAAATCGGAATTCGCATTTTTTTTTCAAAATTCTTCATCGTTCAGTGTGAAATCTTGTTAATCACTCTTTTGGAGGAGGCCGAGGCAGATTTAGACCACATATTATTTTTTTTCCTTCCGTAGAGAAGAATTTAATTATTCTGAATAAATAAGTGATTTGCTCAATATTGTTTCTAAGACAAACTATAACAGTTATCAGTCTAATCCTACCTATGGGTAATTTTACCTCGATTCCCCCTAAGCAGAATCAGTTAAAATGTTCGACACACTAAACTCTGCACATCTAAATGACGCGAATAACTGCTGGTGCTGCTGGTATTAATAAAATTATATTGTAAACCTCTCTGAAGACCAGTATTTGAGTAAGTGTGACAAATTCCGGCCAGCTTGCAATTTCGGCCACTTTTTTTGTTCTTCGAATTTCCATGAACTTTTAGATTTTACGTACTCTAGAGATTATACAATGCAAAAGAATAACAAAAAATGTAGCTTCGACAAACGAGATGACGTGAATTAGAAGAATTCCCGAAGGCCAAGGAATTATGAGAACGAAGGTGGCCGAAATAGGGCACCAAAGCTATGTCTATATTTTTCTTTATTTTAAAATGTATTAAGAATGATTTTAGAGTAAATAAAGACGGTGAACCATTTACAAGGTTCCAAGCAACACTCTTTAAGAAGAAAGAATAAAAAAAATCAATTTGAATTTAAAATATTACATTTCAAACTTGAGACTTTGACGTTTGCATGCAACTATGCCGAAATTTGGCACACTTACCCTAATCCTTTAAGCTCAAGTATTTAGAAAATATATGAGTAAGAAAATAATTTTTTACTTATACATGTTTCGAAAGACAAAAGTTAATAAGCAGTGCAAAATTAAATGTGATTTTTCAGACCAAATTTAATTTTTTACAACTCTGTTTCTTTTTGTACTTTGAATAGATTAAGGATGTCTTAAGAGTTATTATTTGAAAGCAACCTAATAAACGAAAGAGCTGAACAGAATGTTTAAGTACCATATCAGTTGTCTAAAAAATCAGGTGCCGAAGCATCCTACGCTTTGCGAAATGCTCGAATTTGTAATTTAGACACTACAGAAAGTCATTTACCGTTTACCGGTTTACGACTGATTTGAACCGATTTCAAATCACTCAAAAGTTCTTCCATTAATACCTTAGGTGTAATACAATTGAATTTATGATAAAAATAAATTATATTTAAGAATAAATAAACGGTTTGTAATCGGTTGGGTACAATCTTAATTTAGACTTCATCTGAAATTCCAAGACCTTTCTAACAAATCCAAAGATGAACCATTAGATTGAGAAAACGCTCTGTATAAGCTTTTTTGCATTTAGTCTTGGAAAACCGTTATCAGGAAAGACTTAAAAGTATTTTATTGGACGAAATATTCGGCTAGGCAACCTAAGAAAAAATTGGACGATGCGTTTTCAAATAATCCCAATAAACTTGGTTTTGAAGGGGCAGGCGAGGAGTGCGGGAAAAACGAGGGTCATGTTAACGTTTCTTGGGTCGATCTATATAAGTGTGCCCCAAAGATTCCAAGTCTCTTATTCTATCCGTTTGGTCTCTAGGCGTTGTCACGTGCTGAACGTATCACATGGATTAAATTGTTGTGGTTCTGAGACCTTTTCATATTAGTCAAGATCATTTAATTTCGATAATTTAAAGCAGATAAACTATCATTTTTAGATAAAGTTTTTAGCTTTTTTGGTAGGAGAAAATAGGGCACCCTTGAACTGGGGTACCTTTGAAATATACGACTTTTTTCTCCTCTTCTTAAACGGAACTAGAATTCACGCAATCTAGCTCAACAAACCAATTGTGAAGATAAATGACATTATCATAGGGAAATGTAGGCGTAGTTCGCACACAGTGAACGTTCAAAAGATTCGAATTTTCTCTTTGTTTGCTAAGAGCTGGTTTACCATTTCCATTACATGATCTGAGATTATGTTGTTCGAAACCGATTAACCCTTTAACGACGAGACAGTTTTCGCGGACCGAAAATCATCAATAAAAATTAAACCAATGAACAAATCCAGTAAAAGGTCTTATATCTGACCTTCGAAAAGCCAATAGAGTCTGATTTGGTGTATTTTTTGTCTCTATGAACGATAGGGACAAAAATAGCCTAAAAATTTAAGTATTTTTTTTGACAATACTAATGAATGATAATTTTCTATCTAATGAAAAATATTATGTTTGAGTATTGTAGTTTTTTTTCCCAAAAAGGTTTTGCTTAAAAAAAATTGGAAGTATAAAAAATATTTAAAATTTATTTTCATTATGAGAATTTAAAAATTCGTCATTTTTGAGCTTACAAATTTACTATATAGCAAATAGCTGGAGTCTTCCAGAAAATATCCTAGATTCCTTCAACCTTCTCCTTTGCAATTACGTATAAACATTAAGAAAAAATAACTTAGGTAGTCAGGAAAAATTATTTTCTTTATGGGACACCGGTGTTCCAATCGTCCTTAAAGGGTTAAAAGCGAGGACCCACGAAGAAACTCCAATGAATACCAATCCAAGGGTAACTGCCAAAAGATTTGGAAGAAAATCATCTACTGTGCTACTTTTAACGTCCAATATATTTAATCTTGGATGAACAGCGTCCAGAATTAGCCAATAATAAGGACATTGTGTTTCATCAGAACAACACCAGGCCATACATATCTCTGACAACCTGTTAGAGACTCCGAGAACTCTGAGGAAAATTAATATTTTAAAAATTCAACTGAATAAGGTGATGAATAAGTTTTCCTTATTTTAGATGACTAACAAGTCTCATTTATTTAAGATATATACAAAGCCTTTCAAACTAAAACTATATTTCAAACTAACTAAATAAAGATATTAAAAATTTGAACTTTTTCCCGGAAGTAAATACAGAATTTTCTGAGTAATAATCGTATCCTGTTTGAACATTTATTCCTAACCTCACTCTGTTTTCATAATTTAAGAAGAGAACAAGTAGAATATAAAGAATGGAATATTTGTGTTGTTTGTTTTTGATGGGGTGGCAATAAGAGGAAGTATTTCCGGTGCGAAATTTCAATTACGGCCGTGAGAAGTTAATTTATAGAGAATCACACAAGAACAGACAATTTAATATTAAAATTCATAAAGAAACCTGTCACTATTTATGCAACTACAAATAAATTACCACTATGCATATTATTTCCAACAATTACATAAGTGGTCACATCTTTTCGTCCTCTATGGTGGAAAAATCCACCTCAGAAAGTGGAAGACAAGTCTGTGTGACTCTTGTGCAAAGCGAATTTATTAACATTTTTCCTTGATGCTTTGCTGCTCGTGCAGCCTCAAACTGAATGGCTTTTTTTTGCACAAGGTGGAGTATTTCTGTACACCATCCCATGATTACATACATACATCTGCATTTTACCACCTTTTGCATGCACATTTTGTGTGAATTTTCTTCCATTTCCGTCCTCTAACTTATCCAACTGTTTTGCTATGAAAAACACCAAGGGGCTATCATTGATGAAAAACAAGAACCAATCTCATAAACAACAAACCCACCTAAATTAAGAGCTATCCTTCTTCATTTCAACGACGAGAAATGTGGTAGAATTTCTCTGATAAGTCCTCACAGAGTATCTAATCTCTTCTTGTGCATTTCATTGATAACATCTTTCATTGAGATTAACATGTCAGAGACTAGTTTCCAAATATTCGTCGATTTCATACAATTATTGTAATTTAAATTGTAGGTTAAACTGCTTAGTAATGCAAGATACACTATCTTTATTATAGTAATGATATTAAATTTAATTGAACAATACCGAAAAAGTGCTAGCTTCGATTTATTCAGGATCTCTTGTTTCTGGACAGAAAATTTTATGGAAAACATTCGATAAATCATAAAAGATATCTATATCAGCATATATACAGTGGAGGCCAAAATAATAGAATCAGCTCCACAAAGACCACTGTTTTACATATTTAGCATTTTTGTTTATTCCAATTCATTGAGATAATTTTAATATAGAAATGTTCAAATAATTACCTTACGTCAAATAAGCATTGTTTTGGCCGCTAGAGGTCTCAGTTTTTCACAGAATACGTCAATAGTGAAATTTGATTTGAACAATACGATAAGATCACTTTTATTTAAATTAAAGAATGTGGTCTATATATCGAATAAGTTTAAATAAACTCATATTTAGAAACCATAAACGACACTTTTCCATTTCTTTTTGGACGAACTGAATTTCAATATTGACGTATCCTGTGTAAAATAGTGACCTCTAGCGTCCAAAGCAATCCTTATTCTACGATTCTAATAATTTGAATTATTTTTCAGAATTAAATCAGCAAATTGGGGAAAAAATACAGAAGTTAAAAAATATATATAAGCTTTGCAAAGTGATTCTATTATTTTGGCCGCCACTGTATATATTATATATCCTTGGTTCAAAAGAATCTATATTTATTTTATACTCATTATTTCAAACAATAGATAACAATAATAGTGTATCACAATATCTAGTAAAGAGCCTAGGCCATATCAAGAGCGAGAGTTTTAATGTAATATTATGTCATTATGTAAGTAATGAGTTTGTCGAGTTTGTCAGTCCCAAACCATGTGCAATAAAGTATAGTAAATATCAATGGATATAAATCGAAGACTTTTAATGCCGGTATAGGGGAGGGTGAGCTAATTTCACGCATGCATGACTTTAATTATAAATTAATCTGTGAAAAATATGCAACACATTATCAAACACTCAATGCTCAAAAGAAATTATCTGAGTTAAAGTTACCACAATTACAGTTCATTAACGTGGAGTCTTAAAAAAACATTTCACCTGTCTGAATTTGCCCAAATACACCCTAATCTGTTAAATTATGTATTTAAAATCAAATGTGTTTAATAAATGTTCTAGTATATGATAAAAGAATTCTATACAACACCTTTTTCAGTTGAGTTAAAACGTAGCGAAGGATCTACAGATAAGGGAAAGTGCCCATGCTTGATACCATTGGAAGCCTCGTAATCACTAAATTTTTAGTATATCTAATAGCTTGCCAAACACCTCACATATTTTGAAAAAAAAATGGGAGCCTAGGGCTTGTTCCCTAAGGTCAAGAAGTGAAAATTAAAACAAAAACTATAATTTTGATGTGTAATATTTTATGTATTTTATGTATATATTTTACTGAATTTCAAGTATCTTCTAGGAAAAAGCAACTATTACGAGTTATAGTGGGTTATTAGTGTTTATATTTATATAAAAATCTTTTGCTCGAAGGGAGCTGTTTTTGTGTTTCTGTGAATAACTCACAAACCCTACTATTTTGGCAGCTCGGGAAAATTGGGCTTTTGCAGCTTTGGAAAAGTACGTATTGAGCACCGCATTTGGGAATTCTTCACTGCTTTGGGCCACACTGCGCAAGCAGCTCTGGCATATTTGACTAATCGATGGATTCTTTAGAATACTTCATATAACTTAGAAAGATAACAAACATTTTTCACGAAAAACTCGAAAAAAAAACAAGCACTTCCACATCAAAATGAGACTTCATTTTCATTCATGTTTTTGTTTTACTACGGTATAAAATCTTGAAACTCGGACTTTATTTTCTGTACGAAGCTGCAAAGATTTCTCTTAAAACAAATAATATTTCTTATACTGTAAAGTTCAAGTATTTCAACGGAACCTAAATCTCTTTCCTTAAAAAAATAACGAGTATTAGGAAAACATTAACATGAAATAATATATCTGACTTACACTATGTAAAATTATGCATTGAAAATAGCCTTATCGGTAATTAGGAAGAAAACCATTTGGAAAATATGTTGCAATATGATAGATATGTAAATACACTTGCATGATACAAAAACAGCTCCATTTAACTCCATTTATTAACCTCTTTGGCATAACTTACTAATATTAATTATCACCAACTGTTTGACCACACTAAATGTTTGTGAAAATGGTACTTTCATAACCTCACGCCCACCCCAAATATTGACACAATGTGTGGAAACTAAAATTGCAACCGATCAGTCTTACTTAATGGCACATGGTATTTTACAATGGTATATCTATTAAAACGATAAATTTTAAATTTAATTGGGGAGAACAATTGTTTTATCACTTTAAAAATAAACCTACATAATAAAATACAGCCTTTCATTTAATAAACTCACATCATTTCCTAACAAGATTTTCTAATAGTCTCTATGAGGAAATATATTAATTATGCTAGTACTCTGAATTCTTCTTTTCACTACCCTTTCCTTGCTGCAAAAATATGTAAAAATGTACATAATTTTTTGAAGCTAATTAAGTCAGAAATGATTTAATTTATATTCCGCTTCCAGTAAATTAAAATTTACACTTTTTAGAAGACAAGTGAAATTAATTTTATAAATGTCTTGTAAAGTGACTGTTTTGGAGAAAATGTCCTTCTCAGATTATTTTATTACTTAAAATTTTTGTACAAATGTACTTTTCTTTTAAGTTTACGGTTTATGTACAATTTTTTTATTTGAACTAAACTAACGAGCTTAAATCCATTTAAACCCAAACCTCTCCTGAAGTATTAATTCTTTTCAAGAAGCTATAATATCACTAATTAATAATAATGCACATATTGTATTTGAAAAGAGAAACTTATGAAGGGGTCCCCTACATACTCAAAGTCTCTATCTCTTATCGTCTAATCTAATACTGAGAAAAAAACGAGGGTGCGATTAACTTTTTTCCTCATAACTTAACACTTTTTAGGCGTAAAAATATATCAACATTTTTTAGTGTTAATTATACACCTTTTTACGGGTAAAATTAATATGAAAAAGTGTAACTTTAACACCTAACACACATCAAAAGCATAATATTTACACCGATTTCGGATCAATACTGCAGGGTAAAAGAAACATTTCCGGAATGTTATTTTAACTTTTTCGGATTTCTCTCAGTCAGTGAAGGGACTAATAACAGATATAAAAATATAAAGAAAGAAGTTATCAGTCGTATTAATATTCCAGATTTTTAAAGTATTTTGTGATAAAATTTACGTTCAACTAAACATCATATTTTGCCCACCAAAAACGTTTAATCCCTGAATATAATTAAATTAGTATATTAATTGGAGTTGTATGAATACACACAATTTTTGATATGACATCCAAAAACACACTATAATGCGATTTTATTTGCCTTTACTAGTCCTAATTGCATAAAATTATTTTTAAAAAAGAGAAAAGTTTTGAAAAAAATAATTTTGTTATATAAATAGTGCCATTAGTGTAGTTAATTTTGGGTTTATTTAAAAAGTAACTTGGTAAATGTAACTAAAAAACAGGCAATGTTTTTTTTTATTTAAAAATGTTGCCACTCCACATGTCAAAGGACACAGAAAATTACATTTTTTTTAACTAGATGAGTTGTCTCTAGAATCAATATGGTTTATACTATTTTCTCTTTTAGTTTTGTATTGAATTTTATTATCTAGACCTAGAGGAAGGTAGTCTCCCTTCGAACGTTCAGATCTTCGAATAATGTGATTTTTTTTTTAATTTTTCCAAGAGATTTACACATAATTATCACGTAATTAACAATAATTGATGATAAGCTAACAATTTGAAACTTTAAGATTTCCTTACAGTTTTAGATGGTAA
The DNA here is from genome assembly GCF_024763615.1 of Phlebotomus papatasi. Lineage (NCBI taxonomy): Eukaryota > Metazoa > Arthropoda > Insecta > Diptera > Psychodidae > Phlebotomus > Phlebotomus papatasi. Next base: position 41,380,161 of record NC_077222.1, on the reverse strand, counting down.
AAGGAAAAAATAACGAAGAAGTACTCTTGAATGTAAAGTCTTAGGGTCGGAGGAACGTCTGTTCGACCGGGAACCCCTATTGACACTTTTGTCAAAATGTTGAAAATTATGTATCTAGTAAAATATGAGTAATATAACGTTTTTTCTGTAATATACCTTTTACTATAAACAGAGATGTTCAAAGTTCATATCCCAAATGATACAGAGTAGGGTGTCAATAGGTGCTGACGCGAGTTCTTAAAGTGTCAATAGACGTTCCTTTCACCCTACTTCTTTGTGTTTTTCTTCGACCATCTGAAACAGTGAGAACATCTTACCTTATTTCAATTAAAAATGTATTTTATAGTAAATCCATAATAAGCCTAAAGCTCGGCTTATATCGATGAGATTCTTAATGAAGGCCAATTGGGAATACATGTAAATTCTATTTGGAAACAGAATTGCAGGAAGTAATGCAAGCATTTTTAGCCAAATTTTTGAATAAATGGGGAAAAGAACTTTAAGGGCAGAATCACATTGACAGTAAAATGCTCACCGTATTTCTTTAATTTTCGTATTTTCATTGAAATTTTTACGCAAATTCTCGATTACCGTATTACCTTATCTCGTACTCGGTGGCACTAGGTGAAAATAAATATAAGGAAATTTAAATTCGGTGAGGCCACGGCAAGCATTTTATTGTCAATGTGATTCTGCCCTAAATCTGGTCGGATTTCTCTCTCATCCGACGATCACCGGATTATCATTTCAAAATGCAATATTTTTCATTAAACCGAAATAACTAAAAAGTGAATTGAGAGGAAAATCATATACAATGGCAAGAATGCAATTAGGAGTGCTTCTGAATTTTTTTTGATAACGATAATGTTTAGAAGAAAGCGTTAAAAAATTAGAGCATATTTTTATTAAAATTTCTTTTTTCTTATCTACAAGTATAATATTCTCCTAAATATATTATTACAACTTACGCATCAAAGTAATAAGTATAAGAAAGGATATAGGAAATTTTGATTAAAATCTAGATCACTGGATTTTAAATGTGAAAAAATTTAATAAATGTTTTGGTGCCTAATATTTTTAGTGAAGAATCAGGGGTTATTCCACAATTTCAAACAACTTGAAGCATAAACAAAGGTAAAAATTTTTCTGTTAAAGGATCCGTTGGAATTTAAAAGTTCCTGGAAAATGGAATGCTCGTAAAAGTAATGGTTCACGAGGATAAGTTGCTGAAATCAATAGTTTCTAATCCTAATGCAATATAGTATCCGCGTAAATTTAAGGCTTCTGAGTGTGTCCCTATACCCAATTACATTTCATCAATAGGTATTGTCCAGGAAATTTATGGCGGAAAAGCTTTACAGATAATCCCTGAAAGTGTTGGAAGTAAATTACAATTTACTGGATTGCTTGAGCGTGATAAAGGTTCTTTAAATTTCTCAAAATTTGACTCTCAATACCTTACTAATAAATAGAAACCTCAAGAAAATTGCACAATTTCTTGATAAACCTACGACTTAACCTAAAAGAGACAGCTTAACGTGATTATAATCAAAATAATTATTAGAAGAAATTCGCATCAGTTTCCCACTAAGTCGCTTCTCGGCTTAAGCCAAGAGGCAGATTCAGCTAGAAACTGACAGAAATGTAAACTAGTCATTATTTTGATTATAATTACGTTACATTGTCTCTCTGCTTCAGTCGTAAGTGTGTTTAGGACATTACTCAACAATACTAAAAGAAAAATTGGTAACTTACATAAATCCGATTTTGAAAAAATAAATTTGAATTTTTAAACCATTGCAGTGCCATCGGTTATTAATTATCTTTATCTTCTTTCACTGCCACACATTTGTAAGAGGGTTGCACCCTATTTGTTGTGGTTTTCTTAATAAATTAAATTAATTTTTGAACTGCAAACGGAGTTTCTGGATTCAAAGGGAAATCAAAAGCACTTGGCCAAAAACAAGAACCTCTTTTCTTAAAATCGAGACACGAATATTAAAGAAATATAGCAATATAAAAATGTTTTTTAAGTACTCAGTGGATTGGATGGTAGAAAACGCGCTTCTAGATGTAAGTGTTCCGAGTTCAAATCTTCTTTACATCACCAGGATTTTTTTAACATTCAGCTTGTTCGAATTTCATCCATTGAGCTTGACTGAATTTAATTCCATGGGGCTTTAAATTGACAGTCCCAATCCCAGCCCTAACAAAAAAATAACAATTCATATCAAGAAATCTGGATTACAGGAAGGCCTAGTTCCGACGTGGGATGTGTGCCAGCATATTTTATTTCATTTTATAACGGTGAAACTTTAAAAACCTTTTGCAATATTCACTAGTTGTATTAGTTATCTTTTTTTATTTAGGGGTCCATCTGGGAGATGATTGCCTTGATAATTAGTTATTTAAAGAGTTTCTTTTAGTGAAGAAGTAAATTTGGGAAAAGGCAATTTTTTTGTAAATCATTAAACTCGGTCAATTATAAAAAAAGATCTGAAGTATTTGGTTAGTCTAAGTTCAAAATTAACGTAAAATAGAGTGTAAGAACATTTTACTAAATTCCTAAAGTTATTTAGTGAGCACCAAAATCAAATAGAATTTTGCAAACATTTGGTAATTTGAAACAGCTTTTGTGGCTTCAACTTTCACTTGTAAAAGCTCTTTACATTTTGCAACAACCGCGTTTTATGGGTTCAGATGGCACCAAACACTAAATAAAATAAGTTTTCCTTAGAGTTTAATGAGCTGAATGCCAAATGAATAATATTCAAGCAAATACAGGAGAAAATTGACTATTTCTGCAGGAAATTTATTGGGTATTGTAGTAATTTTCAATATTTTTTTTTTTTTATAAACAGTTGTCCTCGAACCCAAAATGAAGTACCATTCTTTTGTCTCATCGAACACAATATCTTCAGGGCTTTCGGAAGTCTTTCATGTCAGACAATGTTGCCAAAAAGAAAATCACTGAGAAGAAAATTATGAGAACTTTAAGAGAAATTTTTAAAGTTGTATTTTCAAATCAGTGCCAATGTATATAAGATTTTTTTGTCAATTAATTTGGATATTTCACATATATCCAATATCGGCACTATTTATGATAATTAAGGTATACCTAATATGACGCTAAAGCATTCTCGGCTAAAATTCCTCTCAATGGCATGTGAATTATATATTAATGGCGGTGAGGATGTGTGGATTAAGTGTAATTGGAAAAATAGAGATAATTCCAACAGTTGAAGAGAGCTAGCAAGGATGAAATATCACAGCGTGAAAATTGTTTGTCTTCCATGGAAGATTATCACACCAAAATACAGTGTGAAAATGTTTGAGACTAACACCGTGAATTTCACATGCTCTCTCAACAATCAATATTACTCATGTAAAATCCACTTTATGCATTTCGTCTTCCGTGGCAAATTCATTGTGCTGGTAGACGATAAGTTAAATAAAATTATTGTCTTACCTGTATGCTAGTAAATCTTCTGGTGGGTAGTATGCAAATTATTTTCAAACACTCAGAGCCTAAGTATCGCGAATATATAGTGTCTTTTGTTGTGTATTCAGCCCAAAATGTTAACACTTCTAAATCACTTCATCAAAACACTTAAGTGTTCATTGCGGTGTATTTTGTGCACCAAAAAAAAATGCTTTTAAAGACTTTGAGATAACTGAAAAGTGTCTTGTGTGAAATTCTTGAGAGTTTTCCTTGAAACCGGTTCGTTACATAACACGAGGATTCTATGCATTTGGCAAGAACATCAGCGTCGGAATGTGTTTCCTGGACTTATTCTTGCCAACCGACCCTTTCTCCTAAAGTTCTTTTGTGATAGTTCATGAATTCACGAAAATTGAAAAACACGCCAGAGCTTCACTCGTGAATTGCAGAGAGAGAGAAATCAACAGAAAAGTCTCTATTTTCTTTTAAATAAGCTCAATTGAACGATGAACCAAAGGACAAAAGTAAAACACATTTGTGATATACATTGAACGAAAAACTATGTCGAATTGGCTGAGACTCTAGACTTGTGGCAGACGGAAAAAAATAAGTTGAAACTGGATGGTGTGAAATGTGTTATCAGCTATCTCAATAGTGATTGAAAATATACAAGAGTTTTCTCTCTCTTCTCCCTGAAGGTGATATTGGAGCACTTTTGTGTCCTCACCGTCAGAGATGTCGCGTTGTACTGAAAACAACATTACTGACTCTGTTTCCAACCCGATGATGATTTTCCCAAAAGTTATTAGAGAATGGCATAGATGCATGTATTGGTGAATGCATGGAAAACTTCCACCCTTTTTGCTACCCCTTCATTGCATCCTCCCAAACCTCCCAAATACCCGCATTACCCCAATGCTATTTACATGCACAAGTGGAAGTTCTCCATCGTATAAAAAGCATATCCATCTACACAGTTAGTCTAGTGGGATAGACGATTGTGCAGGATGCATTGCATACACAGCAGGGCTTACAGTGCCGTTTGAAAAAATTGTCACATTTACTATTTTACAAAAATTTAATTAGGATATATCCCCATAAGAATTCGGATCCTTAAATTTGGAAATCATATAGGTATTAATCCGAAGCAGTATCCAAAACAGCTGTAATCAACAGGAGCTATAAATATGCATCCTCATTAAACGTGTTTTGAAATAATCTAAAAGAGGATGGTAGGTTTCACATTGAGATCTAGAAATATCCGTGTTACATTCAAGCGAATTCCATTCATTGAAGTTTCTACGGAAAAGCCATAGTACTGCACCATTTTTTTCCAGTTTCTAGGGAGATTCCTCACGAGTTCTTATGACAGCTTTTTGTCTAAAAAATGTGAACAGCTTAAAGATTTGCTTAGGAGCTTTTATGGAAATCATCCAGTAGATTTCAGCAATTCAAATTGACTGATAAGTCCGCGGACTGGAAATGAAAAATAATTTTTTGCTTCTAAGCAATTCCCTCTGACTTCAATGTGCATAACTAATAATTTTAGGATATAAGCCCTGATGGGGCTCACCGCTCACCTAAATAAAATATAAACTTAGAGGGAAATTGGAGAAGTGAAGGTGCCACGCATTTTTCACTTTATGAGAGTGAACCGTCATGAGAGTGAAACGATAAGAGCCCCAAAGCAACCTTTCAGCACCCATAAAAATGGTAGAGGTTGGGCGTGTCAAAGGAATAAAGCATTAGGATTGGTGAGTCAAGGCAGTCGACTGGGCTGACATGTGTCGAATAGGCCATACGCTCTACAAGGACAATAAATATGCTTCTAAAATATTTGTTCTGCATTCGAGAAAAAAATGTTTCCATGAAAGAATTGCTTCAAGGTTCAGTACAGAAAGAAATGACTGGAAGTTAATCAGGCAAATACTGTAGCTTATCAGGTCACTTGTAGTTCAAATCTTTGTTTGAATTTGGAATAGATCTTTTATTGTCCTTCCTGAATGGGTGGTGCGACAGGACCGGTGCTTTAATGGTGTTTTGGAGCCCTGGGTATGAATTCTGAGATACGTGAGTTTTTCACGTGAGAAACTTACGACTTTTGGATCGTCTTTTGTAAGAGTTTCGTTAAGATTAAGATTTGTCTATGGGTCGGCTTTAACCTTTATCGGTTCCGCTGCACCCAGGCCACTTATTTGGACCCATTATACACTCCCCATTACTCCATTCTATCTTAACCCCCAAGGCGGTCCTCCAGCACCATATCTCGGCTTCTGTATGCCTAAGGTACACATACAGTGCCGTTTCTATATTGCGGCAGACCAGCCTTTGTTGGATCAGTTGCAGTGAATGTGTATTTGTATCGACAGATCTCTTTATGCCGAACTCATTTCTCTTCCAGCCTCTCTTGTTTAGGCGGTTCATTGTCAATGCATTAGGCATTACTTTTTCATCCATTCACTGGACTAATTCGATACGGCTGCTGAAAAATCTGCAGCTGCCGAGTTTCGAACCCGAGACCTCACAGTCATAGAGACACTACTCTACCAACTGATCCACTGAGGCTGTAAGAGTTTCGTTAAGTTTTCATGTTAAGTATCACCATGTGAAACACTTAATGCACCTAAGAATTACACTTTACAGCAGAGGTGTGCAAAAACCGTTGAAACCGAATTAACGTCAAAATAAGTTTGTAATAGTAGCGTTTTGACCATTGACGTACATGTTTCATTTGACGTTTATTCGGTTTCAACAGTTCTTGCACGCCTCTGCTTTACAGTATAGCTCTTACGATAGCTTTACAAAACGCTAACTAAGGCTGATCTCAGAGGCGTGAATTCCTCACGTGAGTAACTCACGCATCACAGAATTCATACTCTGGTCAAATCAATAAGGTCGACTTATGAAAAGGTCCCCATTACCAGGTCCCCATTACCAACTTATTTGGCCTATATGTCTACTTATGCTCTTGCGACTCTGACAGACGCATAGCTTGACGTAATTTTTCGCGCATTTATTTTCCAAAATTCTTTTAAGATATAATGTAATCTTTTGGGGGATAACTAATTTACATTCCTTTTACATTTTCTAAAATGTTTCATATTCATGTAATATATTGTAATGTGAAAGAGAATTCCTAATTCCTAGGAATTTAAGGATACACAGAGAATAACACAAACATGACATCCAACTTAAATGTTCTTTGAATACACCCTTCATTATAATAGAATTATAAAATTTCTGGGAAAATCTCTTTACAAGCCGTTGCAATGTTACTCATCGCAACTGTATCATATTTTCCGCACACATGCAACAGAATTGTCAGGTTACCTTCAGTGGAGGGTGTCCAAAGACTGCACACATACCCAAGTAGTCACTTACCATGGCAATGTGCGCCGTGGTGGTTGCACAAAACGCACACAATGCTATAAGTTGGGGGGTGCCAAAAAGGGTGGTAGCAGCCTACACACAGACAGACATTCCCACAATGTAGGACGCCTGAGTGTGTAAAACTTTCATGGAAGCATACACAGGAATGAGCTTGTGTGTGGTTTGCACCACCATCCCGGACCGAATCATCCACCCACCCAGGCCAACCATTGGGGAGGCGGAAGTGCATTCTAGATGGTAGCCGAAGTTGTCCCGAAGTGATCTCTCGTTTACACAGACATCCATGGTAGCCAACCAGCACACTATATCGGGTTTGGGTACCACCACACACCATGGTACCGTGAGGATGGTTAGGGCTTCTGTTTTGTTGCTACCACCAGAACGGCGTCAGCGGTGCCGTTGACGACACATGACAAGGGTTTGGGGGTTACTTTTTCCTCTTTTTCCCTATTTCCACCAACCCAGAATGACGACGAAATGTGGGATGCCACAGCACGCGTTCGCGATATGGGCGTCAGGGTGAGGCCCCACATGAGGAATTGTCACCATATGGTTACAATTTTCCGCCAACAATTTTCACTGTGAGTTCACAAAATGTACTATTTCACCGCTAATTCTCTTCGCGCCTAATTAAGTCTCCCTTTATACGTGATTTACACAAAGCATTTGTAAGATTGTTTACCAACTCGATGTACATGTATGTACCAAGTTTGTCAGGGTTGCATTTCCGTCCCACGATCGATGCTACAGCAAAAGGACTCTATCACGTAAACTTGCAGCACCCTTAAAATGCTATTAATGCTTTAGAGGAGTGATTGGCAATTAGGGACATATTAAGTCACACGGAAAGACTAGTCACGATATAACTTTGCATTACAGTTTTATGTGTGACCAAGAAACCCTTAGTGACAGTTGGGTATACGAGGTCATGCATTGATGTTGTGCGAGTTTCCACCCTTAAAAACTTCTTTCACGAACTTTATACTTTAATTTTCTTACTGTTGTTCTAAACTTTTCTTGCAAACATTCAGTTATTACCTAAACTTATAAGGTTTTAAATTAAATGTAGAGACAAGAGGGGCTCTGTGGTAATTTTTCTCAAGTTTTTCAACTCTCTTGATACATTCAAAGTATAATAATCAATTATGTAATTTTGCTCTTAATGCCTAATGACCTCTACACACTAGGAAAATTAATGTCCCTAATGCCCAACGCACAATAACTTTTATTTAGTAAACATGTTTTTGACATTTCAATGAGAGTGAGTGAGATCTAGATCTAGTCATCTCGCTCATTCTCATGGGAAATTTTGAAAACATGTATACAAACAAAAGGTATTGTGCGCTGGGCATAAGACGGAAACTATTGTGTGTTTGACATTTGTTTTTTCTTTTTTAATTTCAATGTAACTGTGTGAGACCGTGATACACACACCTCTCTCACTCACGTAGTTCCAAGAACATATATGCAAAACAAAAATCATCCTACGTTAACTATATCAATCTATCCCTAAAGAAACTTTTCTTATATTTTTCCTATCTTTTTTTGTTTTATTTTGCCACAATTATAAAAGGATAGGGTGGAGTAACCACTTATCGCCACTTTTAGAAAAATGTGAAATTAATTTGATTATAACTTTTGACACCTTATTATAAGATATCTCAAATTTGACACAAAATTACTGAGATGTATTGACTCCAGATTCGTCAAAAAAGTAGTACTCCAATTTAACGCCCGGCTACTTAAAAAACTGTCTTTTATTAACAATGCAAAAATAACCACTTCGTCGCCACTTTTTACCACTTTTCGCCAGTTTTGTAACCACTTCTCGCTACCCTCTTGAAAACGTCCAAACTCGATTATTTTGGGCAATATTATGCAAAGAATATATTCAGCATTTCTTTTTCCTCATGACCACCTTATTATTACTCACTTTAAACGATTTTCCTTCACTTTCATTTGAGAAATCAAATTATAGGTCTATTGCAGAAAGTAAACAAATCAGATTTGACAATTGAGAATCTACGAAGTGAAGTTAGCGTCGCATATTAAAAAGCAATGGCGACAGGTGGTAAAATCAATTTAAAACATTACCACTTTCCGCCATGCCTCATTTTTACATAAAAATAATATTAAATGAAATATTAATAAACTAAATACAAATTTTATGTATTCTACGAATGCAATTAAATATGCAACAGATAGATTATTTATCCAAAAACGTAAATTTTGTTCGATGAAAATTTGATGGCACTTGTTATATTTGGTAAGAAATATTGGATTCGATGCACTTGCTTAAAATATTTCTCTAAAAAATGCTCAAAATTTTAAATACAAAACGAACAATTGTTATTTTTTGACTCTAGACGTAGCAGCAATAAGAATACAAATAACTTTGCGGCTCATTTATTTCATAAATCGTGAAAAATAGCGATTTCAATATAGGTGGCGAGAACTGGGGCACTGGCGTGAAGTGGTGATTCCACCCTACTGATAATAATAGTAATAAATTTTATTTCTCTCAATTCATCTGTTTCTACCAACGACTTCACGACTAATGTCCCTGATAAGACGGCTGAAAACACTGTTCACTGGTCATATAATCCAATTACACTATTATTGGAAAATTATTTTCATTTCACAATAGCATATTTAATTTGATACTATTGTTAAATTCAACAATTCACAACATATATGATTTGCCTAGCAAATAGAAAGAGGTATAAACAAAAACAATCCAGTAAACAATCAAGACTTTATATTTAGTAATTTTTAAAATTTTGAATAATATTTAATAATGACAAGGCACAACACGCTATAGAGTAAGACATTCTCGCGATAAAGATTTCAAGTTGACTTTTCGATCTTTAGATTTTAACTATTCGAATTAGGTTTTAACTTAAAAAGTTTATTCTAATGAGTCTCCTAAATTTTAGGATTTCTAATCCCTCATTTACTTTCTAAGCGACTTTTTCAAAGTTTCATTGAAAATATTATTAAAAGAGTGATATTTATTTATATAGTACATACGCATATACAACATAGGTATTAATAATAATTTATTGACAATTGAATTAAGCAAAAAGAATTTATTATTAATAATTTATAATTTATTAAAAAAATGGCCAAGCGCCCCAACTTTGCGGAATACTCAAACTCACGGAATAGAGCTATGTAGATTAACTTTTCGCATGATTTTTGGGTGTATGTCGATTCATTAGCTATTAGGACTGACATAGCCGGGTTTGGAATTACAATACCTTTCCAAAAAATCCAAATTCAACTAAATCGGTTAACCCTTTAAGAAAGATTGGGTTACCGGTGACCCAAAAATGAGTTTTTTCTATGGCCTTCTAAAGTTCGGTTTTGCTCTAAAAGACAGAAAAGGTGATTTTTTCTGACCCTTAGTTTTTGACCCTCTCGTCCTGAAAGGGTTAAAAAATGAGCCCTTCCAAGTAATTGATCTTTCCGGTCATAGGTATGCATGGACGAAATGTTCACCTACACTGCCTCTAAAACATATCCTAAAATAAAAGAAACATATAGTTCTGTTTTGAAATTAACCAAAATTTATGGTTTCGAAGAGAATGGAAGGGAGTATAATGGGAAAAGGAAAACAACATACATTTTGAAATAATATTTTTTTATTGGAGGTCACTGAAGACCAAACGTTAATATCTATTACCGTTTAAGCTCCAGAGTGGTGAAAAATTGAAAAAAATGCGAATTATATAACTGATCTCTCCTTGAGTTCAAACAGTAATATTCTTGAAATAAACAGTAATTTTTGTAACGTTTTTTAAGTAATAATCCAGGAGCATGGAAGACTCCTGATTTTTTTCTGGATCAAATAGCAGAGTAACTTCTATCTTCATATTGAAACTCATTTTTATGCAAACTTTAACACTTAAGGCGGTTTGTTTTCACTAATGTATTGGCATTATTTACAATAATTCCCTGGACGAATACGAGACTCTAACGACATGAGGATAATCTGGAGCTGACAAATCTAAAATTCGTAACCGAATAGTCATCGATTCCTATCATCTAAACCATAAACCCTACAATAAAAAAAATAGATAGAAAATTTAACATTGAGTTATTGAATGAAATATTGTGCAAAAGAGCAATAACTTTCTTTATAATTGTTTGTCATAAAAAATATGCAATCTTGTTATTAATCGTGAATAATTTTATTGCATTGCAATAGCCAACGGGGATATTACATTGTGGAGCGATAGATTTTCCTCCACAAATGATTCACAAAGAAAAGCTCTTGGTTAACTTGTTCATACATGTAAATTAAACATTCTGCACTACTTTTATTTTTCTTTTCCTCTTTCCGCTTAATGTGCCAATGCGAATGGATAGGAAAATCCTCGAGAGATTATTTTACAATCTTCCACAGGGCGTTTATTACAATCTTAATGAAATGGATAGAAGCATGAGATGAAAGCTGTGGATGGTGAACTGTAATCAATACTAGCAGGGCTTGTGATGGACGCACAAGCCTTGAGGCCAATTCAATAAATTCTGTCCTTTGACCAACACAATCTCTATGGCAGTGAAAATGGGGTGATGCATAGAAAAAGAAATTGCCACTAAAGGGATATTTTTTGGAAGAAATTAGAAATTTTAGCTGAAATTCTTCATAATCTCAGCTTCTGTTGAACCAGGTGAAAACCGACCTCGCCAGATCGATCCAAAACTTTGTGTTTACATATTTCGACACTCATAGATAACGAATATGATACCCGCTATAAATCGACTTTCCGGTAGCCTGGCTGGTTGTCCGTTTCTGTGTGGTACAAATGCTTCTGGAGAGAGAACGAAATACCAACAAGCAGTTTTCGGTAAAGATAAAATATTGAATGGTGATGTCAAATCCAACTATCTTAACGTATTCGTCAAAAACGTTAGGATTTTTTTAAATTTCGTGATTCCGGAATTTAAATATTTCACTAATCCTGAATTTCGGGATCCCGACATCAAAAAGCACGCGGGTTCCAGGGATTTCTGGGATTTTTGAGGACCCGGGATTTTCGGGATCCCAGGATTTTCGGCGGGTTGGTGAAGCTAGGGGAGGTAAGTGTCGTCAAGCAAATACGCCTCAATAAACTCCGGTAGGCTAATCATCCGATTTGCAAGAATCAAGACAGCCCATCCTGAAAAGCTTTTATAAGCACACTCAATGCTTTAAGAAAACTAGCTTGATCCGTTTCCGATAAACCTAGGGCGCCATCTCATTAAGGATGAGGAATTAAAGATCAGTAGCCCGTAACAGGCTCGAGCGGCGATTTTTCCTGGATTAGGCCAGAACCAGAAATTGATTGCAACGCCAGTTAAGTAACTGAGTAGATAATACGGACCTAAGATCGTTCGATTAGAAATAGAACTTGATACCTTCCGATCCTTGACCCAAAACTATAATGGGTCTAAGAATTAATCTTAAGGACAAAAATTTCCGTTCTGATTTTCAGAATTCAGACTTTGGGTTATGTGGAAAGCACTTGTAAAACGCTACAACTTTTAAGAACACTACGACCACCCGACTATAGGCGCGAGAACTGAAAAACCGATTTCCAAAAATTATTTTAAAAATTCAAAAACTAGACATACGCTGTTGGAGATGCTGACTTTGATAGTAATCAAGCACATCAAGGAGATGGATTCCCTCCGAATAAGTCAAAAGAACAATAAAGCACAAAAGCCTTAGTTAAAAAGGAATTTGTGTTTTCCTTAAGGAGTTCATCACCTTGAAGTCCCTGGATAGGCAATGCATTTTAATGAAGTTTAGTATGTTGTATCTAAGACTGAAACTTCCAAACGATAGGCTGCAGCTTTCACTTGTTGTACCCTAACCGAAAAGTCCATAACGAGTATCTGGAAATCACCATTTCGATGAAATTTTAGTATAATGTAATACTTTTCTAGTAATGAATCACTTTTTGTAGTCTCTCAATGTACTTACAGTGAGTGTCAATAGTTTGTTGCCTAATGGATGTTTGAGAAATCAAGTGAAAAAAATGATAGAAAAAAATACTTTTCCAAAATTTTCTTTTTGCAGATGAGTTCCTTGTAATCCATAGATATTATTTATAGTTTTCAAAAAAAATAATTAATTTTATTTCATATCAAAAATAATTATTTTCCAAAAGTTGGTCATTTTTGAAAAATCAAAAGTTTGTTGCCTCATTAAATAAACTAATTCAAAATGGTGAAAACGTGCAACCAACTTTATGTAAACCGGTTACATTTTAAGCTTATGTCATTTGAGAGGCAAATGGTGGATTTGTACATTTTTAAGGCTGTCAATGGTAAATATATAGGTGTAAGAGTGATGATAAATAACAAGAAATAATCAGTTTTTTGATAATTCATAATCTAGGTTACATTGGGAAATTACAAAAAGTTGAAAGGTGGGATATTTTCCAGAGATACTGTTGAAGGAATCGGCGTCGCTTAATTGCCAAATTTTATGGAAATTCATGAAAAGTTATACATAAAATGGTCAAATATTATAGTTATGAGGCACGAGTACATCTGAAAAACGCTACTGGTAGACCCAGGGTTTCGACTCAGAAACTCGATAACCGCATTCTAGGTATCTCTGATAGTAACCCCATGATGTTTGCTTCAAAAATTCAAAGTCGGCTGGTTACAGAAGGCATACAGGCTTCAAATGCTTCGAACATCAAACTCAAAATGAAAGAAAATATAAGAATAGGTACTTGGCTCGCAAGATTTCATTGGTAAGCAAAACCAAACTGCGTAAGAGGTTGTATTTTTACGTTTTTAGCATGCTCCAAGTGAATTTACAACCTTTTAACCAGATTGGTTTTGTTTACCAATGGAAACCTGCAAACCAAGTAATTATTCTTACCACTTTCATTAAATTGCGGTTGGTTTTGAAGCCTGTATGCCTTCTGTAACCAGCCGACTCTGAATTTTTGAAGCAAACATCATGGGGTTACTATCAGAGATACCTAGAATGCGGTTATCGACTTTCTGAGTCGAAACCCTGGGTCTACCAGTAGCGTTTTTCAGATGTACTCGTGCCTCATAACTATAATATTGGACCATTTTATGTATAACTTTTCATGAATTTCCATAAAATTTGGCAATTAAGCGACGCCGATTCCTTCCAGCAGTATCTCTGGACAATATCCCACCTTTCAACTTTTTGTAATTTGACATTATAACCTAAATTATGAATTATCAAAAAACTGATTTTTTTCTTGTTAATTATCATCACTCTTACACCTATATATTTAACATTGACAGCCTTAAAAATGTACAAATCCACCATTTGCCTATCAAATGACAAAAGCTCAAAATGTAACCGGTTTACATAAAGTTGGTTGCACGTTTTCACCATTTTGAATTAGTTTATTTAATGAGGCAACAAACTTTTGATTTTTCAAAAATGACCAACTTTTGGAAAATAATTATTTTTGATATGAAATAAAATTAATTATTTTTTTTGAAAACTATAAATAATATCTACGGATTACAAGGAACTCATCTGCAAAAAGAAAATTTTGGAAAAGTATTTTTTTCTATCATTTTTTTCACTTGATTTCTCAAACATCCATTAGGCAACGAACTATTGACACTCACTGTATATCAGATCCGAGCTACACTTGAACAGATGCTATCGCCGATGCATATCGATGACTATTAATTGTTTTTGTTTTATGGAAACTAAATTAGCTAGTTAGTAGCTCATATTTTTTATATTAATTTGGAGAGTGTTGGTAATTCAGAATATTACTCCAAACTTATTAATTCGATTGCATATGTATGATCACAAAATATACAACCTGAGAAGGGATTTTCCATCGTTTTCATCCCGGAGTAGGTTGGAACCAACGCTAAGACGGCGATGGCCGCACGGGGGTCAAAAAAGAAATAGAGAGATGATAATAAATAAATAATAATAATAAAAAAATAATAAATTGAATTTTGGGGAAGAAGCATTGTATAGAGTCCTTTATAACTGTTTTGATTATCGAAATTGGTTTACTTAGGGTAAGTGTGCCAAATTTCGGCATAGTTGCATGCAAGCGTCAAAGTCTCAAGTAAAATTTTAATTTTTTTAAAGTCTCATGTAATATTTTAAATACAAATTGATTTTTTGTATTCTTTCCTTTGTAAGAGTGTTGCTTGGAACCTTGTAAAGAGTTTACCGTCTTTATTTACTCTAAAATCATTCTTAATACATTTTAAAATGAATAAAAATATAGACATAGCTTTGGTGCCCTATTTCGGCCACCTTCATTCTCATAGTTCCTTGCCCTTCGGGAATTCTTCCAATATCTTTTTCACGTCATCTCGTATGTCGAAGCTACATTTTTTGTTATTCTTTTGCATTATATAATCTCTAGAGTACGTAAAATCTAAAGGTTAATGGAAATTCGAAGAACAAAAAAGGTGGCCGAAATTGCAAGCTGGCCGGAATTTGGCACACTCACCCTAATGCGATTTTTTCTCCAAAATTCAACTCATTACAGGTATTCTGAATTGCAAGTATCCAAAGTAGCTTTTAAAGAATCTCAGCTACAATAAGCTTATCTGGGCTTTTTCGGAAAATTTGTATTGAAACACCAAGCATACTCTATTACTCAAACGCCTTCATTTACACAGTTTTGCATAAACGTATGAGTACATAATATCTATATAGGGAACCAATACGTCACGATCATTATCCTCAACCAAATCCCATATATTATACAATGAGGTTTTAGAGAGAAATTGTCTCTGGGCGCGATTAAATCATGTAGTGCTGTTATTAATGATTCACGCAAACTGCTAGCAAGTTTCAACCACTTAATAGAATTTGAATATAAGCTCAACATGCTCCATAAAATGAAAAAAAAATTCTAGTGAGGAAGAAATTTACATCATGAATTTTTCTTCCAAGAGTGTCACAATTCTATCTCATTTTTAATCGTCTCTTCAGACAGAGTCCCTCACATCTCATTCTAAATCCAAACGATCATCCGGATCAAGTCTTACTTTCCATTTACAAATAACTGCCCGAATTTCACTTGAAAGTCAACTTTTACATGAGAAAAAATGCTTTGGAAAACTTTTTCAATGGAGGATGATTCTCTCTGCAATTTCACTGATGTGGAAGATTACTCAGAAATGTTGGAAATTTTTTGAGGAAATTGTGTAATTTTCCAGCATGAAAATTATAGTCTTAAACATCCATGAGGACATTCTGACTAAACTGTGACTGATAATTTGTACCAAATGCTGAAAAGTTAATATCTCTCGACTATTTACATTACTCCTCGTCTTACATTTAAAATATATCTATAAAATGACCAATTTTTGGAGAGAATAGTGCTGCCCTAACGTGTTCTCGTTATTAGCATATGGCGAACTTTGCGGTGGTATTGAGAAAATTTCAGACATTTTAACAGATCCATTTAAAAACTATTGATTATTTTGATTAAAACGATAAATTCTTCGACATTACACCATTCTTAACAAAAATATTCCTGGTGAAGAGATTTATACTTTCTTATTTTAGTGCGATTCTTAATAATAACAACTATTGCTTTCACTATAAATATCTCATGATTTTCGATCTGGCTCAAACTTTCCCAAATTATTACTCGCAAGTTGTGGTGCGAGTTTAGCTATGAGAAGTTATATATTGGAGGTAAAGAATCGCGTCAAGCAAAAGCGTCCTGTGACATCCAAAATGGATGAAATTGGCTAGTCGCGATCCGTTTACCCCAAAATTCTATTCTCAATTGAATTTTCGCGCATATTGCAACCACGCAAGTCTAATGGCGCTGGCACACCTTTTCAATTTAGTGAAATTCAATCGATTGAAATTTTACCTCTTGCTCTTTCAAAGTGAAATAAGATATATTTGTCTTTTTCTGTTAAATGAAAATTGAAATTTCAATTTCATTTTCAATTTCAATTTGAAATTTCATTTGACAGAAAGAGACAGCTGTATTTGATTTCAGTTTGAAAGAATAAGAGGTAAAATTTCAATCGATTGAATTTTACTCAATTGAAAAGGTGTGTCAGCGCCATAAGGAAATAATTTCAGCCTATCTAGGTTTATCACTGGTCATTGCGTAAGAAAATATATTGATAGAAATTAGTCATAATGCTTTCACCACACCTTTTGATTCTGAATAATTTCATGAAATCAAAATTTACTTCTCTTTCTTTTTCAAAAGATTTGCACAAGTCTATCCTGCTCTTGCGGTCTCAAAAATTGTCTGAATTAAATTTAATTTAGTGTGATGTTTAAAAGAAGAAGAAGAAGAGTGCGAAAGAGTAGGATAGACATAAATAAGGTTTATAAGGCTTTATAAAATTTTCGTGATCTAATAAAAGGTGTGCCGAAACCATAAACATTAGAAATAAACTCCGATTAATTTCGCTACAGTAAGACGGGCTTCAGACCTAAGACTTAGCCATATGGCTTAACTGCTCTAATTTCTTATCAATAACGATTTTTTGGAAAAATTTAACTTAGGATTGTATTATTAAAGATAAGAAACCTATAGATTCTCAAAAAGCAATAAAATTGCTCGCTATTGAGGATTTTGAAAATTTTGGGAACTGGGCTAAACCTCTAGTCTGAATCCGCCTAAGGATAAAGATAAAGTGTGGTGGGCTGGAAAGATATGTAAACTATCGTTGGAATTGGAGAGATTGGCCGTAGATACAGAGTACTAAAATTTCGTTGAAATCCTTAAACAGTTATAGGCTAACGGCTTTTATACGAATAATAAACGATTTTAGATCTTTTATTCCTGATTAATCGATATCCAATTTGCAGCCAAGAAATAATTTTCATTTTATTTAGTTCTTCAATAAGAAGAGAAAATAACCCGACAAAAGTATAAAAACATTATGTTGTTCTTTGATTACTTCGCGGAGTTTGTGCACTAAAGCACGGAAAATTTGACATCGCCTCAATTTTGATAAATATTTTCGTTTATTTTCTTTCATAATTTGAATTCCAAGATACAAATTCTTTTCTGAAATAGTTACACTGCAGAAGTATTTTGACAATTTTGGCAATTTAGTGAAAGTATTAAAATTAGGGGAAATCGCGCACTTTCGGACGATTTATGCATCGCACAAATCATTTTTTTTTTCAATGTGTTATAAGTGAATTTGATCAATTTCAATATTGTAGTTTAATAGGTAGTCCAATGCCTCAAACTTTCAGAAAAAAGCTATGGGTGAAATCCATAAGGAACATAGAGAAAAAATTGAATTGTCCGAAACTTGATTCGTCCGAAGGTAGCGCGTTTTCTCCTACTGTGTCTAATAAAATACAAGTAATATGACGGTTTTTCATTAAACTTCCTTTTTCTGTAAGGATAGATGTTCAAATTTCCTATCCCAAATGATAGAAAATAGGGTGTCAATAGGTCACGATTCGATTTCTTAAAGTGCCGATACATGTTCCTTCGACCCTAGATGCTGTTTATTTTAAATAAGGAAACATTAAGCTACAGCTTGATTGAAAAAATTTATTGTTTTTTTTCCTTGTGAAAAAAATATTTTAAATGCAAAGGTTTAATTAAAAATGAAGTGCAATCATTCTCCTACAAGGTGAGTGAATTATTTTCATGAAATAATCATATTTTATAAATAAATTAGTGAATTTGTGGCTGTTTACATTTTGCTCTAAAATGGGCGCTTTGCAAATCTATTTTTTTCCGGGAATCGCATTTTTCAGCACTGTTTTACTATGTCAGATGCCGAAGCGAACAAAGGAATGTCTAAGAACAAACCTTATTCTAAGGAAGATCTAAAGAATGCCCTGAAGTGTGTACGATATGGTTCTAACATAACCTATGCATCCAAAACATTTGATGTACCATGGGCGACATTGTACAACAAATTGTCTGGCAGATACCCGGAAGAGTGCCCCAATGGCAGGCCAACGACGCCACGCTTACAAAAGAACAAGAAGAAGAACTTGTCATGTCGATCCTGGGATGTGCGGATGGTTGGCATTCCATCGGAAAGGAACAAAGGCCTGGAGATGCTTAGTTCAAGAATTTTCTCGAGCGTCATCCAGAGCTCAGCATGTGCAAGCCAAAGTCCTTCTCATTGAAAAGGGCTGTGGTTACTGCTGAAGATCTCACGGAATGGTTTCAGCATTTTCGAGAATATTATTGTAAATTAAGTGATCCAATTAAAAGACCATCTGAGCCAATTAGCGAACAAGCGATCCACTTAGTTAATGCTAACTTATGTCGGTATTATCATTATTTTATAAATTTTCTTTAATATTTTTGATAAATTTTTTCATGTAATGTTTTTTAATAAAACAGCGGATAATTCTATGGATTTAGAAGAAGTAAAAAAGAATTTCATCAGTCCAAAAACAAGCGTTTAAGTAGCACTCTACAGAAAACGATCCGGTTACCGCACCTTTCTATATTCATTTTGTTTTCATTCTTAAATTAGATGCATTTGAATTACGGACGGATCGGGACGAGACACACAGAAAAATTGAGTTTATGGCGAGTATTTGGTATTCTATAAATTTCAAAAGGTAAATATATAATTGTTTATACAAAGTTTGGGCTCAATCTGGTGATGTAGGATTTCACCTCGGGTCACAGAATCTGAGATTGTAAAGAATCTTAGGTAAAATCTTACGTACCATAAGCTGATCTAGGATTTTCACAGACTTCCTACTGAGAATGTGATTATCCCATGTGGGATGTGACATACAATATTCAATTCTTCAATGTCGGACGGAAGTTTAAACATATTTGGAAGGAAATTTTTATGACAATAAAAGTGGTATATCCGGTGAAGATTTAGAATATCTAATGTGTATTGTGCCAAAACAATAAGAAAGCCATCGCACATGCATACATCTTGATAAATGAAGAGTGCAGAGAAGAAAGCATGCAAAAGCTTTTCTTCATCCACTTGTGAGATGTGTGATTGCATTTTGTATTTTCTTTGGGCTTTTTCTCTTCTTTTCTTATCTGCACTTTGCATCTCACATTGACAAATTACAAACGTTTATTGTGTGGTGTTCTGTTCTTTCTTCTCACCTTCACACAGTCTCAGAAAAAGATACAGTCACGGTGAGAGATTTTCGTAACCCACCTCAAGCATTTTCTCATAATGTGTCTTCCAAATCTTGTGTGTTTTTCCTTTAAATGTACGGTAAAGCTCAGGAAAATATGCAGCTCCATTAGGGGTAGTAAATATAGCAAAACATTAAACACTTAAAAGTTAATTCAAGGGTTAAATTTAGAGGGTTTTTTGCGAATGTTACTTCTTCACATGGAATATCCCAATGGAAAGAACTATAAATTCCAGCATAGTAAGAAACTTTTGATAAATTTACAAATTTATTTTGATACTACCTCCAAGACTCTCTTCTCGATTACCTTCATGTGCTTAAAATGAAAAACATCCACCGAGATATACCGATTTCCAGCACACGGCAAACTAATCGATAAGATACACAAGAGAGGTAAAATTTCCATTTAATTTCATATCAATTTTTCAAGTGACACTTTCAATATATTGAGGCAAAAACAGGCGAATTGGTAATTTTTTTTGTGGATCCTGAATAAAAATCACGGTGTGAAAAGTCTATTTTCAGGTTTAAAAGTTCCACTTCAGAATTCAATGTAATTGAATTAAATACCATATTACACTTTAATTATGGCTATTGAGTAATAATCAAAAATCACAGTAATACCTTTCATATGCAAACCACTCATATGCAATTATCTGAATAATGACACGTTTGAAGGGTCAAACAACAGTGATTTTATCGCGCTATTAAATTACTTTCCACATTCATTAAAATCTCTTCTAAAAAAATATTTAATTTAATATCGAAAATAATAATATTTCATAGTTAACGTTTCAATTTTGCCGTGTATAATTAATATTTCTTGTAATTATTGAAAAAAGGGGATGACAAAGCATCTCATGCTTTGCGAAATACTCGAATTCGTGACTTAACTCAAACGTACTTTCTCATGATTTACCGTTAACCGGTCCACAATTTAATCGATCAAATTTATAAATCATTCAAAACATTGCCCAAACAATGTGATTTTCATACAAAAATTACTTATCGGTTTATAACCGAGTCATCACCGGTTCAAAACCGAATGGAATCGAATTAGACTTGACAGAAATCCTAGGACTTTTTCAATGAGCCTTAATAAAACTCCATTAGAAATATTAAACTTTAACCTTGAAAAACCTTGGAATGTTGCAACGGTATTTCGTAATATGGATGAAATGTCCGTCAAGGTAATATCTAAAACATATCCAAAAATGAAAAAAAAATTGCACGACATGTTTTTGAGTAATTTAAAAAAAAAAACATATTTTTGCTGGGAAGGATAGGGTCGAAAGATCCTAAATCTTTATCTCTAACCGTTTGGTCTCTGAAAGAAATTAATAATACTCTGTAAACCCAATAATGTATTTATGTATATATTGTGAAATCACTCTCTGGCACCGTTAAATAACCCATCATAGGAATCCCATTTGAATTGGTACCGGTGGTACCGGTGGTACCCTCCTCCGGCGGATCCGGCTATTCGAGCACTTTAGTATCAAGACCGCATTATGGTAAGTAATAAATTATGTTTGTTTGATTTTGTAACTTTTTGGCCCAGTCTCCCAATGCAGTGGTCCACTATACTATCAAGATCTTAAAAACATTTTAATTCCTCCGCACTAATTCGCCCCACTTAATCCACAAGTCCACTGGATAAAGAGTGAGTTTTTAATCGCTATAGATTAAGTTTCTCCACAATTTTTGGTTGACGAACTGCACCGATTAACACTTCTTTTCCACCGATTAACACTCACTTTGTACACTTACGACAATTCTCCTTCTTAATTCATTTCTCTAAAATTTGTAGAACACAAGGGTAATATTATTATAACAATATGTTACATACTATCAATTCCCTCACAATTCATTAAATTTGAATTTTGATTTAAAAGTGGGGTGACAAGGTGTAACTCATCACAACTTTGCGAAATGTCCAAACTCGCAACACAGATGGTAATATACGTAATATAGGTAGTTTTTAATTATTTGTCTAGGTTTAACCCTATAATTTTTCATTAGAAGTTGGAACTCTTTGTATTTTTTCTATTGTATAATATTTAGTAAGTTAACAAATTCGCTAAATTGCATAAAAGTAATACAGATACGTTTTGATTAAAAATTAATTATCAGTTCATAGCTGATTGGAATCGGTTCAAATGTTTCGGTGATTTCAAAACCGTTCTGGCAAAGCCAAACTTACCTTAATCGATTGAGAAATAACTTACTTACAGCCTTTTGAACAATTTATTTTGAAAAACCCTTTTTGACGAGCATTTCAAGTCTATTTCTTTAATGATATCGATCTTAAACTTAGACATTTTTCTTTAAACATTTTAACATTTAAACAGTATTTTACCCATTCAGTCAATGTACCAGAAATACTTGAGATTGCATGTTCATATTTTGGGATTAGTTTCCTACAGATTAATAGATGAAATTTTTGAAAAGAAAAAATTTTTATCTATTCTGAGGACGCGGAGATTCGCCCTCAAAGATACGCCATAACGGTCACTGAACTTAAATTCTGTGCATTAATTCATTACAAACTCTATTGCTTTAGATAGAGTAACTATCCAAGAAAACAAATTGGCAACCAGAATTCAAATCAGGAAAGAGGCCAATTTTAATAAATTCGACGGGATGTCAAATTTTCCGTCCGCCATTTTGAGCAAAAATGTTGCATGACCTTCCGCAAACCAAGAAAACAATAACAAAATGTATTTTCATCTCTATCGGACTATTTTTCCCAAGTAATTGAAGGACTAAAGTTAATAAAAATGCATTCCCGACAGCAATTGGGATAAAAATTGCCCAGGAATAAATAATCTAAAATCACTCAATTTGCGTATGATGTATAACACCATGGTAGGGAATGGGTTAAAATACATTTTACAAATTTGCATAAAAATTCAAGTAAAATATTACGAGATTGCTATTCTTTATCTTTAAATTTAGAGTAACAAAAATGTATTTATTCTTAAATTTTACTGATGTTCCTTATCTTTGTTCACCACATTCATATCGTACTTAAATTTGTGCGTATTTACAACTGTTTCACGTTTAAAATCTCACCTTCAGTTGTTCTATCCCTATCACTGGCTTGCCCCCCAATCAATCAATTCTGCGTGCAATTATATATTGAATACGATTGTGGAAACCCTTCATGTATAAATATGATGTTGCACTTCCTATTTTCATTGAATGAGGAAAAATCAACATTTATAGCGTCATTTCATCCATGTTTCCTATATAATGCCTTTCATAGAGTGTGAAATTTACAGAAACACATAGGGGAAAGTGGAGTAAATGAGAGCGGGGGTATAATTGTGCATATTGCGATTTTTTCATTAGATGTAAGACTACAAAGGACGAGAGTTATATTAATAAATACTATATGCTTGTACACTGAAGTTTCAATGGTCAACATAGTCCAAGTAAGTAATTATGAAGTAAATGTTAATTTTTCCCTTAAATATTGAGATTTTGCTTATTTATTTACTCAGATTTTAATCTGAAAATGAAACAATATTTCAGTTTAAATTAAACAAAATTAAATAATCTATTAAATCAGTTAGCAAATATCTATAGTCAAGGGTTAAACATATGAGCTCTGTAACATTTTCCTAAAATTTACTGTACTCGGAAAATCAAAGCAAATTGGCACCCTTTTAAGGTGTTCAGCAGTTCTCTAGTTTCCCCTATTGATGTTGTAAACAGCATTTGTATTCTTCGCATACAATCGAACAGCTTTCACCAGGTTGTGAATACTCGTGAACAAGAAGAAGGAACATGAGAAGAGAAAGGACCAATACAAGGTGGAGAGAAAAAAGGACAGCAAAGTGACAAGGTCGGAATGAAGCTCAATAAAAGCAAATAATAAAAATAAATGATGTTTTTTTCTCACCTATCAATATTGTTGGGATCCAGGGGCTTCCAATTTTCTTAGCAGCATCTTTACAAGTAAACAACCTTTCGAGAATCAATGCTCTATATTGTTCTTCTCTTGGAAAAATAGAACAATAAGGTGTGAATGATCATACAAAAATATAAATGATCTGAGGTAATCATTAAGGGGGTAAGCAGGTTTGAAGGCTTCAAAAAATCGATTTTTTTTTATTTTCTTATTAAATAGGATAATAAGTAAAGAACATTTTCTGAAAATCTCAAGTCAATCGGGGTAAAACTCTCGGGGGTTGAGCAGTTTTAGTTATGCGTTTTGCCCGTGCACGCATGTGTTGTAAAACTTTAAACACGTTTTTCAAAACACCATTTTCAAAATCGGTCGTCAAGATATTTCGAAAACACCTGAACCGATATTTCTGAAACTTTGCACATTTCTTCTAGATATAGCTAGCTCGTGCTTAACATGAGGGTTTTTAGAAATATTGATTTTAACAAATTTTATAGTATAAAACATGTTAAAAAGTGTCTGAAAATTATCACTTTTTTGAAAAAAGTTGTGCCAAAAATCGAAAAAAAATATTTAAGAAAAAATCCTACTAGCACTAGCACGAGACACATTCACATCCTAAAAGAAAACACTAGTCTTATGGATTTAAGATGAAGCTGCTTGAAAAAAACGTGACAACGGAAAAAAATGAGGGTGTTATCATGCCATTTCTCAACGTCTCTATTTTGAAAATTTTCCAAAAAATTCCAGTGAAATTATCTGCCGTCTACTCTATCAAATAGACGAAAATCTGAATTTATGAAATATCATAGCTCAAGAATAAAAAATGGACAAAATTAAATTGTTTTTCCTATGTCAAACCCGCTTACCCCCTTAGGCACGTTCTGTAGTTTTTAACTGACTTCTACTTAAATTTTTAAGTCAAAACAGTGGTTAATAACAAATTTTCCAATACACAGTACACATTATAAAAACAAATAACCTAAATCATCTCTGTTCATAAGTAACCGATAAACATTATAAAATAAATTAAAGTGAACATGGCGGATATTAGTCTAAAATTCACCCAAAAATCCTTATCTGCTGGTTTAAACAAATCCTAAATGTTGTATGGTTTAAATTATCAGAATTAGTATTATCAGAAAAATCTAACTGGAAATTACTGCATAACGTCTGCCAACTTTCACTTTCCTCACTTTCCAATCACACTTACAATAAGCTGATCTAGACTTGTTTTCTATTATTTATATTGTTTTTCCCCCTTAACAAGGTCTTAGGCCTTTAGGCCTATTTTGACCAGTATCCTATGTTCACTCAGAAAACAGATTTGTGGAAACGTGTCTTGGCACAACTCTTGAATCAAGACATGGGCATTTGTGTCTTGAGCGTAAAGACTATTTTACTAGAATCAAAGCATTTATTTCTACACAGGACTTACGCTCAACACACGTATAGTCTTAGTGTTAAGACCTGTGCAAGAAAATCCATTGAAAGCACGAATATAGGGGGAGGCTTTGAACTTTCGCATACAAAAATGATGTTCAAGTTCAGTGATTTTTTCTGACTACCATGCAAACTGTATGGATTCTCCAACTATGCCAAAAAAATGTCTTACTTATAAGGTTTATAATCCCACCAAACAAAATTCCAGGAAATCCTTAGATTTTCCTCCAGAGGAAAATGAAAATTTAATGGCGATTTATCCGATAGATGAATCAAGTTTCTATTATCGCATACGATTCACGCCATCATTGAACACCCCATTTTCACCGTAAATTTTGCACCGGACACTAAAAGTTGCACATCATTGTTTAAAGGGAACTCTAATCTACTTGATTAAACCATTTTTATATAGAATAAAACATTTTAATATCACTTTTTTGGAACTTTTCTGAGAGATGTTTTATTGACATTAAAAACCATTTTTTTGATTGGTTCTACGAGAATTTCACTCCCGAAACGGTTAAATCTGATGAATACTTTCTTAAAAAGTCCAAATATCACCAAATTTACACGAATCAATAAGTTTTTAAAGCTAAAAATTGACTAAAACTCTGCAAGCGAGAAGACCACACAAGATTCCACCATTCCTCCACGGAGCCGGATATGCACAAAAACGTTTGAATGCGCATCATTGAAGATTTCTCTGTTCCTGCAGCTGCAGGAATCGGGATTTAGCACAGATATTGAGCTTCAGCAGGTGAACAAGCTAAAATTTTCACAAAACAGCTTCTCACGGACAATTTCTTTCCTTTGTCATGCAAAACAACACAATAGTGAGGTTATGTCAAAGATTGTCAAAAAACCAGTTGTAAACTGTATGAGCTTATTGCAGATGTGATTCTTTCATTGCACATTCAGTTTGTGCAAGCTTGAAAAATATTTTTATATCAAAGAAATGCAAAATTGCTTAATAATTATTCAACTGCAGCCTATTTGAGTCAAATTACTTCTTGTTTATCAACTTTACGATTTTTAAGTTTTCCTTTTTAGTGGTGGATCAAATCGGTAGATTACAATAGATGTGAATATGAGGGATCGTATCTAAAATGAAGTTTCCTGGAAAATATCTGAAAGAAGCAGTCTTCTATATGCGATCGATGAATCTGAGTCAAGTTTGTGAATTTTGTTCCACCCACAAAAAGTGCCTGTTCAGCCTAAAAGATTTTTACATAAATCTGATTCCTAATAACCCTTCTACCCTTTGTGATAGTAGTTTTTCAGAAAAGTGATATTAATTCTGCACAATCGTATGAAATATTGCACAGCAAAATTACAGTTTTGGACCTGTTTTTATTTTTTGTTTCCTGAAACTAGGAAAAAAGGATTAGACTCTCAATTTTTTCAGGAAAGATGGGATTTAAGGTTAGCTATTACAATATATAGCCATCAGTGAAAGTTATAAAGTAATACCGGAGAAATTCGAAGTGTCCGATGGTAGCGTATGTGCGAAACATCAAAGCCTCCCCCTACTCAAATATTCTTGTTGGCAAGTCACGGTTAACATCGAGTGGTGCTTGGCGTAAGACATACAATGGCTTGTGAGCAATGCATGTTTGTCAGTTTTGTCAGTATTGTCAGTGTATGACGAAATGCCAAAGTGAAGTGACGCATTTTCCAATTGCGAAATTAATGGACAGTGTGCAATTTTTAAGTGAAGCTGAGTTTCTGGAGAGTCTCTTGGACTCGTGGGAAGTTCCTCAACGCTTTAAAGAGAGAATCAAAGGTAAGTACTTTCAATTGTTCTTGGTTAAATCCTGCTTTGAGTACATTTTGTACATCATATTAGCCCATTCTCAGAAATAGCGTTACATGTTTACATAGAAACAAGAAGATTTTAGTAATTAATTTATGCAAAATTGACTAAATTGCAGCAAAAAAAAGGATGATCCGTTACTTTTGTTGTTGTGATAGTAGTAACATGAGAAAAATAGCCAGATACAATTAGAAAGAAATACAATATCTGGCTTTGCGGATAGTCATGCCAATTTTTATCGAAATCGCATCCGGAAAGTTTGAAATTGTTGTATATTTGATATAATGTCAAAGATCAATTGAATAGGGTAGCGGGATCGGGTCAAACGATAGAAGATGTATAAAAGTCATGGATAGGAATAAATTGTTCAGTTCACTCCTATATCTCGTCTTTTCCTGTCCACCACAGAAATTGCCTCGCTTTCGGGAGTATATTTTATTTAATTCCCTTTCCTGATTTGAATTCAGAGTATTTTTTTTATGTGTTTTAAGTAATAAATTGTGAAAATTTAAATTCTGTGACCAAAATGCATTGTACTTAAAGGTTAGGATTGTTTGCCACAATAAAGAAGAGTGGGGATTACCATAACAATGTTTCTATTGGAAGTTACCAAATCAAATATTTGAACCTTACAAAAATTTAATTAATCAATTCTTTCACATTATTTCTTATATGAATTTTTAGATCAAGTGTTCTAATTGTTGCTTTTTTTATCAGATTTGGGTATTACGTGTAAAGATTTGGAACAGCACTTAAGAAATGATGATGTGGCGGACATTTTTGAGGGAGACAGGCGAGAAAAAATCAAATTCCAAAGAAATTTGGATGATTACCGCAAAAGCTTGAATACCCTGACAGGTAATTGTTCCGGTTGTTGTCATTGTTTGAATCGTCACCCACAAAACGCACTCCAAACGACGAACAGTCCAGCACAAGAAACAAACAACACCGATGAGGTAAATTAAAGTTCCTTTTATCGTGATTTCTCAAATCTAATTGCAATTTGTATTAAAAAAAAATGAATATGGTAAATCACTTCTTATTAGAGTTCCAAACCTGATTTCTAAAAATTTGTTACAAAAATTTTAATTTTTATCGTAAATATTTCACACCACAGTCAAAAGTAGAGTGAGATATTTTGTCTTCTTTCGTTTACTTCGTTTTTAATAAAAGGAGGTCTCGCAAATACCATCATTTCGGGAACCTAAAGGGACTACTGAATTTAAAATCTTCAAATTGAAAAATTACATACTTTTAGAATATTCCTTTACGAAATACAAATATTTTCAGCGCTAATTTAATGTAAAGTGCCCTGTAGTCGGCCACTGAACTTATTTAATCATTTTTTTTGCTTTTTATAAGCAATTTTAATTACATTTTCATTGCTTTATACTCCCTCTGTTCCGAAAAAAGTCGTACATATTTTCATACAAAATGTACTAGCAAAAGTACGACTTTTTTCGGAACGGAGGGAGTATTATTTATAGAATATTGCACCTCATGATGTTGGACCATTCGTTAAATATTATGGCATTAAATTAAATTAAATTCCTTCTTTCACATCTTTTGTTATTTTTGCAAAGACAAGTGGAAGTAATAAAGTATTATTTTATACTGTGAGTTCCTCAATAAATTGTTATAATATTTCAAACATGAAAATATCACTTTGAAAAAGAAATGTTTTTAAAGTTTTTTTCTAACAGAGGCATTTAAATGATTTTTTTTTAATTCCGAGTCAAAAATTACATACAATAAAGTTTTTTTCTCAAAAATAATTTTACAAATTTGCTCTTATAGTAGGCAAACTTTTCCCAATATTAAAATTGTCGCGAATTTTGCGGGGCTCTTGAACTATATGTTCTCAGTTATTATTTATTACATATTATTTATTTAACATTTAACATACTTGTGTGAAAAATTAAAATATTGTTTTTAATCTCTTGGTATTTATTTCATATAATTTTGTAGAAAGTATCCGCCATTTTGTCGACAACAGTCGTTGGTAAAGGACTCTTAAGGAAAGGGACAGATAATCCTAACCGGCTTATGTAGGTGAGATTCTTAACGTGAGCTAACTCGGAGTGCATGCAAATTTGATTTGATGCTGAAGTTGGGAGACGCCATTCAGTTATCTTGAATCAAATTCGTGAAATTATACAAGTTTTGTATTTAAACCAAAATATCAAGGATTTGGATGAACTGACAGAAAAGTGATATATGCACTCAGAAAAGAGCTTATTTGAGGCAAGGTTTAAAATCGACTATAAACAGGGTTAGTCACGGTTTAATTTTAAAAAGGTTTTAATCTGTAAACATGAGTTAACCCTGTTTCAGCAATTTTAACTCCTTTTTTTAGTGAAGGATTTCACTATTAACCTTAGCACATCGGTTTAAATCTTGCGCAAGGTTTGAATGGTTTTAAATTTCTATCATGGCGAGCTTCTTAATGCATTTAAGGGTTTCTCGTGTAAACTTGTCAAGTGAAATCAGTAAGAGAAAAATGGTGTTTAGTGTTCAGTGTGCCTCAAAGAATGGAGGCATTCGCGTTGACATTTCGGGGATTGGGGATCAATATGAGCCCCCAGTGACCACCCAGGGACATATCAGCGACATAGAAGAAGAGTAAATTGTGAAAAGATCTGTGGTAAGTGGTGTTTAATTTTCTTTTCAAGTTTGTAACCAAACGTGCGCGTCAAGAATCAAAATGCGGAGTTTTCTCTTTTTTTCATGAGATTTTCACTGAATTTAGGGTCAATTATACCGTAAATGTGTAAATAAATGGTGAGCAATATATTTTCTAAAAAAAATCTCGGCGAAATTCTTGAAGATTTTAGTGGGAAAAGCGTGAAAATTCTGTTCACTGAGGATTATCCGCACGCCTAAATTTTAAACCCTGTCAAGATTAAGATTTTACCCCTGTTTTAACCTTGAGTTAACCGTGTTTTAATCTCTCAAGGGTTGATTTTCATCCTTGCCACGGTTAGTATTGGTGCAATGTGTGCGCGTCTAAAGCCATTGTGCGGCGTTTCCTCAAGTTTTCACAGAATTTATCCCAATTTTCCACCATCAATGCCTAAATAAACAGTGAGAAATTAATTTTCATAAAAAATATCGGTGAAATTCTTGAAGGTGTTAGTGGAAAAAGCGTGAAAATGCTGTTCACTGAGGATTTCCCGTACGCCTAAATTTTAAACCGTGTCAAGATTAGGATTTTACCCCTGTTTTAACCTTGACTCTGTTTTAATCTCTCAAGGGTTGATTTTCATCCTTGCCACGGTTAGTATTGGTGCAAAGTGTGCGCATCCAAAGTTCAAGTGCGGCGTTTTCTGTATTTTTAAAGGGATTTTCACGAACTTTTAAAAATTATTATTTTCTTATCTTTATCTTTATTTTCTAAAAAAAAATTGATAAAATTTCTCGTGATTTTAGTGAAAAAAACTGTGAAATGCTGTTCACCACAAAATATTCTAAAGACTTTTGAATTTTAAACTGTGTCAAGATTACGTTTGAACTTCTTTTTTTAATCTCGAGTTAACCGTTTTATACGTTTTCTATTTTCCACGGGATTTAGCCTTATTTATTGCTAATGAATAAACATCTATCTATCTATCTATCTATCTACATGTCTAAACGGTTAAGATAAATTTTGTAATTTTAGTTTATGTTACCATTTTTTCTTAGATGTCGGAACTCCAGATTTGCAGAAGTTCGAACGAGAGGATCATACTGAAACATGGAAATTTACCTAAAATTTCAAGAGGAGAGAGCAGAAGCACGCCAGGGAGCAGTGGAAATGGAAAGTGTAAAATAAAATAATTGCCGCTGTCCTAACCTCTTACACATCCTTTGAAGTGGTGCAGGCTGAAGCAGGATTGATTAATTTAAGCTTAAGGAATTACGTAGGTTTCAGAAACCATAAAATATGCCCTCTTTAATTTTTTTTTTTAAATATAATAAAGAATATTTCTTCAAATCCAACTCTGAAACATAAAAGTACAACATTAGAACAATATTAGGTGAGATTCTTAACAATCTCACCTACTATAATCCTAACAAAATTTCATGTCCTCCGATCGCGCTCAAACTTGGCCAAAATGTGTTTCGCCACTTCCTGATCACGAATATATGGGGGGCTAAGTTACGTTCCCGGCCGGCCGGCCGGCCGTCCGGCCGCTCTTTGGAGCTTAATAGCTCCTAAACTAAAAAAGATATCTACTTGCGGTTTTCGGCAAAGGTTAAATATCGTATGAAAATTGCAACATGGTGCATTGACCCCCCACCCCCCACCCCTCCTTCCGCCATTTTGAAGACCCCCCTTTTTTTGTTTTCTCAATAGCTCCGGCCTTATGGCATCGAGCGGGCTCAAATTTTAGTATGTTATAGCTGGGCCTTAGAGCTTTCCATCAATACCAAACTTAAGGTCCTCCGACCCCCCTGATCCGAGCTATAAGGGTCCAAAAAAATTTTCTTAAAATGGCCATAACTCCGGTTCTAATTGTCAGAATTTAAAAAATGAGGGCTTTTGGAAAGCTCTCGTGAAATGCCACTTCCTCTTCTAACATCGCAAGTTCATAAAACCACCACTAGGGGCGCTATTATTAAAAAGAAAATTTTTAAATCTTAAAAGTTAAATAACTCAAAAATTCCTTATGCAATCGGGCTGAAATTTTAGTATGTTGTAGCCGTTGATTATACCTATCAAACAAAAAAAACCTTAAGTCGATCCATAACCCGTGACCCGAGCTATAAGGGGTCAAAGTTCGAACATTGACCGGCCTCTACCTCCGGTTCTAATTAACATATCGACATAAATTTTACCTTTTTGGTTTCGTCTCGATGAGCACTTTCAGATGGAAGTTCAAAAAGTCACCACAGGTGGCGCTGTGATAGCGTCAAAATTCATCGAAATTCAAAGTCACTTTTCTCAAAAACGGCATTGTGCAAGTTAATGAAATTTTAGTATGTTGTAGTCCAGTCTAGGACGTTTCCAAAATGGTGCGTATGTGCGCTGTGGTTTCAATAGAACCGGAGATATGAGGGTCAAAGTTCACAAAATTTAAAAAATCATATCTCCGGTTCTATGTGACCGATTTTGATGAATGAGGGCTTAAACGAAAGATCTCACCAAATACTACAACTTTCTAGAACATTTGAACTTCGTGGGACCAACACCAGGGGCGCCACAGTCAAAAAACGAATTTCAATATCACATAACCTCAATTATCTCGACTGTCGCTGAACCGATTTTGATGGTTACTTCAACATAATTGTAGAGGACATTTGTCTCTACATTTCGTCCATACATCATTTTCCGGTCAGACTACGCTATCACTCCGATTTTGCCGTTTAAGTGTGAAAAAATTGATTTTTCCAATAATAACGCTTTGAAATCACTCAGATGCCAATTTGACTGCCTCTACTCCACCAAGACACTTACCATAGGGGTTTAAATGGAAAGTCCCACAGAATACAACAATTCTTTGATATAGTTGAAGTTCAACAAATGACTACTTGGGGCACTCTGATGGATGAAAAAACGAGTTAAAAAACAAAAAACCTCGATTATCTTGGCTTCTGAGTAATCGATGAGATCATGTTCTATGGAAAAATTATAGAGAACATTCTGGTCTACATTTCACCCATATAACACTTTTCTGTCAGTTCATCCAAATCCTTGATATTTTGGTTTAAATACAAAATTTGTATAATTTCACGAATTTTATTCAAGATAACTGAATGGCGTCTCCCAACTTCAGCTCTAAATCGAATTTTCATGCACTCCGAGTTAGCTCACGTTAAGAATCTCACCTACATAAGCCGGTTAGGATTATCTGTCCCTTTTCTAAAATTTTCATTTACAAATTTTAAGAGGCTGATCTTTTAAAATGATTTTCGAAGACATAACTCACATAGTTTTTCTCTGAAATCAGAAAACTAAATATTTGCTGTTAGCAGTTGAGTAAAACTTATATTTCAACGAAAGTTTAAAAACATGAAATTTGTTTTCAATAGCATTTTTTACAAGAAAAAAATGGCGTATTTTACACTACATTCGCCGTACAAAATAAGGTATGATCAAGGAAAAAAAAAAACAAATCCTTGTTTAAATTTTAAACAATCAACTTTGCATATAAATCTCACAAATTTAAATTTTTAAAAGAGCTTTAAAGTTGATGCTTCTCAATTGGCTTTAAATAAATTTGTAAAGGCTCTATCCTAAAGTTTCTCACTGGCTTGAAGCTTTGAGATGAGAAAATATTCTTCCCATGTTGTACTTTGTTATCAAAGAATATGTATATATTTTTTTAAAGTTGCAATACCACAAAAAAATTCTACTAGTGTGTATACGCCATGCTGGCGTATACACACTAGTAGAAATTTTTTTAAAAATGCCTTTTTAAAGCAAATTTCCCATATCCTTGTAGGTAGAAACGTCAGAAATTTTCAAAAAAGGCATTTATAAAAAAAATTCTATTAGTGTGTAGACGCCATAAAGCTGTTAAGGTAATATAGATATATTTATTTATTTTTCATTGATTAAAGACATTCAAGATTAAATATTGAAAAAGAATATAGGTAAACAAATACTGTCAATTTTTCTTGATGGATTTTCCTAAGTTTTTGCTTAATTATTTTGAAAAAAGCTTTTCTAATGCTGTTGTAAAATTTACTCCCTAGTTTTTACCAACATTATTTAAAAAAGCTTTAAATAACAGATATTTTTACGATATCTTAAAAAATAATAATATAATAAAGTTTAAAGTAATGAAATAACTAGGAGTTATAAATTCTTATATTTGTGTTAAATTGTAATTATTTAATTGTAAAATAAGGAATTATAATGATATATTGTTAGAGAAACAAGTACCATTTTATTGTAATAAATTTTAAATGTTTACTTAACCTAATTATAATTTTTTATACTTCTACACTGATGTATGTATATGAGAAATTCAAATCTCACTTAAGTAAACTTCTTGGAGATCATTTTTCAATCTTTGTTAGAATTTAAGTCAAATTTACATGTGAAACAATTAAATAAGGCTTAGAAATTCCTTTTATAATATTTTTCTTCACTGAGAAAATAAGAAAAGGGACAGATAATCCTAACCGGCTTATGTAGGTGAGATTCTTAACGTGAGCTAACTCGGAGTGCATGCAAATTCGATTTAGAGCTGAAGTTGGGAGACGCCATTCAGTTATCTTGAATAAAATTCGTGAAATTATACAAATTTTGTATTTAAACCAAAATATCAAGGATTTGGATGAACTGACAGAAAAGTGATATATGGGTGAAATGTAGACCAGAATGTTCTCTATAATTTTCCCATAGAACATGATCTCATTGATTACTTAGAAGCCAAGATAATCGAGGTTTTTTGTTTCTTAACTCGTTTTTTCATCCAGAGTGCCCCAAGTAGTCATTTGTTGAACTTCAACTATATCAAAGAATTGTTGTATTTTGCGGGACTTTCCATTTAAAACCCTATTTTAAGTGTCTTGGTGGAGTAGAGGCAGTCAAATTGGCATCTGAGTGATTTCAAAGCGTTATTATGGGAAAAATCAATTTTTTCACACTTAAACGGCAAAATCGGAGTGATAGCGTAGTCTGAGTGGAAAATGATGTATGGACGAAATGTAGAAACAAATGTGCTCTACAATTATGTCGAAGTAATCATCAAAATCGGTTCAGCGACAGTCGAGATAATTGAGGTTATGTGATATTGAAATTGGTTTTTCGACTGTGGCGCCCCTGGTGTTGGTCCCACAAAGTTCAAATATTCTAGAAAGTTGTAGCATTTAGTGAGATCTTTCGTTTAAGCCCTCATTCATCAAAATCGGTCACATAGAACCGGAGATATGATTTTTTAAATTTTGTGAACTTTGACCCCTCATATCTCCGGTTCTATTGAAACCATAGCGCGCATACGCACCATTTTGGAAACGTCCTAGACTGGACTACAACATACTAAAATTTCATTAACTTGCACAATGCCGTTTTTGAGAAAAGTGACTTTGAATTTCGATGAATTTTGACGCTATCACAGCGCCACCTGTGGTGACTTTTTGAACTTCCATCTGAAAGTGCTCATCGAGACGAAACCAAAAAGGTAAAATTTATGTCGATATGTTAATTAGAACCGGAGATAGAGGCCGGTCAATGTTCGAACTTTGACCCCTTATAGCTCGGGTCAGGGGTTATGGATCGACTTAAGGTTTTTTTTTTGTTTGATAGGTATAATCAACGGCTACAACATACTAAAATTTCAGCCCGATTGCATAAGGAATTTTTGAGTTATTTAACTTTTAAGATTTAAAAATTTTCTTTTTAATAATAGCGCCCCTAGCGGTGGTTTTATGAACTTGCGATGTTAGAAGAGAAAGTGGCATTTCACGAGAGCTTTCCAAAAAGCCCTCATTTTTTAAATTCTGACAATTAGAACCGGAGTTATGGCCATTTTAAGAAATTTTTTTTGGATCCTTATAGCTCGGGTCAGGGGGGTCGGGGGACCTTAAGTTTGGTATTGATGGAAAGCTCTACGGCCCAGCTATGACATACTAAAATTTGAGCCCGCTCGATGCCATAGGGCCGGAGCTATTGAGAAAACAAAAAAAGGGGGGTCTTCAAAATGGCGGAAGGAGGGGTGGGGGGTGGGGGGTCAATGCACCATGTTGCAATTTTCATACGATATTTAACCTTTGCCGAAAACCGCAAGTAGATATCTTTTTTAGTTTAGGAGCTATTAAGCTCCAAAGAGCGGCCGGACGGCCGGCCGGCCGGCCGGCCAGCCGGCCGGCCGGGAACGTAACTTAGCCCCCCATATATTCGTGATCAGGAAGTGGCGAAACACATTTTGGCCAAGTTTGAGCGCGATCGGAGGACATGAAATTTTGTTAGGATTATAGTAGGTGAGATTGTTAAGAATCTCACCTAATAACGACTAAAGTATAAACTTTTTATTCTAGCCGTTACTTTTTATTTCCTTAGTGATGCAAAATATTATAATAAGAATTTCTAGTTTTATTTAATTATTTTCCAAGTAGGGTCGGAGGAACGTCTGTTCGACAGGGAACCCCTATTGACACTTTTGTCAAAATGTTGAAAATTATTTAATGTATCTAGTAAAATATAAGTAATATAACGTTTTTTCTGTAATATACCTTTTACTATAAACAGAGATGTTCAAATTTCATATCCCAAATGGTACAGAGTAGGGTGTCAATAGGTGCTGACACGAGTTCTTAAAGTGTCAATAGACGTTCCTTTCACCCTAAATTTGATTTTAATCTTAACAAGGGTTAAAAATAGTCATCCAGGGGTTGAAAGAGGCGAGATTTGAATAAACTCATGACAAGAGTTGTTTTTCCGCTTGCCAGGGGTTGATGGAAACAAGGGTTGAGTGTAACCCGTGTTACGGGTTAAGCCATATTCCTTCCAGGGTTTGACGAAACAGGGTTTAAGGTATAAACATGCCGAGGATTGGTCTTCATTCTTGCCAAGGTTTACTGAGAAAAAGGTTTTTAAATATACCCCTGACAAGGATTATGGTTTACTCTTGCCAGGGTTTGACGAAAACAGGGTTTAAAATATAATCGTGTCGAGGATTGGTCTTCATTCCTGCCAAGGTTTACTGACGGCAAGGTTAATCAATATCCGTAACAGGATTTGATTTTCTACCTTTTCAGGGTTTGGTTGAAACAGGGTTTAAAAAATACTTGTACGTCAAACCTTGCCACGTTTAGGTTGAAACAGGGTTTGGCATCAGTTTGATAGACAAACCCTGTTTTACATACCCATTTAACCGTGGATTTTTTTGAGTGGATGAAATGTAGACCAGAATGTTCTCTATAATTTTCCCATAGAACATGATCTCATCGATTACTGAGAAGTCAAGATAATCGAGGTTTTTTGTTTCTTAACTCGTCTTTTCATCCAGAGTGCCCCAAGTAGTCATTTGTTGAACTTCAACTATATCAAAGAATTGTTGTATTTTGTGGGACTTTCCATTTAAAACCCTATTTTAAGTGTCTTGGTGGAGTAGAGGCAGTCAAATTGGCATCTGAGTGATTTCAAAGCGTTATTATGGGAAAAATCAATTTTTTCACACTTAAACGGCAAAATCGGAGTGATAGCGTAGTCTGAGTGGAAAATGATGTATGGACGAAATGTAGAGACAAATGTGCTCTACAATTATGTTGAAGTAATTATCAAAATCGGTTCAGCGACAGTCGAGATAATTGAGGTTATGTGATATTGAAATTGGTTTTTCGACTGTGGCGCCCCTGGTGTTGGTCCCACGAAGTTCAAATATTCTAGAAAGTTGTAGCATTTGGTGAGATCTTTCGTTTAAGCCCTCATTCATCAAAATCGGTCACATAGAACCGAAGATATGATTTTTTGAATTTTGTGAACCTTGACCCCTCATATCTCCGGTTCTATTGAAACCACAGCGCACTTACGCACCATTTTGGAAACGTCCTAGACTGGACTACAACATACTAAAATTTCATTACCTTGCACAATGCCCTTTTTGAGAAAAATGTCTTTGAATTTCGATGAATTTTGACGCTATCACAGCGCCACCTGTGGTGACTTTTTGAACTTCCATCTGAAAGTGCTCATCGAGACGAAACCAAAAAGGTAAAATTTATGTCGCTATGTTAATTAGAACCGGAGATAGAAGCCGGTCAATGTTCGAACTTTGACCCCTTATAGCTCGGGTCAGGGGTTATGGATCGACTTAAGGTTTTTTTTGTTTGATAGGTATAATCAACGGCTACAACATACTAAATTTTCAGCCCGATTGCATAAGGAATTTTTGAGTTATTTAACTTTTAAGATTTAAAAATTTTCTTTTTAAAAAAAAGCGCCCCTAGCGGTGGTTTTATGAACTTGCGATGTTAGAAGGGGAAGTGGCATTTCACGAGAGCTTTCCAAAAAGCCCTCACTTTTTAAATTATGACAATTAGAACCGGAGTTATGGCCATTTTAAGAAATTTTTTTTGGACCCTTATAGCTCGGGTCAGGGGGGTCGGGGGACCTTAAGTTTGGTACTGATGGAAAGCTCTAAGGCGCAGCTATAACATACTAAAATTTGAGCCCGCTCGATGCCATAGGGGCGGAGCTATTGAGAAAACAAAAAAGGGGGGTCTTCAAAATGGCGGAAGGAGGGGTGGGGGGTGGGGGGTCAATGCACCATGTTGCAATTTTCATACGATATTTAACCTTTGCCGAAAACCGCAAGTCGATATCTTTTTTAGTTTAGGAGCTATTAAGCTCCAAAGAGCGGCCGGACGGCCGGCCGGCCGGGAACGTAACTTAGCCCCCCATATATTCGTGATCAGGAAGTGGCGAAACACATTTTGGCCAAGTTTGAGCGCGATCGGACGACATGAAATTTTGTTAGGATTATAGTAGGTGAGATTGTTAAGAATCTCACCTAATACGAAGAGTCCAATTCCCTTACTTCAGAAGATCAGACCGTACTGGTTGAATGCATATCCAGCTATTATTTGGATAGAGAAGTAAATCTTGGAGTGAAACAGTTTAAACTTCTCGCAGAGGATATCGTTAAAACTTTTCCAACGGAGACCGAGGTAATTATTCTTTTTTCTAAACATATTTGTATATTTTCAACTCATGAACATGATTGCCTTTATCTCGTGGAAATTATTAAAAAAAAAATATTAGTAAATAAAATAATGAAAAAAATATCACAGGCGTTTGAAATTAATTTAATAGCTTAAAACAAAATTTTTATGTAGAGTTTAGAACAACAATTTATTTTTTTTTAATAGTTTTTAGGAAAATGTGAAATAAAAGTAAACCATACAGTATAATTTGAAAGCCATACCTATGTACAAAAAATATTAAAACTAAGTTTTTGATAAAATATAAGAGTACAAATGAAAAAAAGTGATAAAAAAAAGTATTTCTAGAATAATTAATGTAAAATAATATATATCACAGATTTTTGAAATCAGTTTAATAATAAAACGAGGACTTACACGAAAGGGTTAAGAAGAAAAATTTAATAAGTTTTTGGCAATAAATAATATATATATTTCAAAATAAGAATGTAAAGCTAGAAGAATGTAAAGAGAATGTAAAAATGTAAGCTGTGATAAGTATGAAAAAAATAAAAATGTGATAATTATTAAAAAACGTTATTTTTAAATTTCTAAAAGAAGAATGAGTGGTATGGAATTAAGTATTTCTGGGTGTTGTGGTCCTCAAATCACCTCAGGTGTTGCATTAAGCTATGATGTGCGTTAAATTTTCAAGGAAATTTATTAACACCTTTTAGTACTTGACCTCAAGTCACATCGGGTCTTAGTTGTTCAGTTTTAGAAAACAGGTCTTAATTTAACGCATAACGGGTATAGGTTGATTCGTGTCTTAAAAGGGACAGATAATCCTAACCGGCTTATGTAGGTGAGATTCTTAACGTGAGCTAACTCGGAGTGCATGCAAATTCGATTTAGAGCTGAAGTTGGGAGACGCCATTCAGTTATCTTGAATAAAATTCGTGAAATTATACAAATTTTGTATTTAAACCAAAATATCAAGGATTTGGATGAACTGACAGAAAAGTGTTATATGGGTGAAATGTAGACCAGAATGTTCTCTATAATTTTTCCATAGAACATGATCTCATCGATTACTCAGAAGCCAAGATAATCGAGGTTTTTTGTTTCTTAACTCGTTTTTTCATCCATCAGAGTGCCCCAAGTAGTCATTTGTTGAACTTCAACTATATCAAAGAATTGTTGTATTCTGTGGACTTTCCATTTAAAACCCTATTTTAAGTGTCTTGGTGGAGTAGAGGCAGTCAAATTGGCATCTGAGTGATTTCAAAGCGTTATTATGGGAAAAATCATTTTTTTCACACTTAAACGGCAAAATCGGAGTGATAGCGTAGTCTGACCGGAAAATGATGTATGGACGAAATGTAGAGACAAATGTCCTCTACAATTATGTCGAAGTAATCATCAAAATCGGTTCAGCGACAGTCGAGATAATTGAGGTTATGTGATATTGAAATTCGTTTTTTGACTGTGGCGCCCCTGGTGTTGGTCCTACGAAGTTCAAATTTCCTAGAAAGTTGTAGTATTTGATGAGATCTTTCGTTTAAGCCCTCATTCATCAAAATCGGTCACATAGAACCGGAGATATGATTTTTTAAATTTTGTGAACTTTGACCCCTCATATCTCCGGTTCTATTGAAACCACAGCGCACATACGCACCATTTTGGAAACGTCCTAGACTGGACTACAACATACTAAAATTTCATTAACTTGCACAATGCCGTTTTTGAGAAAAGTGACTTTGAATTTCGATGAATTTTGACGCTATCACAGCGCCACCTGTAGTGACTTTTTGAACTTCCATCTGAAAGTGCTCATCGAGACGAAACCAAAAAGGTAAAATTTATGTCGATATGTTAATTAGAACCGGAGATAGAGGCCGGTCAATGTTCGAACTTTGACCCCTTATAGCTCGGGTCAGGGGTTATGGATCGACTTAAGGTTTTTTTTGTTTGATAGGTATAATCAACGGCTACAACATACTAAAATTTCAGCCCGATTGCATAAGGAATTTTTGAGTTATTTAACTTTTAAGATTTAAAAATTTTCTTTTTAATAATAGCGCCCCTAGCGGTGGTTTTATGAACTTGCGATGTTAGAAGAGGAAGTGGCATTTCACGAGATCTTTCCAAAAAGCCCTCATTTTTTAAATTCTGACAATTAGAACCGGAGTTATGGCCATTTTAAGAAAATTTTTTTGGACCCTTATAGCTCGGATCAGGGGGGTCGAGGGACCTTAAGTTTGGTATTGATGGAAAGCTCTAAGGCCCAGCTATAACATACTAAAATTTGAGCCCGCTCGATGCCATAGGGGCGGAGCTATTGAGAAAACAAAAAAAGGGGGGTCTTCAAAATGGCGGAAGGACGGGTGGGGGGTGGGGGGTCAATGCACCATGTTGCAATTTTCATACGATATTTAACCTTTGCCGAAAACCGCAAGTCGATATCTTTTTTAGTTTAGGAGCTATTAAGCTCCAAAGAGCGGCCGGACGGCCGGACGGCCGGCCGGCCGGCCGGCCGGGAACGTAACTTAGCCCCCCATATATTCGTGATCAGGAAGTGCCGAAACACATTTTGGCCAAGTTTGAGCGCGATCGGAGGACATGAAATTTTGTTAGGATTATAGTAGGTGAGATTGTTAAGAATCTCACCTAATATTCTTTATACCAAGACCTATATTTTTGCAAATCCCATAGAAAGTTAGACACGCTGTTTTCTGAGTGTTGAAAATCCTTTAAAAACTAAAAACATCCATTAAAAAAAAGATACCAAAATCATCAATCTATAAAATTAGTATCTGACAGATATTGAGGAAAAACAATAAATAGCAAAGACGGGAACCTTACACATTAATAGCCGTACTGATTATGTATATTGCATTTGCATTAATTTTCTTAAAAAAAATTACTAATTATTAGAAAAATTTATATGTCGCCTGGTATTTGGACTACAAAATTTGGTAAAAACATAACTTAAAATTATCCGGCTACGACGATGACTTACGTAATCATTTAAACTTTAGATATTGCACAGTGGGTTTATTGGTACAGGCTTGTTAGGAATTCCAAGACCTTTCCAACGAGCCTAAACATGATAACCTTTGGTTAAAAAATATGGTCTCTATTGCCTTTATAACATTTGACCTTGAAAACCTATTACTGGGAATGATTCGACGAGACTTCCGTACACGGGCGAAATATCCACCGGGACAATTTCTAAAACATGTTCAAAAAACGGTTGCAAAGATTGCAAAGTGATCGAACTTATGTCTTAGATGCTATACATCATGGTACTTTACCATCTTTTATCGTTTATCGGCTCTAACCGATTTTAACCGATATATAAATCACTCAAGAGATCACCCAAAATAGTTTTAACAGTGATAGGATTGGTTTTCAAACGAAGATTACTTATCGGTTCATAATTAGTTCATTACCGGTTCATAACCGATTGGAATCTATTCAGGAGTGTCAGGAATTCCAAGACCTTTCCAAGGACGATACATATACTGTTCTCTCTGTGAAGTCTATTCTTTGTTAAAAACTTCTATGACAAATAGTTTAAGATATCAACATCCTATCCTTGGTGACCCTACTCCACCCATAATTTCAATATAGGAATTGCAAAAGAAAGATTTATAATCCCTGCTATAATTTATTGGCTTCCATTGCTTTATACTTTCTTATTGGAGAGTTATAGGGTGCTAATAAATAATTTAAGTAACAAGGAAGTTCCTTCTCCCTCTCCAAAAGAAGAACAATCAATTGTGCGTGATTTACAGCCGTGCACAAGTAAGATTAGCAATTGGTATAGAGGGGATGGGGGTGGAAATCCAACCAGAAAAACCAAATGTCGTAAATTATACGTATAATTATGACGATTAACTTACCAAGTTGAACCTGGTCCACTAACCTGGTCCAAGATCTAAGCTTAATTGAAAATGAGCAATTATTGAGTTTGAGAACAAGAATAATTAATCAATCTAAACGATTGTACACGAAGCTTTTAACACAGAAGATATTGGATGACAATTTCAAACCATAATATCACTGTGATATGTAATTTCATGTTGATTTAAATGCTACCAATCTGCCTTAATGGGTAACTCGAGTTGCTGCAGCTTCATAAGAGAAGTTATGAGAGAGTGCCTTTTTGGTAAGATACAATATTTTGTCGAAAGTTGGAGGCATAGCACGCGAGAACCTAATTAGCTCGTCTTCTGAGCTTTTTGTTGCACAAATTTTGCACAAGCTCTTCACAGTGAAATTTTCGATGGAAAATTGAGTTAATTAATTTACATTTGCTACAATGGAGAATTGATTTATGACTCAAAATGTCATTCTCGTACCAAGCAATATTCGAAGAAAATAGCCGTCCTAGCGATAATCTCTTCCATGCCTTCCCTTGCACATGATTGCGTTAACTGAATAAATTAATCTGATTTTTGTTGATATATGAATAAAAGGAGAGCATAACCCCCTTTTCCAAGCCATACAATTTTAATATTAAAGTTTACATTTACATCTCAGAGATTGTACTTTAATATCCCTCGCTGGAGG
The DNA here is from genome assembly GCF_024763615.1 of Phlebotomus papatasi. Lineage (NCBI taxonomy): Eukaryota > Metazoa > Arthropoda > Insecta > Diptera > Psychodidae > Phlebotomus > Phlebotomus papatasi. The sequence continues at coordinate 41,336,909 of NC_077222.1, read as the reverse complement.
AGTTCAGAACGACACACATAAATTGTCACCTAATGAAGTAATAGCTACATTGAAAGCTCTCTCCCCCAGCCAGCAACAGTCTCTGTACAAATAGTATAATTCACCCCTTGAGGGTAAGATTGGGTGGTAAAAGTCTATTTTAGGCGCGCTGTTGGTAACCAGAGAGCTTCCAGCACACGCGAAAGACCATCTAGAGAGGGTGTAAATGAAAGCATTCCCACACTATTATAAAGTATAAGAGCAAGATGGAAGGGATTTATTGAAGTGGGGTTTTCTAAAAGACTCATTCATCTCAAGCAGTTTGTAAATAGCATGATGTCATCCTTGATACAAACGGTTTTTGTCGTGTAAAGCGGACTGTCGTCTCGGTTAAGGGCTAAATATTTTACATTTACACACAATCAGATTAGTGATGATTCTATTTATAAAGTTTCAACAAACTTCACCCTTCAAATTTTATCGGCAGAACCACAAATTCATATTTTGTCGATTGCATCACATAGTGTCGTATCAGCATTTTAACTGGAAGTAAAATTTTAAATTAAGTGGCAAGAGGGAAATATAGTTATAAGTGGTGTACAGATATATGAGGTTTTTCTTATAAATAGTGGAAGCAAGTGGAAATGTCTACACACAGAAAAATTTTGACTCTAAATTTAAGAATATATAAGATCCTGGGAACTTAAATTGGACGTGAATCCCCGAGGCATTTGAGTTTAGAAGCTCTAAGCGAAAGAAATGGGCTAGAATCCCTAGCTCTTTCAAGCTAAGAAATCGGGAACTTAAGTTCAGCATTAGCTGGAAAATGAAAAATGTCTACAGATTTGCAAATTGCAACTGAAACTAAATGATCAGGGATTTAGAATTAGGACATTGGCATTCATTAGATGGGATTTGAAATTAAATTCCTATGTGTTTCTGTTTAAGAATTTTCCATTTTTCTGTGTATAGAAAGTCGTAGGAGGAAGTGGTGCGCATATTGCTGCTCGAAATCAAAGAGAGAGCAGTTATATAATCGACTTTTTCCAACTTGTCACCGTCCTGAAGCTTAAAGGGCAAAAGATATCAACTTGCGGTTTTCGGTGTCCCACAATAAAAAAAAAAAACAATATAGGGTGAATTGTGGAAAGGGAGACACTTATGAAAAAGTTCAATTTCAAATGCATTTTTAAGCCGAATAAATATTTATTATTTTAATTTAATTTGTATCATGAGTTGTGAAATATTCTAACAGAATCTTAACAGTTTTTATTAGAATTTTTAACCAATTAATTAGAATATTCAATCATATTAGAAAGCAACACATTTTGAAAAGAAGGACAAAATTTTGGAAAGTGGGACAAAAACTTTTAGAAAGATGGACATAGTGATATTAATGACAAAATATTATACGAAATATGTAGAAAATCAATTGTTGAGAGTTTTCTGCGTATACTTGCACATTTGATGATTATGCTAATCCCTGCTTTATGTCCGGGTAACACTTGAGGAATCCTAATTACCAAGAACTTCCTGGACATCTAACCAAAAAGAGGTTCTGTAGATTTCACATAGATGCCCCGCGCTGTCCAACAGTTATATCTTTAAAGCGGATGTAACTTTTTAGCACACTTTAATACCCAATCCGCCCAGGTCCTTTGCCACTTTCTTTGGAAGTTCTTTGTTTTTCTCCAGGTATTTTTGAGATTTTTACTACCACCTCTGTCAGAAAAATGGTCTTCCGGAATCTGAAAATCTTGGCAGCCTTTCTCCAGGAGATTTTCTCCTTATCAGCTACTAACTGCTGTTGCAACTATTTCTCCGGATACTTAAGGATCTTTATCTTCCTTGTTAACATGATTTCACTGCACAAAACCACCAAATTCATTCACAAAATCAACTTGTCCAAGATTACACAAAACTCGTTTTGAATGCAACACGAAATTGAATCACTTTTCTCTCCTTTTTAACTTTTATATGTCACAAATATTTTTTATTCACCTTTTATATGGATGTATGACCTTCGATTTTCACTGCGGACTTAATAATATTTCACTAATTATGCCGAAAAATCAAACAAAACACTTTGATATTTTCCTAGAAACTTCTATAAAAAACAGAGAAAATGATAAATACCGTGTGAAGGTTATGAATATTACGCATGCAATACATTTTTTTTAAATTCTTCTTGCAAGTCACCCTTTGATTGTTTAATAACGACTTTTGCATTTTTAAATAATCACAAAATTGGGTTTAAAAATCTTTTTATCGAAAATTGAAATATTTAATTGATTTATTATCAAGTTTTTAGAAAGATGGGAAAGGTGTCTCACATTCCACACTGCTTGGTCCCACTTTCCAAACTGTCTCGCTTTCCACTTTTTACCCTATCTTCACACTTTTTTCTTTTTTCCCTCACCCCTCCCTTCCTTCCAAAACCATGTTTTATTTGTTATTTCAAAAATGGCTTCTACAATTTTTTTACTTTTGGATAAAAACATACCTACGTCCTAAAAAAAATCGCAATCTTAAATTTTTGAAGAACAAAGTTTAACCAGTCCAGAGGACCTACTTTTCAACCGATTTGGTTAAATTTGTTGTTTTGTGAAAGGTCTAGAAATCAGTAATGAATTGTTAAAATATCTCTGAATGACTTATCCTTCTCGTATTTGCATTTTTTTTTGTTTGTCCTTATGCTTGTAACTCATACCAGAATTTTCTGGAATGATCCTTTCTTTTTACCAATTTTTGAAATACAATAATAATTCACGGAGAGCTCTATTTCGTGAGTTCGAGCATTCCGCAAAGCTGGGAGGCTTTGCTATTTGTTTTTTCCATATAATTTCTTTTTTTTTTCTACCAATTGTACCAAGGTATTTTTCTACCAATTGAACACTCAATATTCTACACTGAGAGAAATCCAAAAAAGTTAAAATAGCATTCCGGAAATGTTAATTTTACCCTACAGTATTGATCCGAAATCGATGTAAATATTACCCTTTTTAGGTGTATTATGGGTTAAAGTTACCCTTTTTCGTATTAATTTTACACTTAAAAAGGTGTAAAATTAACATTAAAAAATGTTGATATATTTTTACACCTAAAAAGTGTTAAGGTTACGAGGTAAAAAAGTTAATCGCACCTTCTTTTTATTCTCAGTGTACGCATGAATTGAAATTTTATAAATTGCTTCAATCAACATAGTAAACGTGTAATGCGATTATAAATGTACATTTTTTTAATTGGGCTATATTTTATTTTCAGCTTTACATCACAAATAAATTAAAAATAAATTTAATTATTTTTAATCTTAAAATATTGTTTAATATTTTGCAAAATATTATGGTGTTTGGCAAAGGTATCCGAAAATTTTTATGAAAAGAAAATTTTTTTTTCTGAAAAGAAAAAAAAATAAAGGTATTTTTAAAGTTATTTTTTCGCCTATTCGCAACTTGCCCATTGCCCACAATGGCATATAAGTAAAACTTCTTTCGAATATAAATTAATACCAGTTACTGGCACTTGGTCATACACTAACGGGCTTCTCTTGAATTCACTGACCACATTGCAGGCAATCAACCAGTAACACCCAGAATTGACGAATAGGGTATTGTATTCCATCAAGACAACAACACGGATGTATGGAATGGTGCTACTTTTTCACGGATAAATCATCATATGTGCTGATCAAGTGAAAGCTCTTGTGATTGTTTTCAATAAAACATTGTCTTAGTCTGATCATGCTACCGCAAATTGTCGTAAAGTTTTTTTTATTATTATCGTAAATATTCATAAAATGCTCACGCCCTATCATACGCAGGTCCACCTCTCCTGCGTGCTCTTCTCTGCGAACACTGTTGCTTCCCTCTTTTTCTTCTACGGACCGGACTTTTCTTTCTGACGAATAAATCAGACAATTCATATATTAATCGTAGCATTAAAAAACTTCATAATGTAGCGGTAAATGGGGTGCCTTTGAATTGGGGCAGCTTTAAAATTGAGCTTTTTTCTGTCATTTTTAGATGGAACTGAGGCTTATCATATCATACAATTCAGCTGGAGATAAATTATACCATGGTAATATCCAGTTTCATTTAAAAATAGGAGAAATAGCCCAATTTTAAAGCTACCTCAATTCAAAGATGGCCCACTTTCCCTTATAGTTGCGCCCTATGACCCAGTGAGGAAAACATTACTTCTCATAACAAGCAACGTGTTTGTCGGATTTGATTTTCCATCATTTCATCAGATGCGTAACCTAGTTTTCTTGCATCACGATACAGACATAATCCCCCGAGTACCTATTTTCCCTATTGAGGAGGGGAGGGGGCATTTTGCGAAATTTCGGCGGTTCATTTTGTCAAGGGTGGAGCGAGATACATTTTATATAATGTTATTTATCGGAAGTCTGATTAGTCTCATCAAATTAGGTCAAGTGAAAAGTCCTGAGTCCTTTTAAGCTTAATTATGAAGATGAATTTAACATAGTTAGAAATATTCGATTTAGATCAAATATGTGCCGTTTTGTTTAATAATTTTCGTCTATTTTGCAGAAAATTTCATAATTCCTTTATTGTAAAAGTCATTGTCCCTACTGTTAAAAAACTTAACTAGCTCAATTTCACAAGCCTCTTGAGGACAGTTTAGTATTATCAAGAAAATTTTGCTAATGCTTGAAAATCGCTTAGTGTTATAGATCTGAACTACAGTAGACTCTCTCTCAATCGGGAATATGGGGCGAAATATCATCCGGTTTATCGATGGATTTGGGCGTCAGTCATTGTAAATTCCACAAAAAGCGCTTAATTATAATGAATCACGATAAAATAGGAAGAACTACAGCGAATTTGAGCGAATTATCTTCATAATTAAACGTGAAAATTGTCAACAAAATTTGACGCCCGATTGAAAAAAAGCCGATTGAGTGAGAGTCTACTGTATATGGCAGGTGAGAGAGAACCTCCCATCCAAGCTCTCGGAACTTCTGTCGCGTTGTTAAAAATGTGTGTGACCTGGCATTGCCTTGATGGAACACAACACTCTTCCTATTCGTCAATTCTAGGCGTTACTAGTCGATTGCCTGCAATGTGGTCAGTTGTTGACAATAGTGGTCCGAATTGAGCGTTTAACCTTTTTGGCTGTTGATCTTGTCTTAGGCATAATTTAAGCCGGCTCATGACGCTAGGATTACGACTTTTTCTGACTACTGTTCTCGTATGTGATCCATTTTTCATCGCCAGAGTTTAGTATAACCCGATGCGATTTATACATCGTGAGATATTGCTCATTAAAGAAATCTAGCGAAAAGTACTCAGGACTCTTTACTTGACCTTATACCGTGAGGCCTATTCGGAATTACGGGGAGTTCAAAACTACAGTAGACTCTCACTCAATCGGCTCTTTTTCAATCGGGCGTCAAATTTTGTTGACAATTTTCACGTTTAATTATGAAGCTAATTTGCTCAAATTCGCTGTAGTTCTTCCTATTTTATCGTGATTCTTTATAATTGAGCGCTTTTTGTGGAATTTACAAAGGCTTTGATGCTCAATTCTATCGCTAAACCGGATGACATTTCGCCCCATATTCCCGATTGAGAGAGAGTCTACTGTAACTGAGTTTAATTTCTCATAAGATCTTCTTCTCATTTTTTTAATTCTCTCCTTTAACCTCTCATATTTGCCTCCGGCATATATTCTCATTATTTTTACATACAAATAATTGCCATATGCATTTCCGAAAAGATGTGCCCTGCTTATTGTAGTTTTCTTTTCTTTAATAAATTGGAATTGCATAAAAATGGCGTAGTTGGAAAACATTTGTAAAATACTGAAACTCCTAAGCATATGATGCCTGTCCCATAAGGTGACCCTGTAAATAACTTTGAGAACATTTAAAATTTAACTTGATTCTTCTGTTTTCTAACTAAATTAATAAAATTTTAGGAATTGGAAAGGTTACTCCAATAACAGAAATATGTAATAGGGGAGACCGGGGAGGTTTTGGACAGGGGTAGTTTAGGACGAGGCGATTTTTTCATTAATTATTGAAATAAATGGGATTTAACCACTACACAATCGTAGGCAAAAATAAGATGTATATTGATTAAAAGAATGGATATCCTCAGTAATATTGCTTAAATTCTATGAACATTTTTTTTTAATTAACAAAAATTGTATATTTTGACGTATCAGTTTTCTTTCTTGTATTTTAAATCAGCGATAATCAAAACTTTTTTATCTCATTAGCTAGCAGTATACACTGGGAACATATTTTTATAAAAGTTTCCGTGATCATACACTCTTGTTTTTTACTTAAAGGATTTAAATACCAAAACTACATGCGGGGATGTTTGGTACACCTGAACGGGGATGAATAGGACGATGATTTTTGACAAGATTGTAAGTGGCGCGCAAATCGTTATTGTCAAAATGGAGATTAATTCCCAATTTCTACTGGAAATCTCCCTCTTGTGCAAACTTTAGCAGTTCAGCAGTTGCCTACAGAGACAATTAAACCATCAATGTCTTGGGAATCAATAATTTCTTCTGTAGAGGATAATCGCTCTTTGTCCAATCCCGTTAAAAATTATTTACTCGAAAATTTCTCGAGCAGTATCCTCTACTATTCTCACAAGTTACTCAGAAAAGACAAGGCGTGAGCTCATCTAGATAAACAAGGAAAAACAGTTACTACTCAGTTGTCGTAAAATCAAACAGGAATCTGTCAATGCGTTCAAAACTTTGCAAGAAAATCTACTCGCGTGAGGAATTTGATGAAGATGATTCCAATATTTAGAATAAAAAAGCAAAGAAAGCTAGAAAATACATTAAATAAGAAGAAAATGCATTAAATAAGTGAATGACAAAAAATGACTATTTTACAAATAAAATTGATATTAATTTCTAAGTACGAAATAAAAGACTAAACATTTTTATTTCTATTAGAAATATTTTTAATTTAATATTTAAAATTAATTAACGTGCTCCAATAATGCAAATTATGCGAGAAAAAATGCGTCCCAAACATCCCCTTTCGCGTCCCATACTGCCCCATATCGGGGAGGTTTGGGGCAAAGCGTAAAGTTAAATGTTTTATCTTTTCCAAGAAAATTCAGTTGTTTTCCAAGTTCTATCGAGTATTTTTTATAAAGTCAATACCCATAAGTATCCTATAGACTGCATGAAATTGTAATACATTATCGTGATTTTTTGGAATACTGTATCAAAGTCAAAACATGAAAAAGTGTCCCAAACCTCCCAGGTCTCCCCTATCGTGAATTTTCAACAAAAAAAAATGAATGTAGAATTTGTATTATGAAAATTTAATTAGAGATCTATTGGTTTCAATATTACCATGCAAAACTTTTAAAAGTTAGAAAGCTTTGGTGAAAGGCGGAGCTTGAAGGTTACATTTATATATTCGACAGCTTACACGAACACTTGAACTGAAACCTCTCGCCAATAGTTTCCCAAATGTCCCTTTTGTGAAATTTATAAGAAAGTTTCAGGTGTCTGTTGAAACATTTGCCTTGCTCTCGATACAACTATCACAATGAAAATATATTATTAAACATTCTTTGTGCATTTGGGCATTCTTCCGTGAGGAATTAAAAGCCGGACAGAGGGTGTAAAGTTGAAAGTGTGGGTGAAACTTTTCTGACAGTTACAAAATTTCTCTCTTCTGCAGAAGAAGACTTTTGGGTTTCACCCATGAAACATCTTCCCCAAACGATATTGTGCATGGAATCCAAATGCATCTGGAAAATCGATCAGAAAGAAGGAAAATGGGTGAAATCTGAAGAAGCTTTCTTTCAGGAAGATATTGTACGGTACTGCTTCTTCGTGTCTAAAATTACACAAAAGTCAAGTGGAGTGGAACTAAAGGGTGTGTGTTACAATAAATTGATTATTTATTGAAAAGAACCATATGCTCAGTCCTTTTTCATTCTTCCTAACAACACCAACTCAAAGGGATGCACATGCTGGATCTTTTTCCGCATCAATGATTTTTGCACATGATCTTGTTTCTAAAATTGTGCCTGCACGCCGGAAGATAAAAGAAGGCATTGTTTTCTGTAGCATTTTTATTCAGCTGTAAATTTTTATGGACCAATACTTTTACTTACAAAATTAACTTGAAACTTTCTAGGGATGTAAATTAATATGACACGGAATTTTCACAATTAATTTTTAGAAAATCCTACGTATTCAAAATTGTAATCAGCTTGAAGACTTAATTCCATTCTCTAAATATATTTTACTATTATACTAAAGTTACATGATTTTCTAAAGAAAAATGTATTAGATTATAACAAGAATCTCGAGCGCAACTTCAAATGTTGATTGAAAGCCTCTTATTCATACCTTTAACCTGATACAAGTAGAGGAAAATACTCTCACTTCGCACGTTTATTCCTTATTTTGCCTAAGAGACTTACAACATATAATTCTCACATAATTATCAATAATTGATAACAAGCTAACTAATATTTAATAGAAATGTGTAAGTCTCTTAGGAAAATAAAAGAAAATTCACAAGGATAAATGTTCGAAGGGAGTGTAATCTCCCCCACTATATTTTCAACTAATTTCTTTTAATCTACTATTTTATTATTTCAGTAGGGTTTTTTAAATTTTTTTTGCATAAAAAGCAATGCATATAGTAATTCTTTTAACATAACAAAGGATCATTGTCTTAGAACAAACCATTCCTTCATTTTATTTATAATTTTAAATTTTACACATTTTTTATCTAATATTTATGAATATTCTTTAATTTCGCAAAAAAGTTTGCGTATAACGCATATCTCCTTTACAAAAATATTCTCCTTAACACAAAAAGTATCAGGGTCGGAAAGGATACCAATATCCAGATTTTTTTTACAAAAAGTTTAGTCAAAAAATATAGGGTCGAATGAACACTTCTTCGACAGGGAACCCTTATTGACACTTTCGTCCAAATGTTGAAATTTATTTAATGTATTTAATAAAATGTAAGTAATATGCCGTTTTTCGATAAGAAGTGTTCAAATTTTGCATTCCAATTGGTACAAAGTAATGATGAAATTCTCAGTTCAGCTTTTTTCTTAAAAATGAGCCCTGGATGTGATACTTTTGAATCATAATAAAGAAAGTAGTACTAATAAACTAAGTTAATTCGAGAATATGTTTATAAAATGATTTGAAAGCTATAAGATCGGGGCAATCATCTTCCAGATGGACCCCTAATAAAAAAAAGCTGAGATATCAAGACATTTCATCTTATCATTCCGTGAAGTATGTGTAGCGTATACAACGCAAAAATGCCTTTCTATTACTACTCTCTTTAATAAAATCTTTGCAAACAGTGGTTTTGAATATCTAAAATTATGAAAATTTTTCAATACAAACATTTTGATAAAAAAAACGAATTCTGTAATCGTGCACGAAATTTTCAATCTAATTCTGAAATAATCGAAAAATCGAAAATTCTCAAAATGCCACTCTAATCACAGAAGTGCGATATTATACCCTTATTATGCTAGTATTTTACTGATTATATGATTTAATGATATAATTTAACTTCACAAACCAATTGTGAGGCTAAATTACTTTATGATAAGGCTTAGTTTAGCTCCTTTTTAAAATAGGAGAAAAAGTTCTAAACATTTAAAAGGTGCTCCACTTCCCCCTTATTTAATTACTTCCAACCCATTCCAACCATAATTGTTTTATTTATGATATATGACTTTCCTTACATACATTTTTTACTGTGGACACAACTTTGTTGAAAATGTTTATGAATATAATAATGGAAAATATTTATTATATACTTTGCAACTCAACAATTAAAATGTCAAATTCAACGTAACAATTGTATTTAAATTTCATGCATTTTTCTTACTCTGTATTATTATTGAAAGTTAGAGGGTTTAGAAAAGTTGTAGAAAATTACAAAATCTCTATACCAGGTATTTATTTGAGAAAAATTAATAATTTTGCAAGACATATGAGACATCAATTATACTGCTGTAAACCAACTCAATACATCTCTAAGCTATTTAGGATGCACTATCACGAAATCTATGTCAAAAAATTAGTCTAAATTTGCAATCTGTATTTTTTAAATGTAATGTTTAACACGCATTTTTGTGCCAATTTAATCTGTATACAAATACGGATCTAGGCACATAATGTAATGGTGGGTCATTATATTTTTTTACAGTCAGTGTAAATAACAATTGGTGCATGCTAAACGTCCGTCGTTCCTAATAAGAAATCTGTTGTGCGTGTCTCGTGTCTCTTTATTTTTTTCCTTTTAGAGGATTTTCTTTAAGGGAATAAAACTATTATGGAAGTAGACTGGCCGGCTAGTTATTGTTTCTCTGTAAAAAAAAAGAAAAATTTTCTCCAGACAAGTGGGAGTCGCAGACACTTATCAAATCATCGATCATTTTTAAAATCACAAGACTTTTTGCCAATGCACAGAATATTGTACTATTGGTTTTCCCGATAGCCATTTGTCTGATGACTCTCCAAAATATATCTGAAGCTATTAAATATCAACAACATAAACCACCCCACAAGTCGAAAAACCTCATGACTGGCCGATTTTTTATGCCCAACCTACTACTGTCCGAAAGAAAATTCATTGCCAATTTACATAATATTTTGTACACATCTCCCTTTCATCGGAAAATGCTCTTAAAATGGTATAAGATTAATTCATTTTTGCTATATACACACAATCATAAATCACGTCAAGACGAAAATTTGAAAGATTTCGTCCAGTCTAGACTTTATTGTCGTCTTTCTAACAGTTAAAATATACAAACTATCGATACTATGTCAAATTATGCTCTCTTGATATCGCTTATTTGTAACATTTTCTCATTAATTATTTTTTTAGACAAATTAATTACAACAGTGCACGAATCTGAAGCAAAGCACCTGTTCCATTTCATGCTATTTCATCTTAAAATAAAAACTTTTGTATAAGACCTTTTTTAAATTAGGATATTCGTAAGTTTTTACATTTTTTTTGTTTTCTTGTTTTTCGTTACGGGAACAACTAATAACCACCAACAGCTATAGTTCTTAATACTATTCATGGTATTCAGGAGTAACAAAATCTCTGAGGAAAACTATTTCAAATTAACTTAGAGTACTATGGAATGAAACAGTGGAAATCAAATTAAGTATGCGATGCAAGGGATGCAAGTCCATTAATATAATTACAGACGAATTTTGCAAAAAAAAAAACTAAGGACAATAATTTATTTTTATTATTATTTATTTTACTGTGAATCTGCCCATAGCGATATTACACTTTTATTTGTTACAATTCCTTGTATTTTCTCCCTTTAAGAACGATTGGGTCACCTGTGACCCAAAAATGAAATTTTTCCTACGGCTTTCTAAAGTTTTATTTAGCTCCAAAAAGTTAGAAAAAATTCTTCTTCTGACACTCGATTTTTGACCTTCTCGTTCTTAAAGGGTTAACCTGTCGGTGGTTTAACTATCTCCTGTTGCTGAATATTCTCTGATTTCTTTTCCTCTCATATTTAAAAATTGAATTTATTGAATCATTAAATTAAAACAAAATCAAAATTGTAATCACTAACACGAAAAGACTTAGCAAAGAAGTGTGCTCCATATTCGGAACTGTTTTAGAAATGTGATAAATTAAGAAATTTTAGAATTAATCCAGGCTGATGTTATATATGTCTTAATATCATAAATCCCTGACCGGAGAATTCATTAATATTAATTCTAAAAGGTCCAATTAAACCCATTCTAGAAAGCTTATTTCTCAACCGATTTAGCTAAGATTGGTTTTAATTACGAGATCTTGAAATTTTCAATTAGAATGCATCGGACACAACTGTGGTATATTTTCAGCTTAGCATACAAACTACATAAGACATAAGATATTGATTTACAGTCTTCAGTAACTCGCAGCATATACAACGACATTATACTTTAAATCTCTAATATAGTCAGGATGATCTTGAAAAATATTTAATCTGCAAAATTTGGTATTAGGGTAAGATGGGGTTATTTGGTATCATGACTAATTTGAAACTTTGAGATTTCCTAACAGTTTTAGATGGCAAAAGGAAGAAACAACGGAAGATGTATTCTTGAATCTAAAGTCTTATACTTCTTTGCGATTTTCTTTTTTTACCTTTAACCATCTGAAACAATTGGAAAATTTCAAAATTCCAAAATAGACATGATTTCGAATTACCCCATTTTAACCTAGAAGATTAGATAAAAGGAAATTCATGAAAAGGATCTATAATCGATAGGAGGCAGCCAAAATCCCGAACGCCAAAATCCTGAAAACCAAAATTTCGAACGCCAAAATCCCGAAAGCCAAAATTCCGAATGTTCAAAATCCTGAAAGGGATGAAATTATATGAAGGATAATGTGTAGAAAAATTTCCCAAGACATAGAAAATTTCCCTTTGCCTCCAGCAAGCGCGGGTGCAATCGAGGGAATAGCTATGTCACCAAGTATGACACTTTTAAGAATGCGATATTTTAGCTTTCGGGATTTTGGCTAATTCGGGATTTTGGCATTCGGGATTTTGGCTTTCAGGATTTTGACCGGGACCCATTATCGATAATCCTAAGCCTTCAGTGTACGAGAGTTTGGGATAACTTATTTACTGTCAAACTTTGCAGGCTAATTAGCCTGAGCCTATTTTGACCCTTACTTCTTCTCCCTTTCATTATTGATTCATTAAAAGATTCTTGAGAGGTCATCTTTGACGTACTCAAAGATATCAAATAAATGAGACAGATCCCTAAAACAGTACATCTGAAAAGTGAGAACGAGAAAGTTCCTTAAATGGGACCCTGAACTGAGATACAAAAGACTGCAAGTGTATTGAAAAACTAGAAATTCTTTTAAAAAATTATCAATAAGGGGAAATGGGGAGCTTTTGAATTGGGACAGCTTTGAAATTGAGTTTTTTCTCTTATTCGTAAATTGAATTGAGCCTTATCATAAAGTAATTTAGTTTGGCAATTGATTTGCGGAGCTAAATTATATTATGTTTTAAGATTCAGTTTCATTTACAAATAATGTAATAAAGCCCAATTTTAAAGCTGCCCCAATTCAAAAGTTGCACACTTCCCTCTACCTCTCAATTTGATAATACTCTTTTTATTATTTTATATAGAGGGAAGTGTGGGACCTTTGAAATTGGGATCTTCCCACTTTAAAAAGTGCCTTACTTCCCCCTATTGGCATACTTTTGATCCAAAATGTGAGACACGTTTGTTTCTGAGTAATATCCATAATTTTTAACAGATGGAAAATTAATTCTGTGATACTATTTCACGATTATCATTGTATTTTGGATATGTTATATACAAAAATATTGTTGTAAATTTCACACGTTTGGAGCGATTTTCATAAATATTGTTTTTTTTTTCTTATTACAGTTTTCACTACCTCCAAGTAAAGCTGATTTCTTAAATAAAAAATAAAAAAATAAACACATTTAAATATTTCTGTACAAAATTTTGAAATACTTAACATGGTAAATAACATCTAAAATAACATTTTATTGAATTACAAAATTCGAAAGGAAAATTCGTGGACTTTTTTTAAGTTTGCGAAATACAGGATTTGACCTCATCAACCAAAATTGACCGAACCACATCCAGTTTCCTTTTCTTTTATAAAAACTCCAAAAAATTCCCTTTGATATTGAAAAATTTCAACGTATTAAAAAATAATTCCTCGATACCTTCTTTTAGAAGAAAGCCTGAAATAAAGATTAAGAAGAAGAAAAAATAATTCCTGATAGGAGAATACAGTATTTTACGACAAACTTAAGAGTCGAATCCATTAATTACAGTTCATCTCATATATTAATTAAAATGGAGTGAAGTATTTTATAAACATTCCAGCATCACAATATTACTCACATGTCTGTTCTAGTGCAGTGTGAAAATTAATAGAAAGCAAGAAAATTTTATAAACACATATTTGACTTTGTGCCAAAAGTGAGTAAATTTAAACCTTTCAAACTATCACTTGACTTAGTTGGATAAACTCTATATTACTTGATATAATAACTAATTGGATAAGTTATTTGGCGCAATGACATTATTTTTGGTAGGTGATCTCATTAAAAACCCAATAATTTACTCTCAGTTGCAACGTCGAAAGTTGCAGCTGTAATTAGATAATCATACCACAAACAACTTTAACTAGAAATTAATTAAATTGTGAAATTTGAAAAGAGATGGTAGAATATCAGTTCCAACAAACGATATTAGATGAATTTCAGAATGCTTCAACCTTTCCCAAAAGGAAGAAATATTGCCGAGGATTTCCCTAAATGTATATATTTGTGACTTTCCAGTACTTTATATATCGCACTAGGGCGATTTTAGTAGCATAATAAGGATTTGGCTGTTTTGATATAGAAACACTTTGAATTTGACTTTATCTAATAATAATAATTTGTATTTCACGCCGGAGTTTTAAGTAATAGAAAACTTTTGAAGTAATTGAATACTCAAACCTCATTATCATGTTTTATTTTTAAGATATGTATTTTTTAAATCGGGAAAGCGTGCTACCTTTGGAAGACTCAAACTCCGGATAACTCATTTTTTCTGTGTTCCTTATGGATTTCACCCATAGTTTTTTTTTTATTTGGGGCATTGGACTATAATATTTATAATATAATATAATATAATTTATTATAATGACCCAAATTAATTTTTAGAAAAAGTATTGAAAAAAATTAATGGTTCGGAACTTGAGTTGTCCGAAGATACCGCGGTTTCACCGGTTTGTTTAATTTTTATGTCAAATATTAATTAGGATATAATTTTCTGATTGTCTCTCCTTCGTTTTTATACTCTTTTTATTGTTGTAAATAATTATGTTCTACACGACATTATTAAACTGAGCATGAAAAAGGATTTCTAGTATTGAGAAAAAACTTTAAAAATTTGTGAAAAACAGAGGTAATAGGTCCCTTAGTATACTTTAACCAAAAATGAAATAAGGTAAAGTGCCCTCGAGTCGACCTATTGCTCGACTCGACTGGTGGGTCAATTTTTGAATGTTTGATGGCAAATTTACACGAAATTGTCACTGATTCATATTATTTATGGAATAATTGACCTATTAATGTTAGATCGAATTGTCGGTCGAATTAAGGAACCGGTCGACTTGAGGGCACTTTACCTTATGAACTCAAATTTTTTTACGATTTATCTCAGATGTTTCACAGAGTTGCACTTTACATTAGTCATTTCAATATATTTTATTAAATTTTTTTTTTAATAAAAAGGTCCAGAATTGCGGAAAATCTTCAAGTAAAACCAATTTCTTAAAGTACATAAAATTATCTATGATATTATGTAAAATTTCAAAAGCGAAATATTTGAGAATGCCACCCAAATTGCCATAGTGCGATGTGATTAGACTAAGTATATAAGATATTGAAGATTGAAAACGGAAAGTTGTTTTTACCCGACTCATCTTAATTGAACTTTTTAGAAAGGCTCTCTATGAGATTTAATGTTGTGTAAAAGTTCATTGGTAAAGTTTGTTCATATACAAGGGACGGAAATTTTCCATTTCATACTTCAACAATCTCACTAATAGTGCAGATTTTGACCAAATTGGACAAATTGGGCAATGTACCAAGTATTTGTGAAGAGTATTTGTAGAAAACTGACCAGGATCAACCTCAATATTTACTCATATTGGATTCTCTTCAGGTAATCCCCCAAATTGTTGGAAATTGTCATTGTCTATGGAATTTGTTCAAACTTCAACTGTGGAATATTCCACTTTTTTTTTAAAAAAGAAACGAAATGGAGTAAAAGGGGAAAATGTTTATTTGGGTATTATAAAATCTGTGATTATTAGAATGTTCCCGAAAATCAAAAGTTGATATATTTTAGCATTAAATCTCTAACACAGAATCAAGATTATGGACTAAAAGAAGCCAAAATTAATTGCAGAAATTTTCAATTTGTACTTAGCCAATTTCTTATGGAACCTAATCCGTGGAAATTTCAACATTTTTCAAGAGTGATTTCTAAAATGCAAACAAAGATAAAAATAAGTAGAGATTATTTTACTATCTCAGCGTCTGTGGTCTAAAGTGAAATCTGACTTCGAGTCTAACTTCATCAGATCAGGCCCAAGCCATATATCCCTAAAATAATACACCCTAAAAATCGATTTTTGTATCCTTCCCGCTAGTTTATCTCGTCCTAAAAACGGTTACCGGATAAAGATAAATTTTGATCGGATTCCAGAAGTTAATGATATCAGTTCCATTTTTAACCATCCCCAAATTCTTTAAATTTTTAGGGGTAATTTAAATTTTTAGAGTTAAATTTTAGTGGTAATGTAAAAAAAAACTATTCTCGCGGACTAAATTAATAAAATTGGTTCAACATTATTTTTACTTCCAAAGTACAACTTATAATCAAATTTACGTGCATACCGAGTTATAAGCATCCCGAATTGCAAGCTAGATGTCGCCTGTAAGGAATCTCAGCTACCAAAACCTTATCTGGGCTTTAATACTAGTTTCTATTACATGCTTAAATGAAATTCAGTTTTAAATTTGAATTATTACGATTAGTCTGATTACTGAAGGTAGTTCTCCAACAAAGTTTTCCCTACTGAACATTTCATGTTCGTTCTCAATATTTTGACCCACCCGACTTTAACTTTGCTAATAAAAATCTTTGCATTGCTTTGATTCACAAAGTAAATTATTCCGAAGTAAGTATACTTTCTAGAATTTATATGCACTCCTTCTGGCTAGTAAATTGCTTTGGCAGTCTGAAAAACTTTTACATTGTAGCTCAAACAAGTGTAAATTATTAACTGAAGCCATTGATCTCATGACCCTAAAGAAATATATAAATTTGCAATTTAGCAAAAGGTAGGAAATGATACAGTACACGGAAAATGAGTGGAGTTGAAATGTTAAGAAAATTTCCATTTGAAAACATGAAAAAGCATCAACAATACTTGCGAAAAGCCACTTCAAAGAAATGCAAAATAACTTGAAAGGAAATTCATAAATTTCACTAAAAAACTTCCTTGGAACAATATTTTACCAACACTGAGAGAAATTATTATGAGAATAAAATGTGAAAATAAAAGTTAGAACAACTACTCAAGGAGTGAGGCTTTGGTTTTATACGCAAATATCTATTCCAAATAAGGGGAAGTGGGGCACCTTTGAAAGTGGAGTACCTTTGAAATTGGGATTTTTCACCTATTTTTAAGTAAAATTGAGCCTTATCGTGATATAACTTATCTCGACAAACAGATTGAGAAGCTAAAGTACACTATAATATGGATCAATTCGACTTAAACAAAGGAGGAAAATCTCAATTTCAAAGGTGCCCCACTTCCCCCTACTTAAATGTTCACAGAAATCATAACTAACTTTCATCCGAAATTCAATTAATTACTCCTAGCTAAGGTTTTAGGCAACATTTTGAGTGATATATAAATCGGTTCAAATTGGCTGTGAACCGGTAGTGAACCGGTTATGAACCGGTAAGTAATTTTTGTACGAAAATCAGTTATATTACTATAAAAATTATTTTGGCGGATCTTTTGTGTTTATTTTTGTGAATCGGTTCAAATTAAGTGAGAGCCAGTAAGCGATAAATGACGCGAATATAGGGTGGAATCACCACTTCTCGCCAGTGCCCCATTTTTCACCACTTATATTGAAATTGCTATTTTTCGCGATTTGTGAAACAAATTAGCCGCAAAGTTCTTTGTATTTTTATTGCTGCTACGTATAGAGTCGAAAAATAATAATTATTCGTTTTGGATTTACGATTTTGAGCATTTTTAGAGTAATATTTTTAGCAAGTGCATCGAATCAGACGGAAGACGGACGATTAAGACGGAAAGGTTACTTAATGGTCAAGAAGCAGGATACAAAAAACAATTTTTCTTTTTACTCCTGTTTATTACGTTTTTTTTTTAAATATATGTTTTTGGTTTATAGCTACGAATCATCGATTAGTGTAACCATAGAAAATTTGCAGATTTTTGCAAACTTCAATTTCTAAAAGAAAATTTAATTGTAATTTCGATTTAACAAAAAGAGACAAAGACACACAATTTTTAGGCACAAGAGGAATAGATAGAATTCCAATACATTAAGTTTTATTAAATCTAAAAAATATGCAAAAAAAAATAGTTTTTCGCATAATCTTTTGGTGCTTACTAGTCTACAAGAGATCAAATTTATTCATAAATCACTTATTTAATAAGTTTTTCGCACTTATTCAAATTACAAGAAATTATCAGGAGAACAACAAAACGCAAAAATTTTCGCAAGTGTTAACCCTTTCACAATTTTACATCGACAAAAAAGGGTTGTGCAGTAATTGTAATGACTAGAAACTAAACATAAATCATTACATATCCATCATCCCAGATAAATTTATATTAAATTTAAGCATTTTCTTACAAATCTAAAATTCATGCTAGTACCATTGTTAAAAACGTAAGTTTTAGGCAAAAACGTCATTTAAAAAAAGGCCAATTTTTAATGAAAATTGCTTCTAGTGTACAGACACCATAAGACTTGATTCTACCCACGTCACGGGTGTAGAAATAACATTAATGGAGGTTCTGAAAGTTTGAGTTTAAACATTTTATAAACCTTATATTTCAAAAATCCACAAATCACTAGAAACTGTAAAGTCTGAGGAGTTATTCTGTTGCTACAGAATATAATGTTAATGGTAAAATTAATCTTTCTCTCAGTGTAATCCTCCATCCAAATTCCACCACCCCAGCTAAATTGCACAGTATTCACTCGACGCCTTTCATGGTGAAATTCTTCGATCAAGTGAAATGTTGCTTCTCATCGGATGATGAAAAGCGAGGCCAGAAAGTTGAGATGGTTTCTGGCGCCTCCGTCGTGCACTTAAAGAAGCATTCATTCATTTATAATTTTTAGAGACAAGGGTGTTGTGTGGGTGTGCAGGAAAATCAAAAATCGTCTATCCTGTAGTATTTGGTGGATTGCATACCAATAAGTTTTCCTTCATAGATGTATTTAGTGGTCTTATTCTCTGCACCAGCTACATTCATACTATTAGGAACTTCTTTCTTCGAATTAAGTATCTTTAACTGTGTTTTCAATTTCAAAATTTTCCTTTGAAATTTTCGGAGAATTTCAATTCAGTGAAACTCCGAAGAACGTGCTTATTCATCGATTGCATTACTCATTGTTTTAGTAGCTTTTCAAAGAGAGAAATTTTAGATCCGAATCCTTTTATCTGCTAATCAAAAAATTAAATTGTGCAATTGTCTTATAAGTTACACATTATGAACGTTTTTTAGAATTAATAATGTATCAATAGGGTAAAAACCTTATTAAAATATCGAAAAATTTTATCTCTAATAAATTTATTATATCGCTCCTTGGAAATTACAAGGGACCAACTCAATCTGAGCCATTTTTCAGGAGACAGCATGAAAGATTCAACTTTGTATAAATAATTATCTCAATTAAGTATGTTAATAAAAATAATTTAATTCTTTTCTATTTGTATGAGCATTATTAGAAACATCGAAACATACATATTTTTACGTTTAAAAATATGTTTTTTTATGAGTTAGCTCTTTGTCATTCTAAATGATGCGCAAATTTTCATGAAATTAGAATGACAAGGGATCAACTTTCTTGAGTTAGTTCCCTGTTTCACAAAAATTTGAACGACAAATCTATTTTGTGCCCCTTGACTTCAAACAAAACCGCGCAAGCAATCATAAAGAGTAAAATTTTGAAAAACATTTCTAATAACGAAATTTATTGACTCATATCATCTTAAATTTTATTAAATTCTCTGTCTGGGTGCATTAAAACCTCAAAATCGCCAAAAAGTGAGTTGGCCCCTTGTAATTTCCAAGGAGCGATATCATGTAATACAATGACGAGCCTGATAAAATAGAGTTGAAACTACCGAATACGAAACTATACACTACACTACAATATTACATCAATATTTATTTTGATGTAGGGGAGACGGGGTAGTTTTAGCCAGCAAATGAAGCTTTTTTTCGCGCATGATTTGTGAAAAAATGACAAGGTTTGTCTAATATTTTTATGTTTCATAAATAGCATTAGGATATTGACTGTATGAAACAGTGTAGTTCAAAGTTCTAAAATCCTTGACTTTTTCTAGAGAGGATAAGGAAAAAAAATATAACACATTGGCTACACGTGCTCCGGCATGCGTAGATATAGCCACTTTCAGAGTACTAATTGACACCAGTTTTTCAGACGAAATTTTAAACTGGAGATACCAAATATTGTTTCACTTGATACGCTGAAGCCCACTGATGCTAAATATGTCACTTAAAGCTAAAGAAAAGGGCCTTAGCCGATTTTTTGTGACATTTTTGCAATTGCGGCAAAATTGGTGCAGACATCCAGAAAAAATCTATTTCAGAAATCGCACATCTAAATGACAATATTGCTTGGAATATCAATAGTACTTTTTCATCTAACAATTATCCATGTATTAGTGAAAAATCAGCAATAGTTTTATCCCGCCACGGGAGAGTGGCTACAACTGCCCCGATGGCTGTTTCAGTGTTTATCATCTTATATAAAAAATGAGATAATTATTATCCAAATAAAAAATATCTTTTAATTAACTTTATTAAACCAGAAACGAGGTAAAACTATGAGATATTGAAAACCAAAATTACAATTTTATACTAATTTAATAAAATGTTTCTAAATTCTACGATAACAGGATCAGACTTATAATTATGTCTGGGAATATGGGGATGTGTTCCAACTTTCTTTAAAAAAATACTTTGCTCAATGTACATTTTAAGTGAAACGAGAAAAATTCACTGACTAATTCTACCCCTGGCTAAAGACACCCCGCTCTCCCGGACTGTGCTATTTATGCCATTTTGACCACTCATTCTTCAGTTTACAAATTTGTTATTCAGTTTACAATGTTTCGTGAAAAATGTCCATTCAGACGCTTCAATCACTTGCATCGGGCGGGACTCAAATTCACAACTGTGACAGTTGAGTCTATAGTCACACCCCCAATTGCACCACGGACTCTCTTCTAAATAACACACAAATATAAAAAAAGGAATAATTTATTACACGTTTCCAAAAGGTTTAAAGAATGGGTAAGAAAAGTGTTTTTTAACTGTGTTTTTTTGCCTATTTTATGTGTTTAACTGTTGAGAAAGTTGACTTATAGTGTGTTTTTCAAAAACCCTAAACCACAATCTCTACCAGTTTGGCTTATATATTTAGCAGTATAGTTCTTCGTAACTAAATTTTCGGAAATCGTTACTAATACCTATTTGCAAAATAATGTAAAAATATTAAACTCTAAGATGAAGGATTGAATCTTCAATATACAAAAAAAAGTATATCGTTTACATTGCACCTTTTAACGAGTTCGATAATTAAAATACGCTAATTTTTATCAAAAAAGATTACATTAAGGAAAACCTTATCTTATAGAGAAGAGTGGGGCAATTTTGAGCAGTTGACTGTTGAAGTTTTTTTTAACCCTTTTGTCAAACAGATATTAAATGATTATTCGAGGTAATTAAGTCCATCTAGTTTCTCATGGATATTATTATAATAGTACAATTACCATAATATTGATTTATTTACCTAAAATATTCTATTCCCAAAAAAAAATAACAATATCAGAAATAGTGTCAACCTAACTATTAAAAATAGATTATTTAGTAAAATTGTACATTCCGGATAGTAAAAAGTTACCCAAGAAATAGCATTTAAACTGAGTAGTTAAAAACTGTAGAATATAGGGTAAGTGTGCCAAATTTCGGCATAGTTGCTTGCAAGCGTCAAAGTCTCTAGTTTGAAATGTTATATTTCTAATATATTTTTTTAATGCCCTTACGGAATTCTTCCAAAGTCTTTTTTACATAATCTCCTTTGTCTAAGCAATATTTCTTGTTGTTTCTTGTATTGCATAATCTATAAAGTATGCAAAAAATAATAATTTATTCGAATTTCAGGAACAAAAAAAGTGGCCGAAATTGCAAGCTGGCCGGAATTTTGTACACTTCCCCAAATGCATTTTTTTTAGAATTTACTCTTTTTCTTTAATTATTTTACTAATCCGATTGTAAAAATTACTAGCTGAATTTAGTAAATTCTTACAGTCTTTTCAAAACATCTCAGGAACCGTTGCATCGTAACTCAAATCATCCTTTGAGATTGGTATTGTAAGGGCAGCTTTGTAAATTTTAATCTCTTTGAATTTCAAACGAAATTACTATACCCTTTTAAATTTTACTATCATCAAATTAAATTCCATTGTTCAGTTTTTAGTTATATCATCTGTGTTTTTTATAAAACTAAAAGTTTAAAATAGTAGATTCTAAAAAATTTCTATCGAAGATGGAATTTTCGATTATAAATGCAGTACAGTTTAAAGACATGATTTGTACAGAATACCAGCCGAATTATTCTCGAAGCTTCCGTTTTCCATATGTAACTTTCCACGCCTCACTTTTTGATGAATCTTTACAACGTTTTTGTGTTGTATAGTTACAATTTCTCTATGAAAGGCCCTTAAAATACATCGACTACATAAATAGGGAAATAAAATTCCAAGCACGTAATTTTTGAGCACAAAATTTTCCGGGCATTTAATTTCCGGATATAAAATTACAGTGTATGAAATTTCCTTAGGTAGAAAATTTTCAAACTAGTATATGGAATTTCCGGGTGTGAAATGTCTTAAGTATGAAATTTCCGAGATACGAAGTTTCCAGAAACAAAATTTTTAGGTATGAAATTAATGAAACGAATTTACGAGAGTTTCCGCTATGCTTGATACTGAATATAAGTTAGCATAACTCAATAATAATATTTAAAAGCGATTCATTCTGCAGTTCTAAGATATGAGTCTTTATTATTTTGTTCGATTAATCCTCATTTTAAAGTAAAATAAAAAGCTAATTATGCTAAAAAATATTTTCAATTCACACATTGAAATAAATTTTCAATTCAAATTTCAAGAAAACTTCCAACATTAATCAGAGACCCCGCTGAAGTAGCAGAGTCAAGCTACATGGATTACACAATTAGGTACACTTGTTAAAACTTTCATTGACCATCTGATCCTAATTTTCTCTCAATTGCAGCAAGAACTTAATTATTTGCTCCAACAATAAATGAGATTAAATATTTGGAAAGGAAGGGTGGCTTAATTCAGCTGGCTTCTTTAGCAATTGCATCAAAGACATGTTATAGTGGAGCTTTTACTCCGAAATGGGAATGTTAAAAAGTCCACTGCGAACTAAAGTGCGAATGGAATTGCAATAGAGAATTGGGAAAATTGGGAAAGTTTTCTGGGTGACAGTTTATTTATGGATTTAGGATGAATATAAGTCAAGTTCTTTTCATTAAATTATGCCTTCATTCTATTCATGGTACAATAAGAATTTTGAGAAAGCCTTAACTGACTTTGTTAATGAAGCAATAATTAAACTCTTTTCCTCTGTGGATTTTCATATGAATGTTACAAAAAAATCTGCATGCAAAAGAGTGTGAACCAGCTTCAGAAATGCATTACTTTCGATAATACATATAGTATAAAATGTTCGGAAAATAATCTAATATGAGGGAAATTTTCTGAGTTTTTCATAAAATAGTTAATATATACTTAAGAGAAAATAGCTGGATAGGGGAATGTTCGCATGGTTCGCACAGAGTGAATCTTCAAACAACGAAAATTTTCTCTTTGTTTGCAAACAGCTAGTTCGTCATTTCCTAGTCATAAGATAAATCATTATTAAGCTCATGAAACGAGGTGAGAAATGGTAAGTCAGCTCCTTGCAAACAAAGAGAAAATTCACATCGTTTGAAGGTTCACTCTGTGCGAACCATGCCCACATTCCCCTATATTTCATAAACATTTTCAAAATGACTTTTGAAAAAAAAATGAAACTGCACCAGCCATCGCTATTATAGAAGAAAGATGCTTGCCAGGGTAAAGCAGCTGTGAATATTTCCATTAAAATTTTGGTTTATGTTCAAGTTTTGTAGGAATTTTTAGAAAAATAGGTATGATTTTGAAGGAATCTTACCTTACCTAGTAATTAAATCCTGTTCATATCCGGATTACCAATTGTATTCTGGTAAAATACAGTGCACAAAGATAATTCGACAATGCCGAAGACGTGGGCGGCTTCTAAATAAAATTATAAATTTTAATTCGAACAGGAAAAATTGTGATAATAGTTTCAAAATACTTATCTTCTTAGCACAGATATCCCTAAAAATAAATAGACGGAGTAAAAGTAAAGGTGATGTTAATGGCCTTCAGGTTTATTTATCGGGCGGTCTTCCGAAGACCCCAAGTCGCTATCTCTAACCATTTGTCCTGAATGACAGCGGATGGACAAATTTAGAAACAACGTGAATAATTGATCCGGGGGCAAGAGAAAACTTTTAAGAGGTTAAAAAACAGAAATTACTTCTGTAAATTAGAGAGCGATAAAGAAAATAGTTTGTACAATCTTGTACATAAGAGATCTTTCCTGTTACAGTTGAGCAGACGGTCTGCCTTATCGGATTTTAGGGACTTCATAATCTCAGGATGAGGCATGTATAAAATATTATACCCTTATAAACTTTATTAGGATTGTTAAGATGTGGTGAGCTAGACTGCTACATTCCAATATTTGTGAATAAGAATCACAAAAAATATCACCACTTTAAATTGTATGACGGTTTTTTAATTTATTTTTCATCTTTGTAATTTGTATCACGATATTGGCAGATTGACGAATACTTTGGATAAAATATCCAACCAATGTCAATAATGAACAGAATGAATTTACTGTGTGAGAAAAAAAACTTTAATATTTGCCCTCCATATCCCCAATAGAATACGCACACAAAAATTTATTTAAAAGACATAGCAAGGCATTCCAGCTTAGCAGGATGCTCGAATTCACTAGATATAAAAGAGGAACGGCAAATGCATAATGTACTTAATATACCCAAATATGGCATAGGTCCCGATTTAGAGGTACTCAAAAACTGAAAACATCCGACCGACTTAAACCGGTTTATAGATCATAATGTGCCCAAGACATTTACGTCCAAATTTCATGAAATCAAATCTTTACCTAAACAATCTTAAGCCACAGTGCCTACAAAATTAAGCAAAAGACACAAAAAAAACAATTATAAAAACAGATGAATTGAAGGCCTGCACTGGTTTTACTCTGGGTAAATGAAGTGGAACAAATCAGAACCCAGGTCGTAATGTGTATTTGAATCTTCATCAAGTAAAACTGACGGAACATATTCCAACGGGTCCCGGTCAAAATCCCGAAAGCCAAAATCCCGAACGCCAAAATCCCGAATTCTTAAAAGTGTCATAGCTACTCCCACGATTGCACCCGCGCTTGCTGGAGGCAAAGGAAAATCTTATGTGTCTTGGGCAATTATTCTAAACATTTTCCTCCATATAATTTCATCCCCTCCAGGATTTTCAAAATTCGGGATTTTGGTTTTCGAGATTTTGGCTTTCGGGATTTTGGCCTTTTCGGGATTTTGGCTTTCGCGATTTTGGCTTTCGGGATTTTGGCTGCCACCGATTCCAACATATCTTTGTTGATTAACACCAATCCAATCAGGCTCGATATTTCAATACCTTTCAAATAATTTAAATCTGATCAAGCTGATTAGGAGTTGAACTTTGGCTTAAAAAACTCAAAAATTTTAATTTTCTGCTCATGGACATGTGTAGAAGAAAGTATGCTACCTTCGGACGACTCAAGCTTCGGACAATTCAATTTTTTTATCTTCCTTATGGATTTCCCCCTGAGATTTTTCCAAAAATTTGATGCATTGGACTACCTATTACAATATTATAATAGGTTAAATTAAAAAAAAAAACATATTGAAAGAAATGAATTGATCAAAGATTGAGTCGTTTGAATGAATCTAATGCTCTTTCCCCTAGTAGTAATATTCGCGTAAGGCATTCATAAAATTTATCGTACAATTTTAAGAAAAAAAAATTGTACATAACTAAAAAGGTATGGTTTCGTAAAGAAGAGTTGTGTTATGAAAGAGAATAAATCTCTAGATAATGTATTGACATTTGATAGCAATTCATCGTGTACACGAAAGTGTCATTATAAAAAAAGAAATTTAAATATTTAAAAGTAAATAAAAAATTCTAAACAAAATAAAATAAGCTAAATTTAAATATGAATTATTTGGAGACTTGATCTTTATTATTACAGAGATGCAAATCGTAATTGATCCAGAATCATTAATCCCATTGTTTCGTTGGATGACAAGATGGTCAAGTTCTCTTTTCTCTTCATCTTTCGTTATCAGTGTCTCGGAGTGTCCATATCAAGATGAAAGTGTGAAAAATAAATTGTAAGAAAAATTGGAAAATTTGTGAAGTGAATTAGTTGAATTAAATAAAAAGGTGTTGGGAAATAACCAAGTGTTTAAGTAGTTCTCCATCAATGAAGTTCCTCGAGAGGATTTAGAGAAATCTCAGCTGATTTGTGGCCAAGAAAGTCGGCTGGTATTAAGACCACGCGGCGGAACCTCAATACCACGAGGAGTTCTGCAAGAAAGTAGAGAATTTTTTCGGTTTCTTCTCACCAGATATTCTTGTGCTAATTCCAGGTACGTGAAGACTCCCCCTCTGTTCCCGGTGTGGGTGGAAATCGGTGCAAGATTATTATAAGTTTCCTGTTCTTGTTTTAAAGGTTGGTGATTGAAGAGAAAGGTAGAGGTAGAACCCTATCCTATAGTGCTTACAGTGATTTAATCCCTGATCTATTCTATCCAGTTTGGTTTGTGCCCTTTCTTCACACACCGAAAACCAAAAGTCATTATCTCTTACCGTTTGATCTGTACCTTGGTAGCAAATTGAAAAAACTGCATTTTATAAGTATATTATTTTCTCTTCGAGTTCGAGCAATATAATAGATAGATTTATTTAGTTTCAAAAACAACACTGAAAGTTAATTCAAGGGAGTCCAATGTTGGATATTTATGATGTAAACTTTTTCATCCCAAAGTTTGATTCGCAATTTGTGTTATGCACTTTTGAACCGAAACATCAATGAGATTTTATGTACTGTAGATGAGATATAAGATTTTTCTCCAGAGGCTTTTTAGAGGTCTTTCTAATTTATTTTCATTGCTAAATAAACTATTGAATATATTAGTCAATAATTAACTATTCATTAAGTGGCCTATATTTGTTTCACTATGCAAACGTGGATAATTTATTAAAAAAACGGAAGAAACATCAGTTCTGATCAGTTTAAATCTGATCAGTTGAAAATTAAACTAAATTAATCAGAAAATTTAATTTGGTCAGAAGAACATTAAATTCGCTCTAAAACGGATGGTTTAAAATTTATTATACGTTTATTATACGTTATTGTTGGGTGGTTTCAGTTTTCACTTTTTATTTAAAATCATAGGCTTAATATTAAAAAAAATTCTTATAAATCAACCTTTATATTTTTGATACAATTCTCTACAAATTTTCCTTTATCATTTTTTTCTTTTATTTCCGTAACAATTATGCTCCTTATTAAATGTTCTTTTTCTTAAAACTTGTCAAAGATTTAAAAAAGAGCATTACCATTGTATTTAGATCCAAAAACAATGACATTATAATTAAAGAAAATCAAAAAAATTACATTTATTAAAAACTAAAATTTTTGTAATAAAAAAAACCTCATTGGTTACGATATCGCCTCTGCGCAAAGCTATTTTTGTTTTAAAAAATAAATATATTTAGCTTATATTTATATTGATAGTACCTATTGAGAATTAAACTGGAAAATGAAGCTAATTATATGAAGGATAAAATTTAATGAGATGTAAGTAGTTGAGGAAAGATAAGAAAATTTTCTTGTATTATTTACTTACATTTTTTGTATGCGTTTTTCTTAAATAATTTTACCCCACAACTTTCTTAATCCAAGCAAAATATTGCATATACCTTCTTTGAGATGCATCAAAGCTATGTGCTCAAGTATTTCGCAAAGCTTTGTCTTTATTTATTATTAGGTGAGATTCTTAACAATCTCACCTACTATAATCCTAACAAAATTTCATGTCGTCCGATCGACCTCAAACTTGGCCAAAATGTGTTTCGCCACTTCCTGATCACGAATATATATGTGGCTATTTTACGTTCCAGGCCGGCCGGCTGGCCGGCCGGCCGGCCGCTCTTTGGAGCTTAATAGCTCCTAAACTAAAAAAGATATCGACTTGCGGTTTTCGGCAAAGGTTATATATCGGGTGAAAATTGCAACTTGGTGCATTGACCACCCACCCCCCACCCCTCCTTCCGCCATTTTGAAGACCCCCCTTTTTTTGTTTTCTCAATAGCTCCGCCCCTATGGCATTCAGCGGGCTCAAATTTTAGTATGTTATAGCTGGGTTTTAGAGCTTTCCATCAATACCAAACTTAAGGTCCCCCGACACCCCTGACCCGAGCTATAAGGGTCAAAAAAAAATTCCTTAAATGGCCATAACTCCGGTTCTAATTATCAGAATTTAAAAAGTGAGGGCTTTTTGGAAAGCTCTCGTGACATGCCACTTCCCCTTCTAACATCGCAAGTTCATAAAACCACCGCTAGGGGCGCTATTATTAAAAAGAAAATTTTTAAATCTTAAAAGTTAAATAACTAAAAAATTCCATTGTGTATCGGGCTGAAATTTTAGTATGTTGTAGCCGTTGATTATACCTATCAAACAAAAAAAACTTAAGTCGATCCATAACCCCTGGCCCGAGCTATAAGGGGTCAAAGTTCGAACATTGACCGGCCTCTATCTCCGGTTCTAACTAACATAGCGACCTAAATTTTACCATTTTGGTTTCGTCTCGATGAGCACTTTCAGATGGAAGTTCAAAAAGTCACCACAGGTGGCGCTGTGATAGCGTCAAAATTCATCGAAATTCAAAGTCACTTTTCTCAAAAACGGCATTGTGCAAGTTAATGAAATTTTAGTATGTTGTAGTCCAGTCTAGGACGTTTCCAAAATGGTGCGTAAGTGCGCTGTGGTTTCAATAGAACCGGAGATATGAGGGGTCAAGGTTCACAAAATTCAAAAAATCATATCTTCGGTTCTATGTGACCGATTTTGATGAATGAGGGCTTAAACGAAAGATCTCACCAAATTCTACAACTTTCTAGAATATTTGAACTTCGTGGGACCAACACCAGGGGCGCCACAGTCGAAAAACCAATTTCAATATCACATAACCTCAATTATCTCGACTGTCGCTGAACCGATTTTGATGATTACTTCAACATAATTGTAGAGCACATTTGTCTCTACATTTCGTCCATACATCATTTTCCACTCAGACTACGCTATCACTCCGAGTTTGCCGTTTAAGTGTGAAAAAATTGATTTTTCCAATAATAACGCTTTGAAATCACTCAGATGCCAATTTGACTGCCTCTACTCCACCAAGACACTTAAAATAGGGGTTTAAATGGAAAGTCCCACAAAATACAACAATTCTTTGATATAGTTGAAGTTCAACAAATGACTACTTGGGGCACTCTGGATGAAAAAACGAGTTAAGAAACAAAAAACCTCGCTTATATTGGCACCTGAGTAATCGATGAGTTCAAGTTCTACGGCAAAATTATAGAGAACATTCTGGTCTACATTTCACTCATATAACACTTTTCTGTCAGTTCATCCAAATCCTTGATATTTTGGTTTAAATACAAAATTTGTATAATTTCACGAATTTTATTCAAGATAACTGAATGGCGTCTCCCAACTTCAGCTCTAAATCGAATTTGCATGCACTCCGAGTTAGCTCACGTTAAGAATCTCACCTACATAAGCCGGTTAGGATTATCTGTCCCTTTCATATATTGTAACTTTGATATGTTGGGAGAAATTAGAAATGCAAACTTTCAGTTCATCCTCAAATTTCATTAAAAATCATCGTGTCTATGGTATTTTGAGTTTTTATTCTCCCCAATTCTCCAACACCTATTCTAAATGCAATCAAAAAACCAACTAACATTCATTATAATTTTTCTGGACATTGTGTGTAAGCAACAACCGCGTATTGAAAGAAAAGTTTTCATGCAAGCTCTCTCGGGCTCGGCATGACGCTCAAGACCATTTTTTCTTGGCATTTTTGGAGTGAAAGTTGGAGACACTTTTCACTCTAACCCATTTAGTGGAACTGGTGAATAGTATGGTATAAGTTAGAGACATTTTCATATGAATTTCCTGGCAAGTCATTTGGGAAGAAAATTGTAATTACACATGCATAGAATTGGACTTTTATTGCTCGATCTCAAAACGAGAGCAACATATGGAATCCATCAACTTTTGACTTAACATTAGTGCCCTTTAGCCTTCAGTGGATTCAAATTTGCTAAAATTATGAAATTTTGAAAATAAAATTCTTTGTAAGTTTTACCAAAACTATAAACTAAAGGGTTGGAAAACCTTTACATAAATTTAACCTAAAAAATAAAATACTTATAGTTCTCATTTCTACCCAAACCTCTCTCTTTGTTTAAACAAAGCTTCTTTTGCTTCAACAAAAAGAAAACTTATTTTACTGGTAATTTGTAATTTCTAATAATAGCAATTTGACAAAGAAAATAAAAAGATAGGAGGAAATTAGACACTTTTGAAATAGGGCAGCTTTAAAATTAGGTTTGTTGCAATCTTCTTATCCCAATCTGCTTCTTCTTGTTCCCACAACAAATTTAATTTAATTCAGTCCAATTTTTGATGAATTTTAATTTCATGAAATTTTTCTAATCTGAATAGTGTACTATGGACATAAGGATTAATTTTAATATTTAAATTTAAAAATTTAATATTTTCTTGAAAAATTTTAATACTCGGGTAAAATTTGATTGGAAAAGCTTCAGTTTTCTTTCGTTAGAATCCTATTTCCATACTCTTTGGTTAATAATTTTTTTTAATATAAACCAACATAATTGAAATTGAATTAAGAAATTTTCGAAAATAGGAGAGCATTTCATTAATTCATGATCTTATATTTTGCCTTTGTAATTTATAATACACATTATTTAGGTAAGCCCCTGCAAGACTTATATTATCTGAATTTATTACAAATCCAAAAGCTTGGTTGTAGTTTTTAATAGTAGTTTCTGTTAATTTCTGCTATCTTTCGATCTAAATTTACAAAAACAAATTACAACCTACTTAAGATTGGAAATTGAAAAAAAAAAACAAGAGAACTCTTAAAAACGAGCAGTCTACAATGTATTTTGCACTTGGAAATCTTTTTGATTTAAAATATACTTTTCCATCGTCATTCGCACACATTTGATTTCGTTTCATTTTTGCATTTTTTGTGTCCAGAGAAAGAAATGCTGTTAGTAAAAATGAGTTTATGCCTTTAGAGATGAAAATTATTTGACACATTTTTAATTAAAAAGCATGTCCATTTCAGTGCACAAAATCAACATGTCTTGAAGAAGGAAATAAGACGTGAATTTTTAATGTAATTACCAAAACATAACTATATGTAAAACTTGGCCATATTCTCGAGATAGTGCATTTTCCATTCTGTCACAACTATTCTAACCCTGCAATATGCCCGTCAATATGCACACAATATGAAGTTTTCAAATTTAAAGTGAACATACACAAGTTTAAATACTTAAGAAACATTTCCTACCTCAACTCAAATAATGTTATAGAATATAAATGACCATATATCCTCAAATAACTTGGATTATTTGTATACACAAAATTTATTATACGGCTATTTACATAACTTTATTTTTTTAAACTAGATTAATTATTTGTCTACAAGAGTTGGTTCTCTTTGGATTGAATAAATCGAATTGAATTGAATTAAATTATCGCTTCAGTGGCAGATTGAACCGGCTTAGACTCGCAAAGACTTTGGATACCTTTCAAAAAATGCTATCTTGACATAATCCACTCAAGAAGTACGATTTTTAAAGCCAACTGAAGATGACCATTTTTATAAACAAAATATCTTTACTTTTATATATTATTTTACTTCACTTTATTTAATCACAAGAATAGGGTCATCCCTTTTACAATTTTGATTAAAAAAAAATCAGAAAAAAGAGGAACATATAGAGAATGACAAGTATTCAAAATTAAGAAAGTTCAAGAAACAAATTAATTGCTTCTAGGATACAGCCTGAAGATAGAAATTACGAATAGCAGCCACAGAAATACGGCAATCACTCGAAAGAGAATTAAGCAGAATGACGCCTTTTACAAAAAGTGACCGATAGAGGCAGTTACCGACAATATCTGACTAAAAGTACGACTTTAGCTCATGAAGAAATCGTTTAACCCTTTAAGGACGGTTGGGTCACCGGTGACCCAAAATTAAAATTTTTCCTTCAACCATATCGACAACTCAGAATATAAGTCGAACAACTCGATTTTTTTTAAGAAAATCATTTTATTTGCTTTTTGGATACCTCTTTATTCTCTCTACCTTACCTGTTAATATTATACTTGTAAGATAATAATTATTTTCAAAGTTATAGAGATTTTAAACCTTAAAAATCTTATACTCTGGATATAAAATCTCAGCTTTAAAAAATTTTCTCCTGTAAAAAAAAAGCTCCTGTAAAATTTGCTTACTGTGAGTTATTCGTTTCTTATTCTGAGCGGTCGATAATGTTATGTTTTGCTCAAAAACGTAAGAAAAAATTATTTTTTCCGACCCTCGATTAATTACGCTCTCGTCCTTAACCCATTCAGTCAATGTACCAGAAATACTTCAGATAGAATGTTCATATTTTGGGATTAGTTTTCTACAGATTAATAGATGAATTTTTTGAAAAGAAAAAAAATTTACCTACATATTATGTGGGCGCGGGAGCCCCTGTCAAACACACGTCTTAATGGTCACTGAATTTAAATTCTGTGCATTAATTCATTACAAACTCTATTTCTTTAGATAGAGTAACTATCCAAGAAAACAAATTAGCAACTAGAATTTAAATCAGGAAAGAAGAGGCCAATTTTAACAAATTCGACGAGATGTCGAATTTAGAGCAAAAAAAATACATAACCTTCCGCGAAGCAAGAAAACAATAACAAAATGTATTTTCATCTCTGTCGGACTATTCTTCCCAAGTAATTGAAGAACTAAAGTTACTAAAAATCCATTCCCGATAGCAATTCAATTTTACTCAATTTGTGTATGATGTATAATACCATGGTAAGGAATGGGTTAAAGGGTTAAATGTCTGTTAAATGGGTTAAAGGGGGAGATATAATGGTTGTAAATGGCGTGCAGATAAGTTGTTTCATAGATTGTGAAAGGTTTTTTATGGAAATGATACTAATTTTATTAATTTCATTGCTCGAACTCAAAGAGAAAGCAATATACACAACCAATTTTATTTTCAACTTTGTATTTTCTGTGATATATCCCCCTTGCATAAAGTCGATATCTTTTACCGTTTAGCTTATTTGCTTCTGTGCATATATCGTATTATGAACACATATTTTTTCTAATTAATCTTATAAAGAATACATTCTATTGTCTGCAATTGTTTCTCCAAATTCTTTGTCGAAATTAAATTGTTGTCTTAAATCTTAGTAATTTATCAACTCTACGTAAAAGCCATTCTTGTATGTGGAAATTGTAGAGAAAGCCGAAAGGATTGTGTGCATATTTGAAATCCTATGTCAATGTTCAAAGTGACGTAGGAAATTAATCCGCAGATTATTACATGTGATAATTCATTGTGTTCTGCAATACTAAATAATCAGATGGTCACAATATGTGGAGGATTATTAATGAGAATTTGGGTAGTTAAAATTTTATCACAGTCACTGCACTCTACCCTCCAAGCTATTCACATTTTAAGCCTACAGAACTGTGAGATGGAAAAAGTGCAAATAAATTTTCATAATAATTATTGAATGACTAAATACATTATTTAAAGATAATTATGTTAATGCTTTATTTTCATGAATATATAATATAAACAAAAAAAATTACACAATAATAATTCCCATCATCAAATTTATCAAAACCATTTCACAATTTCTATAATTATAATATATATACATCTTCACGCTTTCATAATTGTAATTAATGAATAAGGTATATTGGCCTAATTTCCCCATCATACTCTGAAAATCCACTTAAATCACCTCTCAAATGAGCACTACCCCCTTTCACCCCTACCCTTTCTACTTACGAAATGCACGTAATGAGGTTATACCACATTTTAAAAGCTAGCTTAACCCTTTAAAGTTTAGGTTAGTTTTCAACTTTCAAAAAAAAATCTTTTTTATCAGAAAGTTTCAAAAGAACCAAAAAAATCTAGGAAATAGAACCTTTGAAAATTTTTGTTATTAGGTTTTCCAGTGAGGAGAGTTAACTTTAAAATTCTTTTTCTCAGAAATCTTTGGTGGAATGATAACTTTTTGACACTAACGAATCGATATAATCGATAAATCTATATCTGTTAGACTAAGTGAATATTATTTTTCTACGAATTTTTGGGCCATTCATTGTGACATTCATAAAAGAATGTGACTGTTTATAAATATCTATATTAGTTACATGAGGTCCTGCTACCATTTAAATTCTTTAGAATCGACAGTCGATAGTACTGAAAGTAAGTTATGTCACCCCGGTTTTTCAATCGAAAGTCACCTTTTTCGAAAACTTAATTACCAATTGCTTTGTAATGCTGTATATTCTTCTAAAGAGAATTGACTAGGAATTATCCTGATCCGAATGATGAAAACTTAATTTAAAAAGTAAAACGTATGTATATCATCATAAATCGTTGTTTTTGTAAAACAAAATGTGACAAAAAATTAAAAATTAGATTTTTTCAACATTTTTTTGGTAAAAAATCCAACCTCTGTTGTCAAAAAAAATTTTGATCTCTGATAAATCTACCATAAGTTATGAGGACTACCTCGAAGATAGTTTATCTCAAAGAGTATTAAAAAATAAGATTCCAAAAGCTGTTTTTTTAACTTTTTATAAGGAAATTTCAATGATGCCGCAGTGATAAAAAATTAATTAGGAACAATGGCTCTGAATTTATTATAGGCAATAAAAATTTAAAGTAAAATAGAATAATTTAGAACTATTTCTAAATTGGAATTTTTAGATTAACTTACTGATGTAAATGTGCAAAGAAAAAGAACTACGACTAAAAGCTGTCTCTGTTCTTAAAAGTAAGAAAAGTTTTCCAATAATTAAATTTATGTCATCCATAAAGGGTTAAACGAGAGTAGGTACGTCAAATGTGAAGTGAATATCAGTGTAAATAATTAGAAGAATTATTTAAATAAATGTAAATCTCCTCTAATTGAACACTATGTTTGTAAATATTTCATTAATTTATAATTAAATCACCTGAACTCTTTAATGTTAAATATGGAAAATTGAAAATAAATTGCAATCAATTAGCCTTTAGGCCAAATTTATTTATGATGCGATCATGCTACTTAACCCATTTTTTTCCACAGAACCTCATTGTCGAAATTGGCAAAAAATATATACTAGCAACTTTTCGATGACCTTACAAACTCTTTCATTTTTGTTTAGTATAAAGAATCAAAAACTTTGTCCGGGCGCTGTTTTTACAACAAATTTAAATACTTAAGGGACATTTAAAAGGATTTGGTAAGTCTTTCTTACGATTTTCAATTCTTTTCTTGTCCTTTACATCAAATAAATACCTTGTCATCATAATTATCAAAATATAGAATCATTTTAGCTGAGATTTTTTACAATTTTTGTGGTCTGAGGGCCTTGACAGACTTGAGGATTAGCCAAGAGACGGCTTAGCGTAATTATATTCGAAATAATGGTTAAACCATATTACTATCATTTTCCACTAAGTCGTCTCTCGCCTTGAGTTGTAAGTGTTTCAGGGACCTAAGCCTCCGTGGTGAAATCCGACTTCGTTAGCTTTGGCCCAAATTTTATATTTATACGTTTTGACGCTCATAGATCACGAAATGCCCTAAAGATCGACTTTTCCTGGCCGACCTGTCCGTCATATCACTCCTGTTGTTCCCGTCCGCCTCGTCGTATAAGCACTCTTTGAGAAAGAATAGAGAGAGATGTCGACAAGCGGCTTTCGGCAAAAGTTAAATGACAGAAGTAGGTGAAGTTAGATCCACCCTCACCCTCTTTCGTCGTTTCGGAATACCCCCAAATTTTTTGTCAATAAGTCAGCCCCTATGGCATCAGTCTCAAATTGTAGTATGTTATAGCTGGGACTAAAGGCTGTTGATAAAAACAGAACTTAAGCCCCTTAAGCCCCTGAAACCTTGACCCGAGCTACAATAGGTCAGAAATTTTATTTTTAAATTACCATGTCTCCTGTTCTAATTGTCAGAACTTGAAAAATATGGTGATTTGGAGAGCTCTTGTTATATATTTAACCCAACTTCATACAACTTAATCGAATGTCCGATTAATGGATAAATAGATTTATCAAAAATTCATTGTC
Source organism: Phlebotomus papatasi (assembly GCF_024763615.1). Lineage (NCBI taxonomy): Eukaryota > Metazoa > Arthropoda > Insecta > Diptera > Psychodidae > Phlebotomus > Phlebotomus papatasi. The sequence continues at coordinate 41,300,383 of NC_077222.1, read as the reverse complement.
GAATATTTCGAAAACTAAACGATGTTTTTTTTAAATTTTAGTATGTTTTACTTGAGGTCGAGACCTTCCTACCGTTGGAAAGGTTTCGACCTCATCTAAAACATACACTCAGTCCCGGCATTATTCACTTCGGAATTATGCACCTGACGGAATTATGCACAAACAATTATGCAAGTTTGCCTACCATTCGGAGTCAATTTATGAAATCATCTTTAAAATTCGCCTGAATGTATACAAATGTTTGAAACGGAAAATTTGAAACACAGGGCTTCTTTTTCAGAATAAAGCTTAAATTTCTTTTATTAATATAAATTTTTTAAATATTCTAACTATTTATTGAAGAGCTCTGGCCAAAAAGTATTTTTGTTAATGCATTTCTATTAAAAAGTTAAATCTTTTTGGTTGAACTACTTTTACTCCGCGCAAAATTCGTTCTACGGCCGATTTACTCAAAACACTCAAAAGAAAGCCCCTGCGGGTATACAATTTTTTTCGATGCATAACGTCATTGCGTTTCGGTCCCGAAAATGTGCATAATCCCGGGACTGAGTGTACAAAAATTATTTAAGAAGAAACGTCGTATTAGTTTTAGAAATATTCAACATGGAATTTTTAGATTCGGAGACTCAAATTGAATTGAAAACAAAATTGAGGGTTATTGAAAAATGGCAAAAAAGATAATTAACTCTTTCGTATCTTTTGGAACTCTGAGTACCCAAAGCAGCATATGAATATTCAGTGAAAAACAGAGTTTTTTAATTCTTCAGAACTAATAAAATTCCGATTCTTGTGGTTGATTTCAAACTATAGGGATGTCCAAATGTAAGATATTTTTTGTAGGACCTCAATAATTTCCTGAGCTTAGATATTTTTGATTAAAAAATGGTGACGTTGGCTTGCAGCATATGCTGCGGTCCGGAAAGAGTTAACTCTTTCGTCTCTTTTGGGACTCTGAGTACCCAAAGCAGCATATGAATGTTCTGTGAAAAATAATATTTTTTTAATTATTCAGAACTGATAAAAATCCTATTCTTGTGGATGATTACAAACAATAAGGATGTCCAAATGTAAGATATTTTTTGTAAGACCTCAATTAATTCCTGAGCTTAGATATTTTTGATTAAAAAATTGTGAAATTGGCTTGCAGCATATGCTGCAGTCCGGAAAGAGTTAAGAAGGATCTAATATTACCATCTTTTAAACGACCTTGTTACCAGCTAATATTCTAAAATGTATGCTCGATCCCGGGAGTTGTGTTATTGAGAAAACCTAATTTTAGGATATTGCAAAATTAAGAAATTAATTAACCAACTTGACCCAATCAATGCAATCAATGCTTATTTTTGCTAAAAATTACAATTCTATATCTGTATTGAAGTGTTTCACTTCATATCACAGACGAAGCCGAGAATTTAAAAAGTCTCAGATAAGTTAAAAAATGAGAATTATTTCTAAAAAAAAAAATACTTAAAACTAATTTATACTTGGATTTTCAATACAGTCATCCCTCCAATATCAGAATCCGCGTTATTCGGAGTATCCGGACGACACCTGTCAAAACACTCAATAAATTCAAAGTAAAATCTGTCTTCACATGTGTAATTATCTCTTGTCATTTTCACCCCCAATCATCCGGGATATTGAAGAGTTGAGTGTATTCCCTTCAACTGCCACAAAATACGTCGCCTAAAACATAAGTTACAGCACTTCTGAGAAAATTTAAATAGTCGTCCTTTCTATTTTAGCGACGAACGTAAATAAATCGATAATATAAAGTAATACAAACTCTTAACCACTTTTATTGTGTTGGCAGCAAAGTAATTGATGTTAAACTTAAATTAATGGGAAATGAATGACATGGTCTGAAATGTCACTCTGTTGTTCCAGGAAAGGGGGAAGATGCACATGTGGAAAGCCCCCAAGTGACCAAAGGCAGACTTCAGCCCACTATAGAGTCCGACCAGTCAATTAAAATTAATTTTCAATGCCGGAAGGGGTGATTTTCAAGTTTGATTGTGCTTCCCTTAACTAAAATCTGTCGATTTTAATTGCCATTCTGATATATTTCTGTGTATGATTGGTGCAAACAAAAGTTGACAGCAAATCTAATTCAATAATTTCATATAATTTCTTTGATGAAAATTCCCTTGTACTATATTCAAAGTTTCTTGCATCTGAAAACTGTGATTGCAAAGATCTCAGCTAAAAATAAATTTAAAAGAAAAAGCTAAAATACATTTCAAAAAATGGGATGAAAATAGTGAGAATAATCCAGTGACAAAAACTAAATCGGCCCACAAATGATAAATGAGTTTTCATGAAAATGGAGCACATTTTAGCACATTTTTTTGGCATTTTATGTAAAAGAACGTAGGGGAAATGCTTCTAATTTTGTCCAGTTTCATATTTTGGACACTTTGAGGATAACATTGGACACTAAAAATAAATTGATTAAAATGATGGATTTTTATTCCAATATTTGATGAATAATGAATTCTATCTAAATATTTGTTCTTTTTGGAAGATTTTAACACTAAATACGTTAAAATTTGAATATGATTTGAATTGAAATTGCTTTGTTGAAAATTCAGTGTGAGCAATAGCTTACGAGAAATATGACAGAACTTCGTGGCTTACTTCAGTCTTATTTAGTTTTGGTGAAGTACTAACAAAGTTTGTTCGCTGTTTTTGATTGATATTATTGAAAATTCATTGAATATTGTGTTGATTCACGTTACTGATGATTTGTACATTTGATCTGAAGTGAGATTTGCCTTGTGAATTATATTTTTCGTGTGAAAAATGGGAAATTTTTTAAGACATTCACCAGTGAGGTGATGATTCTTATTTTGGACAGGTGTTTTTCTCACGAAATTTCGTGAAGTTTTAGCTTTTGTGATGACTAGGTTGGACAAATGCCTGGAGAAATGAAGGAGCATCATCTCTACGAAAGAGATGCAGTGAGAAATGCCTTGAAAGGCTCCCGGAAAGGGCAGGGAATGAGCGAATCCGCACGTACTTGGAGTATCGAAGTCAACTCACTTTAATAAATGATATGGAAAGTGTCCGGGCTTCTTGTGACATTCCACGTTTCCCTTACATGACAAGGAAGAGGACTTGGTAAGATTGGTTCATAAAATGAAGAACAATGGGCATCCTGTTGAGGCGAATTATCTGTCCAAATTTACAGACAAGTTGTAAAAATTAATAACCAAGTTGTCCAAAATAAGAGTCAAATTCACCTCTACATATCAATTCATTTTTAAACGTATTAAAACTAATTTTAGTAAAAATGAGATGATAAATAGCTTGCCAAGTTTCTAAACAATCCTTCTGAAAAGAGAGTAACAAGAAAAGTCAATTAGTATTGAAAATATGGCACTTCAAACTTAGGATATCGATGCTTATATGCAGACTGTCCAAAATTATAAGCACTTCCCCTATAATCAAATTAAAAAATTCTAACCAAAATCAGTGACATGATGAGAAAGTGACTGACTCAAACATGCTGATCATCCCTCAACTGAGAGACACTGCAAATTTTTCCAATTAGAAACGCTTCACGTTTTTTTTTCACCTGGATGAGAATTTCGTTTGGCATTTTTCAACTCCTGAGGACTCTTCCACGTGAAAAAGTTTAGGAAAGAAAATTCAAATGGAAAGGTCAGTAGAAAAAACACTCAAGACACTTTTTCTATTTAGTTGTATGAGAATTTTCTCATTTAAATTGTCTAGAAGTCTAGATATAGTGCTACAAGAGCATTTACAAAAACCCTATATCTACTGAAGTGAAAGCTGTCTTCAATTCCTGTCCTTATGCTGCAATTTAAAATTTTACTGCTCGAATTCCTCTAGAGAGAGCACTATATGAAATCCCTTGATTTTTTGACCCCCCAAAAATTTCCGCATTTCTTTCTCCAGGAACCACTTTTTTCGACATGTGAAATTATATCACTTGATATTGAAATTTATGATAAGTCTGAACCGATTCCAATTAGTTACGAACCATTATTTAACCGGTTAAATCCTGTTTAACCGAAAAATCTATACTTCTACACAGGGGCATGGCGTTTCCTATGCTTCCCATATGTTTCTAGCGTGCCAAAAATACTTTGGAGCTTATTAGCTGTTTTCTGTCATTATGGAGTGTGAATTTGCAAAAAATATAAATACAAAATAAAAGCAAACTTAATATAGAATAGGCAACCGAGAACCCTAAATTGTTAACCTACGTAGTTTCGGAGATATTTCGTGAAATGTGTACGAAAACAGGTAAAAATGTACACTAAAAGTGGTCTCATTTTTCAGAGTTAATGTCACTGCCCTGCTTTTACACCTAAATTATTTTGCACAATCTTTAGAATAATTTGGAAATCGGTTTAAAACGGTTGTGAACCAGTAAACAGCAAATGAAGCGAAAGTTCTCTTAAGGTCATCTTAAAAGCATCCTAAATATTGAAATATTAAATATTAATTTTACTGAATAGTCAATACTAGGCCAAATTAGGAAGGTTAAGCCATTTGGTTATACCCTTGTGGTTGCAAATAGCGTTTAAGTCATTAATTTGGACTGATTTTGGGCATTTAGCAAAGCAAGTTCCATTGATTGAATTATTTTTCTCAAACATTCCTTTTATTAATTCGCTCTTTCACTGGTCCAGAATTCATAAGGTACGAGATATTGACTTTCAAACTTCAATGACCCCTATCAGTGTATGAATGTTTTCTAAGGCCGTATTTAATCTCTCCCGCATATCCTCCCTATTTCCATCCAAAAGAAAGTTTAATTTGTAATTAGCTTATTTCTCCACTGATTTGGACAAGAATGGATTTACAATGCCCGCTTTGTAATCCGGATGATTGGGAGACAATATGACAGATGTCAGATTCGTAATCCGGATGGATTTTTTGAATTTGTTCAACGTATCAAAAATATATTGCAAGGTTTTTTTGTAGAATTAAAGAAGAAGAAAAAGACATAATTAGAGAATTCTATGCTATTATACTTCATTTATTAAACAAAAGCATCAGAGGATAATTCATTTTCATTGCTGAACACATGCATACATGACCTCAAAATGGTTTTAAATGTAACCGTCGATAACTCGTCCGTATTACGGCGATCCGGATTAGAGAGCGAGCACTGTAGCTGAAAGGACCTAAGATTTTATACCCAACTTACAGGGAGTCCCGGTATTGTGCATATCGGACTTATGCATATGATGAGATTATGCAAATACACTTATGCATTATTGCCTAACCATTAGGAGCTCATTTATAAATTACGTTTTGAAATTCCCAAAAATGTATGCATATTTTCCAGGGGATAAATTTGAAATGCATAACTTATGAACAACTAGGGCTGAAAATAGTCCAAAAAATTGGCGTCAATAATATTTTGCATATCTTGCGGTATTTTTGTTACTTATTCAAGAAGTCTCCTGAAAGTATGCAAAATTTCCAAAATACAACAAAGTACTTTATTCATATTTATGCTTAAAAATTCAATATACCAGAATTCATGAATCGAGCATACCGCAAAGTTGAGAGGTTTCACTTGAGCTTTCTATAATTTTTTAATTGGATAAATGTTTCAATGATTTTCTTTTATTTCTTAAGTCCATAATACATTCGATTTATTGGGATACTAGTCTGGGATTCTTAACAATTCCAGCTTCAGTGATCCGAAATAAAACTCGACTTTATGCATTCAAGGCTAAATTTTGCAAGTACACATTTTGACACTATGACATCCGTCAAAATGATATAGCGTAACCAACAAATAAGGTTATGTCATCTTTATCGATGATCCTAAACGTTTCATGTAATGGAGAACGGGAAAAAATGCATGACAGCTGTTCCAAACTTTCACTAGAAATAGGCTATAGGACTATTTCTTAAAAAGGTTTGCGGAATCTTTGTTTTTTCCATTTTGTTTTCTACACTTTTGTTTTTCCCAGTTTGTCTTTGGAATCTTTGTCTTCGGTAATTTTTGTTTTTGGCGTTTTTGGGAAACTTTGTCTTTGGAAATATGATTACTGTTTTTTTTTCTTAAAAAAAATCTTGTCTTTCATATATTTCAAAGAAGTATATTTTATTAAATAAAATAATGATATTACATTGGTGTTTTTTTAAGTTTTTAGTTTCGTCCTTCAGGGCAAAGGGAAATTTCCTGTGTTTTGGGAAATTTTTAGTTTTGTCCTTTGGGGCAAAGGGAAATATTCTGAAAAGAGGGAAATTTTTGGAAAGTTATAAAATATGTAAAATATACTTGTGCAAAATGTATGAAAGACAAAATTTCCAAAGACAAAGTTTCCAAAGACAAACTGGGAAAAACAAAAGTGTAAAAAACAAAATGGGAAAAACGAAGATTCCCGATCCCCTTAAAAAACGGGCAAAATAATTTTATGAAACTTATTTTTATGATTTGTAAAGAAGAATCATTTTTTTATTTTTCCACTTTCCCTTTAATTTTTCAGACTTTCACCATAAATCTTTGAACAACATTAAAGTCCTTGAAAGGAATTACATAAATATTACACTTGAAAAAATTGGGAAAACTGGAAGACCATAGATTTATAAACGTTTCACTCACAATCAAGAAATAATTATTTTTTATTTTTTATTTATCCTTCAAAACTTTACTATAAAACGAAGATATTTGTAAATGAGGTTTTTCAAATGTAAAATTTAAGATTTTATATAGCACATTTAGGCCAAACCTACATGACCTATGTATAAAATCTACACTGATTTTCAAATTCATTAAAAAGAATTTTTTGTATATTATAAAACCGATAAAACTCAATGAATTCTTTAAAATTATATACACGTAGGGGAAGTGCTTATAATTTTGGACAGTCTGCATATAAGCATCGATATCCTAAGTTTGAAGTGCCATATTTTCAATACTAATTGACTTTTCTTGTTACTCTCTTTTCAGAAGGATTGTTTAGAAACTTGGCAAGCTATTTATCATCTCATTTTTACTAAAATTAGTTTTAATACGTTTAAAAATGAATTGATATGTAGAGGTGAATTTGACTCTTATTTTGGACAACTTGGTTATTAATTTTTACAACTTGTCTGTAAATTTGGACAGATAATCCGCCTCAACAGGATGCCCATTGTTCTTCATTTCATGAACCAATCTTACCAAGTCCTCTTCCTGGTCATGTAAGGGAAACGTGGAATGTCACAAGAAGCCCAGAAACTTTCCATATCATTCATTAAAGTGAGTTGACTTCGGTACTCCAAGTACGTGCGGATTCGCTCATTCCCTGCCCTTTCCGGGAGCCTTTCAAGGCATTTCTCACTGCATCTCTTTCGTAGAGATGATGCTCCTTCATTTCTCCAGGCATTTGTCCAACCTAGTCATCACAAAAGCTAAAACTTCACGAAATTTCGTGAGAAAAACACCTGTCCAAAATAAGAATCATCACCTCACTGGTGAATGTCTTAAAAAATTTCCCATTTTTCACACGAAAAATATAATTCACAAGGCAAATCTCACTTCAGGTCAAATGTACAAATCATCAGTAACGTGAATCAACACAATATTCAATGAATATTCAATAATATCACTCAAAAACAGCGAACAAACTTTGTTAGTACTTCACCAAAACTAAATAAGACTGAAGTAAGCCACGAAGTTCTGTCATATTTCTCGTAAGCAATTGCTCACACTGAATTTTCAACAAAGCAATTTCAACTCAAATCATATTCAAATTTTAACGTATTTAGTGTTAAAATATTCCAAAAGGAACAAATATTTAGATATAATTCATTATTCATCAAATATTGGAATAAAAATCCATCATTTTAATCAATTTATTTTTAGTGTCCAATGTTATCCTCAAAGTGTCCAAAATAAGAAACTGGACAAAATTAGAAGCATTTCCCCTACGAGTAACACAAAATTTATTCTATAGAAAGCTTCTTCAGAAAAAAGTTAAGGCAATTTGGGAATATTCGAAAGTGTATGAAATAAATGTTGTATCTAATAACGATTTTTTCCAAAGTCCATAATACACTTCTATTAATGCACATTTTTGTGAAGGGGAGAATAGGGCAGTTTGCTTCGGTAACTGGTACTGGTACTTCTTTTTTAATACTGCTTCTAAAATGAAAACGTCTATACATAGCGATTTTAAGACGATCTTAATACGCCTTAGCATAATAAATATAGCTTTTATTTAAAATTACAATGAGAAACACATGGAAATAAATTAATTTTAATGAAAATCATAATATTTATACTTTTTAACTCAATCTCTTAATCAATTTCATGGGTCAAACTGATTCTGAAACTGAATCATTAAACAAATAAAAACATTATAATTTCAGTTATTAGTAAGGAGATGGTGAAGTGTTCCAGCTTTGCGAAATGCTCAAACTCATGAGAAAGCATTTTCAGTAAATTATTAAACTTTCGCATGGCTTTTAGGTATACTGCTTCACTACTGTTTGAATTTATTCATAAATTATCGAAAAACAGGTATCGAAATTGATTAAGAAATATCCTTTTCGAATACTTTGACCCCTTTGACCTCTTACAATATATTCCTTCCATCTTAATTCATACTAGATATACAATAATTTTAAAATACATATTGAAATTGACAAAAAGAAATAATTTGAAGCCATAAACATACCCAGGGGATATCATTAGCTCTGAAAAATGCGACCAGTTTTAGTGTAAATTTTTACCTGTTTTCGTACACATTTCACGAGATATCTCCGAAACTACGTAGGTTGCCAATTTAGGGTTTTCGGTTGCCCATTCCATATTAAATTGGCTTTTATTTTGTATTTGTATTTCTTGCTAATTCATTCCACAATGACAGAAAACACCTAATAAACTCCAAAGTTTTTTCGGAACGCTAGAAACATATGGGAAGCATAGGAAACGTCATGCCCCTGAACGTACCTATATGAACGTAATGTTCTTCTAAATATTCTTTAGATCATGTACAAGAAATCAAAGAAAATCGAAATTTATGCGGTTCCATTTGAAATTAAGCCTTCTAGTGTGATTGACCTTTGATCTTGCATAACTTACAAGATGTCTATTTTTCCGGTCACAGGTGTCTATGGACGAAATATCTGCCTAGACTACCTCCAAAACGGGTGCCAGTTTTGACTGGCAAAATACCGAAAGCCAAAATCCCGAATTCTTAAAAGTGTCATTGCTTGTCACGATTGCACCCGAGCTTGCTGGAGGCAAAGGGAAATTTTCTGTGTTTTGGAAAATTATTCTATACACATCATCCCTTTCAGGATTTTGAACATTCGGGATTTTGACGTTCGGGATTTTGGCTGCCTCCGCTCCAAAATAGCTTACAGTTTAGAAATTCCGAAAAATATGAACTCTCTGAATTTTCCGTTTACAAAAAAATGTCAAAATCTGCCCCACCCTCACCTATATAATAATATTTGTGGAGCAATATCTGAATTATAATAGAACCAAGTCAAATTAATAATTTAGTGTGAAGCCATCAGACATTCATAAAGGCAAATCCGAGATTTTGGTTGAGAAAACAAATTTAACTCTTTAATATTCAAATGAAGAAATAACTGAATGCTGTTGATTTTATTCTCTTATCTTGCGAATGCCGTTTTCGTCTTTTCCTCATTTATCTTAGAATAATTCCATATGGTTTTTCCTTGATGCCAAGCTCCCTGGAAGAGTTTCTTCCTTAAGACATGGCTTTAATTTTTTTCTTTCCGGCATCTATTGATATACAAATGATTCTACCATTCTAAATGAACGATGCAAACAAATAACTTGGCATTTTACTAACTTTTTGCATGCATAAATGATTCTATCAAGAAGAAGCTCTTCTGACGCAAGTTTGAAAGGCAGGAAAAAAGTTGACGGGAAAGAGGATTCTCTGTTGAAAATGCCTTCTGGAGTCCGCACTTTTTCTACTTCCCCCTTGACACCTCGACTCAAGAAAAATTTGTATAATTCAATATTCTATTTGCTCCTCAATTTTCCTCATCTGTACATGAGTGATGGCAAAGAAGAGTTTCCTAAGTATACGTATTGGGAAACTTTTCAACCATTTTCTTATGCATACATATATTCATTTATTGCAAACTTAAGACTGACTAATAAAAAAAATTTAAATATTTTTTTTCATTTTATTACACATACTCCTAAGAGCCGAAAAACATCAAGTTTATGTTGGAAAATTTTCTTTCTCTGCATTTTTTTTCTATCTTATAACTTAAAAAGAATCTTGAGAAACATTCAGTTCAGTTCTGTTCTTCGCCTTATTTTATGTGCATTAAAACGAAGTGAAAACGAATAAATTGATGCAAAGTATCGCTCATTCTAAAATATTTTTTTTATAACACCTCAAATACAATTCTTTTCCTGCACTTTGAGTCGAGAATAGATGCACCATACTTAATAAACTAAAAAAAGTACTTAAGTAGTTTTTAAACAAATTTAATAATTTTAGTTTTGTTAGAAAGTCCACCACTCTACAAATTTTATTTTGATTAAATATTAACATATTTCTTTTATTACTATTCATTTTTGTTCTATTAATGTTGCTCATCCGGTATTACATGGGTGTATGTACATAATTGATGAAAATAAAAGTCTCTTTTATTTCAGAAAATACTGACTATTGAAATTTTCGTTTTGACAAATTTTTCCCCAGTCTCCCCTACAGCTATAAATTTGTTATTCTCAGAGTTATAGGCATAAGTGAGATTGTGCACATCATATTTTTATATTGAATTTTGTAAATGAATTATATTATTTGTACTAATTTATGGCATATTTATACGGTCCGTGAACCAAGATTTCTGCCATTTACTTGGAAAGACCGGTTGTGAAGTTGGTCGGCCACCGTAATCTGAGATATGATGATGGAATAAACATATCATTACTATTATTATTATTATTATTTTTAATCTTAAAAAAAATTATTTTTAGCATATAAAATCTGAGTTTAAATTTGCTTTCCTGTAAAGTTGATCATTTCCTTAGTCGAGTCTTTTTCTGAGGAATCGAAAGTTTATCAATAAAATTTATAATATCTTGAAAACCAGTAAAATATTCCTACAAGTTCTAGTGAATTGCAAAAAGGTTGAAATTTCACTAGCAACCATCTTACATGTCAATAAATGTTTTTACTGAGCAAAATTTAATTTTTATACTCAACTATTGTTTTTTTACTGATTGAGAGAATTTATTTTTAAACTTCTCTTTTTTTCTTTGTTGTTCTTAATAGCCTTAATAGAAACAAAAAAATTCATGAGCTTATTTTCTATTTAATTTAAAGAGAAAGTTCTATAAATCTTAAATATTTTGATATTAATGCTATATTTGCATTAATTCAGAAAATTGAATCGAGCTTCCTACATTCCGCCCCCAACTTTAGGTCTAAATTAAGTTTGGATGCATTCCAATTTAACTTATTTACATTTAGAATTTCACCTATAATAAACTGACTTAGGAATATTACCAGCTTTGAACACTTCAAACCAATTGTCGAGGACTGGGTTCAATCTTTTATCACTAAATAGTAGAAAATAGACCTACTGATCCCATTATACTTTTTCTCAACAATATATTTTCCGTTTTAAAATAATTTGCTGTGTGCGAAACTATTTTCCAATAAAATTGGCAAAACAATGAAAATAAAATAATCCTGAAAATTCGTTGAAAACATTCTGTAAAAGTCTTACAATAGCAGAAAATTTTATTCCATATATTTTTTTCCATATTAGTGAGGAATATAATGCATAGAATGAAATTCAATGAAATTGAAAGAAAATATTATTTTGCTTATAAAAACAATTTATTTTCAAATGTAGTCATAATAATCATCCAAAAATCATCCAAAAATCCAAGCAGAATTGCACAAATAAAACCTCAACAGGTCCTTTGTGCACCATCAAAAATTCAATATTTAAAGTCTCTATCCCATTGATATATGTAATGCTAGTTTAATTCCATGAATTTTAGAATAATGTCAGGATGGAGATTTATATTCCCCTTTTTCCTCCTGGTGGTTTGTCTGTAATTTGTTGTGTTTTGAGTGATTGTTACATTTTCCCAAATGCACTTGATTTCTATAGGGAATCAGATTATTGATGATAAATTTTCCAAATTAACCCTCAATTGTTTTGTGTGCTAATTAATTCCATTTATTGATGATTAATTTATTACCGATTTATCCAAAAAGGGTCATTTGTGACAAAAATAAATCAAAATTGCATTTTCAATTCTGTAGATAAAATCAAAAGGCTGCAACATATTGGTCGGTATTGTTGTAAGTTTAAAACTGCTTGATCAGTAACGTAATCTTATTTGGTCAGCAAAATTAATTAATTTTAATAAGCACAAATCGACTTTGCTGAGCAAAAAAATGTATTTAAATTAGCAAAATATTAAATTTTCTCCGGTAAAAAAAATTTGACTCCAAACATTGAAAACATTATTTAAGATTTAAGGAAAAGAAGATAAAGAATACTTTGTCTTCTCTAATACGGGCTTCAGACCTAAGACTTAGCCATATGGCTTAACTGCTCCAATTTTTTATTGATCTCGATTTTTTGGAAACTATTAACTTAGGATTGGATCATTGAAGACAAATTACTTATAAGGTTCTCAAAAAGCAATAAAATTGCTTTTTTATTGCTATTTAAGATTTTCAGACCTTCGGTAAGTGGGCTAAACCTCTAATCTGAAGATCGCTTAACAATCATCTTAGATGTTAATTTGTTTTGTGTCAAAATGTATAGTTTTCTAACTCACAAATTTTAATTTTCTACTAGAAAATTGTACTTTTACTGGTTTTACCGATTTTTTACTGGCAAAACATGATTTTTTATAGTAATTCTTTTTAATAATCAGCAATTTTGGTGTATTCATTGATGGTGGTCGAACTTCACATCACTAACATGAGCTTCAGTCTTCCACTGCCCTTTCTCTACCTTTCCAAAACAATCAATTCTAATACTTTCGACAGACCTTTAAGATAAAGAAAAAAGTTTTTTTTAATTCAAATTCACATTTCTCTCTTTCTCAAACGGTTTGTAAGTCTTTCCTACTCTTTCGCACTCTTCCTCTTCTTCTTCTTTTGAACATAAGAACAAATTCAATTTAATTAATACAATTTTGAGTACCTAGGAGTCTAATAGACATATATACGTAAAACTTTTGAGAAAAGGGTAGAAAATATGAGTTAATGAAATTTTCATGATCTAAAAGTTGCACCGATTTTTTTAAGATCAATTAAAGTCAATTAAATAGATTAACATCAAATGGCTCTATAGAAATCATATTTATGAAAAAAAAATTGGTATTACGTTTGGTTTCATGGAAAATTTCAGTAAATCAAAATTCACATCCCACTCTTTCTTAAAAGCTTTGCATATGTCTATCCTGATCTTTCCTACTCTTCTTCTTTTTTTTGGTCATCACACCAAATTAAATTTAGTTCAGTCCGATTTTGAGATTGAAAAGTGGGATAGACTTATGCAACTCTTTTGAGAAAGAAAGAGAAATTAATTTTGACTTTATTAAATTTTGCTGATCTAAAAGGTATGCCGGAGCCATACTGAAATTCAAGTGCATTACCATTTTTAAAAATCTTGCAGGTTATCTTTCGACCAATTTAAGTCGATTGGAAACAATTAAACATAAAAAAAGTGATGTAGAATTTTATCAAAATACTTAAATTCATGATCACAATGCCTTACCCAAAGAGATATGAACATTTTTAACAACTTTATTTTCATCCAAACATTTATTTCAAAACTAATTTTTAGGGCATAACATTAAATTTACGAGTTTGAGTATGCTGTAAAACTAAAATGCTGTATCCCCCTATTGTAAATGTCTCAGAACGAGAGACATTCTTAAGGTTGTAATGTCGAATGTTTCAGGAAAATAACAATGGAAATTTCTACTTTTGTTAATTTGAAAATTCCATATACAAGCTAAATTATTGACTTTAGTCTTCAAATTGCAACCTCTGTCTAATTGAGATAGAGAGGCATTTGCAGATTGGGAACAACATAATCCTGATATACATGTTGAGGTTTCTCGCCACATTTCCTTAAATTTTCCACCATGTATTCCCAAATGGTTCAGGGTAACGTTTTCTTCCGAAGGTGCTGAGAAAGAAATCCTGCTTAGCCATCAGTCCCAACCCATCCAATATGCTCTGGTGATGGTTGGGGGGCGGTGGTAGGGGCGGGTGAAATAGTGAAATTCAATTTGTTTAAGAAACCCTCATGGGATAGAGTTAGTTTGATTGCTGTGTTTTGTGCATTTCCTCAACATACCGCCTCTCATATACCAAACCAATACAACACAGATGCCACATGAGCTTTTATATGTGCAATTTCTCCTTTGCAAATAGCGCTGCATCTTTTGCCTCAATTGCAGTGCCATCATTCAACAATGCACTGTGAAGATCATCATCACATTTTATTGTGTGGTGCCCACTTTACTGCAAAAATCCCAGACATTGATGAGAGAAATTAAAGAACTAGATTGATAAGGAGAAAAGTTCAATGGGATTCCCTCGAAGATAATAACTTTTACCCCAACTATTGCTCGATTGTAATTGCAATGGTTAGATAGACCCCATTCAAATTCACTGCCTTAGCAAATTTCTCGAAATTATGGATCATCAGTGGCATATCCCTATTCACAGCCTAATTTTCTGACAATCATCCTCTACTCAGACTTCCTCGGGTTAATTTTACGAAGCGAGATGCAATACTTACCATCCCCTAATTTCTCTGTTTTCTTTACCCAACTGAGAAAGCTCCCAAGATGCTGAATAAACAAGTCCATTGGATAAGGAATATTCCACGAGTAATAATCAAGTGAATTTATCTAATGTAAGAAAAGAATGCATCCAGTTGGAAAGTTGGAAATTGAGGAGAGGATGTTCATGTGAATTGTGCGACACAGTGGGACCAAAAATACCATTTTACATATCCAAATGCAACAAATTGACTGTAGGAAGAAATATTGAGAGCTAGCACCCTGGCAAAAAAGGACATTGAATAAATTGATGCTGCAGGGCATTAGAAGGATAGCGCGAGATTATTTATTTGGTATGTGGTTGTCTGGTTTGTTACCTTATTTAGAATTCCAAGAGGAAACATCACAATTTTTCAGGAAAACTTTACTTAAATGAACCAAAATTAGAACTATTTATAAATTGGATCCTTACAATTTATATTTCGTGGAAAGTAAGAAATCTTTAATAAAGTATTAAAGGAGCAATGAATAAGAAAAGGCCTTGTTGAAGATTCGGTCACGTGAGTTCGATTTACATACACAGAATCCACTAACACTGTATCTCTGTAAGAGATTAAATGCTCTGTGATTCCTTTCAATTTTCGAAATACACTTCTGTTATGTACCTGAAAAAAAAACATGCCTGAAACATAATGTCAAAAGTAGCCATAAAGATTAAATAAATAGTTTTCTTTGAGAAATCAAAATGTTTCCATTAATAAATTGTTTCCAATTAACTATTTAATTTGCATATCCAAGCAATTTTAAGAAAAGATATTCGAAGATCGGTTTCGAAATCCAAAGAAAAGTAATTTTTGCTTTTCGTTTCGAGATGGCTAAAGGTCTTTTTCTTTTCAAATAGTGAACTGCCTCAATTGTTATCGTCCGTCAGTTTTCACGTTTTGTGGCAAAAATCAAAGCAATAACAGGACTATAGTATTCCTGCCCTATTATTAATACCTTTAAAATCATTGAGTAACTCCTTTAACAACTTCTTACTGTGATGCTTAATAATTTTTTATAATCTTGCTTAAATCATGGGAATTCGAAATTCTTGTTTGATGAATTTTTCGAATATCAATGACTTTTTGTGCAATTAAATTTGATTAGCTTTCTACCGTGACAGTTTTAAAGAATCAAACTTCAACTGTAAGCACACTACCGAATACCTAAAACTTAGTATGTTTCAGGAGTGAACTACTAATACTTCTTCCGCCAAAAAAATCGTAAACTTTTCACCATTTTCGAAGTTATTACAATTTATCATGTAGTTATTATATCTTTGCCAATCATTTTGGAGTTCAAGCAATATCATTCGATTGCTCAATGATTGATTGGAGTTTCAAAATATTTTTAGATAACTTATAGTTTCAAATATGCGGAAATTTTTCCCCTGAACATTCCTGATAATGGGTAAAATCTCACGAGACATTGAGACATTTGTCAAAATGAGATTACACTATATTGCTCAATCTTTAGAGAGACAGCAATGTATAACGACGAAATCATGCCCTATAAATTTCCAATCGAGGTATTGCAAGCTTAACCCGTATTCAATTGTTTATGAAGCGGTAAAACATCTTCTCAAATTTTTGGCAATACATTAAATTAAGCACTTTTTAAGTACTTCAAAATTACTTAATGTGTTAGCCAGAATTAATAAAATTTTGAAAAAACATAAATTTCGACTTGCGCAAAAATACTTTTTGATCCTTTATTTGGATCGTGTTGTTATCCTTTAAAGAGTTTAAAAGCTGTTTGGGTTTCGAAAGATTTTAAAGTAAAATCAACTGATTCAATTCATTCAATTCATTTATTCATCACAAAAAATAGGGTGTTTCCCTCTTACAAATTTGTGGCAGATGAAGGACAAAAAAAATGCAAAAAAAATAATCAGTGAAAAAGATGTTGGAAGAATAATTAAAAATTAGTTAAAAAAAGAAAAAAAATGTTAAGATTCAAATAATTATTTAGATGTGTTCAGGAAGTGCTCCCTTATAGCAGCAACCGATCTTTTCCTGAGAGGAGGAAGGGAGTTGTACAGGTAGACTCCCCTAACAAAGAGAGTGCGACGGAATGTCTCACTAACAGATTTCGGCACAATGATATATGATATAAATGAGGATTATTGCAGTACTGTAAGAAAACCAAAAGCATTTCGTTACTTAAAATGCCTGGAGCTCGACACACGGAAGCCATACCTTTTAACGGGGTGAGAAGTTGAACCCAATAACTGTGGTCATTATTGTCCTCAAACATAAGCACGAAAAGCCTTATGGGATTGTATATAACTTAAAGCGTAAAAGATGATAGAAAAAAACCATCTAAAGGTAAGAAGCCTTTCGCAAACGTTGGTCTATCCCATAAAGGTGTTACTGTAAATTTGGTGAGATCCCAGTGAAATTAATCGCTGTGAGGTTCTACGATCCAAATCGACGAAACAATTACGGCAAGAATTCTTTCCGTCTTAAACCACTTGAAAAGCATAATCTACACAATGACACCACAGGCCGGATATCGAACAACAGACTCTGCCAAAATTACTGAACTTGCAAATTGGAAATTCTCCAGCACCCACCATATTTTCCATATTGAGCCTTCCGATTGTTATTTATTCCGATGTGCAGAATAGTTTAAATAAGAAAAATCACAACTCATCAGAAACAGTCAGAAATGAAATTAGGAACTTTTTTCAGTCAAACCCAAATTCATCTGCTTTAAGACTGGGTACGAAATTTCAAGAAATATTATTTTAAACAGATAGCACCGCTTTTAATGATGTTTATTTGTTGGTCCTATGCAATTCGAAACAATAATAAATCTATTTTTTTTTATTAAACATATAAGAAACATTGATCAGACCATCTAAATTATTAGCTTATTAATTAAAGAATTGCAAACCCTCATTATCTGCTTGACTCTAAAAGTGTTTTGACGGCACTCAATAGCATTGAACAGACTGGGCCATTGCTCTTTTAATCGATTTTCAAAGAAGCAATGGAGAAGTGATATGACACCTTCATTTTTTTCGATTAGATAACTCACTGAGAACAGCGCCATCTAGTGTAAGTAAAATGTCCAAGGCGGGAAATATTTTCAGTTGTTTAAAACAATGTAATTCACATTATTCACATGTATTTTATACTAAACTTTAATTTCACTAAGCCTAAACTCATTTTAAATGTATTTCAAAAGTTTTCACAAGAGTTTTATGAGTAAAATTTCCTTTGTTTTGATTTTTCCTGGCATCAGCTGATTTCGATGATGGTCGATGAAATTTCGATCAGTGAATTCAAATAGAGAATGTTAACGGACTATGTAATATGAAAGTGTCAAGAAAAAGCAATTGACCGGGCAATTGCTTTTTGCTTTTTGTTCAAGGTATTTAAATTTGGCTAATTTTACTAAAATATCATTTTCTTTTTACAGAATATTGTCTCAGAGAACGGAAAAAGATCAAATTGATGCAAAAATTAGTTTGATGCATCAATTTTTTCAATATTTTTTCCACGTGTAAAAAAGCAATGAAGGAGTAAAAAAGCAATGACCATGTAAAAAAGCCCAGTCTGTTCGATGTGAATGAGTCAAGTGGTAGAGCACTCGCTCTATGATGCAAGTGTTCCGGGTTCGAATCCTCTTAAGGTCACCAGGAATATTTCTGGCGTTAAAGGGATTCGAATGGCATCCAGTGAGCTTCACTGCACTTGATTCCACGGGGCATGGCACTCACAACCCCATCCCCTGTAAAAGAAAAAATAATAATGGATGTTCCGAACTCCCCTTGTGGGAAGGCCTAGTTCATCTATGGAACGTTGTGCTACCATTATTATTATTATTATTATCTTACTGTTTTGGATATTAAGTAGGGACAAACTTCAGAAAATTCTAAAACTTTATAGTTTTTTACTGCTCTAGCTCCACAGAGAAAGCAGTATTTAAAATACTTTTATTTTGAATTATATATATTATTTTTTGGCTAATTTTACTACAAGCAATCTGTACATTTAAGATGCAATAACCTCTTTGGAGGGATTTAAAATGACATACGTAGATTAAACCCTTGGTTTAATCCTCGCTAAACAAACAAATATAGAGGTCTAGATCTGGAAAGCCTTCCAGGATAGCCAGTATCAAAAGCCAACTCTCCTGCAACATCATTTGGGTGCGACAGTAGTCCTAACCCCCTAAAAGGTCATATTTTGGTAAAATTTTGGAAATCTGAAGTTTCGAGTTTTTTGACGACAGGCTGTTTGTCTGACTGTCCGTCTCATCCGACCTAAAGGCCAAACAGTTAGAGACAAAGACAACCCTTTGAGGAACTCCTATAAGTTAACCGTAGCACCGTTAACATCCCTATTATTTTTCCCGACCCCTTTCCAAAAGCATGGTTTTTGAATCACAGTTTCTTATACAGTAAAAAACTGTAAAATTTCAACACTATCATAGTGAAAAATCGAATATTGTAGAGCTTAAATTTCCCGCCTTATAGCAATAAATGCTTTGCTGAGGCAACCCTAAATATTCGAGACGCAATGTCTCCTTTCTAGGCCAGCGTCTCTGGTGATGGTGGAGACGACTGTATTAGTTTAATCGATCGTACGATCTCAGTGAGTACGGACGTGAGTTCGTCTTGAGTCGTACAAGTGATAGGACATAGGAGAGCTCGCGACAGTCTGGAGCCCACACCAGTCGATTGCATAAGCAGGTCACCTCCTAAGTATATTTATAGATTTAAGAGTAGATTGCTTGCCCCCTATAATATTTTAGTTGTGTAATTGCAAATTGTGTAAAATATGTCACTAGGTCTTAAATATTTTCGTAATTTAAAGTTGAAGAATTCTAAAAATTCGCACTAGGGTAAAGCGCGATACCTCCGGACGATTTATGCTTCACACAAATTACTTTTTCCAATGTGTTATAAATTAATTTGGCCCATTATAATATAGTATTTTAATAGATAGTCCAATGCCTCAAATTTTCAGAAAAGAGCTATGGGTGAAATCCATAAGGAACTTAGAGACGAAATTGAATTGTCCGAAGCTTGAGTCGTCCGAAGGTAATGCGCTTGCCCCTATATTTGTTTGATTTATAGTTTTTCAGACTATTATAGTGTGAAATCTAGTGTATTTCAACCAAAGTTGTTGAATTTTTAAACAGGGAGCTGTGGATATTTTTTTTACGAAAATTGATCCCAGTAGAACCCTATACAGAAAACTTAAAGAAGTTTGATATTTCCATTTCAGTTTTGTTATGTTGTTCAAGCTGACACTTAAAAATAAATTGACACTTTAAAATTAAAGATCTTTACGGAAGAATACGATTCAAAGTCTAAAAGCCGACCTAAAGATTTAACGCTTTAACATTATAAGAAATCCATATCATCATTATAGGAAAGTTACATAATTTGTAAATTTATTGAATATAGTTCTCGTTAGTACATCATCACCCTTTTTTTAGCAAAATCAGGATAAATCAGAGTATTTCTCTGTTATTATACAAGAGTTGCTGATGGAAACGACGATATCTCTGGCTCACGCTTTCGACACCTTTCATTTTGCAAGTAGTTTTTGGTATGAACACCAAAACCCAGCTAAAAAGGGGTTAAGAACAGTTTCGCAGAAAAACAACGTGAGTGTTATGAGCAGAAAAAAATACCAAATTTGCACATTAAATTATAAATTATTCATTTTGCAAACAATTCTGCTGTTTTTTATCTTGCTTCTACAGTACCTCTCGTTATATTTCTTTGAGATGTTAGTGGAGCCACATGTAAAATGCAGCGCAAAATGCTGCCACTTGGTATCCTTCAGTGTGGCATTATCCCATTGCTTGGCTCTTACACGGATCAGTGGGATGCACCATAAGGAGTAGTAGGAGGAGATTTAAAATGATAATACTGTGAGAACACGTCTGGAATAAAACATGTGTTTCCCCACATTTGATCCTCAATTTCCACCCATCAAAATATGCATGTTGTTACACACACTCACCACTAATATATCGAAGCATTTCATAATTGTG
Source organism: Phlebotomus papatasi (assembly GCF_024763615.1). Classification (NCBI taxonomy): domain Eukaryota; kingdom Metazoa; phylum Arthropoda; class Insecta; order Diptera; family Psychodidae; genus Phlebotomus; species Phlebotomus papatasi. The sequence goes on along the minus strand of NC_077222.1, from coordinate 41,279,580 downwards.
CGAAATGCACAATGATTTCTGCATCGTTGGTACTCTTACCAAGGACTTTACATTAATGAAAATTCATCCTTTCGATCTCTCAGAGAATAGTCATATGTGTTTCGTGGAAATTTGATCATCACCACTCACCCTCAATTAGTAATCAATTTAGCCATGTGTGGTAAATTCAGTTTAATATTGCAGATAGAGCACTCTCCCGCCGGACGTTGAATGTTGAATAGATTTTGCTAGATGAATCATTAGAGTTTCCCTTATGTTGTTCAAAAAATATTATATAATGTATGTAATATATGTAATAGAGTTAAATATCAGCACAAATGTTGTTCAATTAATTTTCTAAAGAGCCTTTTCTATTAAGAAGGATTTTCTCTTCCAATTTCTTTCTTTTATCAAAGCCATTCTGTAAAAAGCGCATCTTCATTTATTTCAACATCAATTTCTTCGTCTATTACAAGTTCAACTTTTCCGTTGATCATTAGTCTATTCTACTTTAATTTTTTGCTGCTTTCTTGTAACCTTCCCTTTCAATTGTAGTCTCCACACAGAGTGGAAGACTTGTGAAAATGTACTGCGTGTAAAAGTATTTATCATCCGACATCATGATGATTTATATAAGGAAAATCACTCAAAAATGACTCCACGAATAATTTATCATTCTGTAAAAGTTGCGACAGATCCAACTTTTCGCCAACGGCTTCTTGACAATGTCAGTAATACTTTACACCTAGAAAACGCATTTATCTACTCAAAAGCAGTGGTAAAGTGTCTCAGTTTTTCAAAATGCTTGAACTCACGAGATAGAACAATCCCTGAATTTGCCCGCACCACTACAACCGATATAAATAAATCATCAAAAAACCACCCGAAAACTGAAAATTACTTTACCATTGCTATACAACGCAGCAAATACAAATTCATAATTCATAAAAAGTAATAATAATAAAATTCTAACAGAATTAGAAAATGCGGTATTTTTTTCTTTTGGTACTTGCATGAAATCTTAATAAAGATTAATTGTAAAATAATTTTAAAGAGCTTTGACATATAACATTAATAAGATGTGGCAAAGAGTAGCAGCTTAGCGAAATGCCCGAAATTTTAATAATGAATGAATATAGAAAATGTGCTATGTTTAATTTCAAAAGCTAATAAGGACCTAAGAGAAACTATCTGAACCCAGTTAGATTGAATTTAGTTCATAAATGTTTGCCAAATGACTGTTTAAAAAATAAACTTCAGCTGCCTCAAGTCCCCTCCTTTTCTCTCCCAAGTTTCACATCATTTGTTTAGATTAAAAGTTTTAGCGATTCAACTTAAAAAGAAAGCCTTCGTACTCACAAGTTCCAGTTTTTCGCATTTTTTCCAGTGTTTCATTTTAAACGCTTATTAGGTCAAAAATTATTTGGACGAATTTATAATTGGCTTAAATAATTCTACAATTAATTTTCAAACTAAAATATGGTAAATATGCCAAATTTCGTCATAGTTGCATGCAAGCGCCAAAGTCTCATGTTAGAAATGTAATATTTTTAATACAAATTGAATATTTTTTGTTATTTTTTGTGAAGAGTGTTGCTTGGAACTTTGTAGACAATCTATCGTCTTTATTTTCTCTAAATTCATTCTTAATCCATTTTAAAATGAATGCAAATGTAGAGATAGCATTGGTGGCCTATTCCGGCCACCTTCATTCTCATAGTTTCTTGCCCTTCCGGAGTTCTTCTAGAGTACGCAAAAACTAAAAATTTATGGAAATTCGAGGAACAAAAACTGTGGCCGAAGTTGCAAGCTGGCCGGAATTTGGCACACCTACCCTATTTATCGGGTCATAATTATATTGAATCGCTTTAGACCTACCAGGAACTTCTAATACCTTTCCAACGAACTCTAAATATCTAAAATATCATGATAAATAAGCTCCTTAGAGTATTTTTTAATACTTGACCTGGAGAACCTGTAATTTTGAATAATTCAACAATAAACTAACTCTAAAATAAACATATTCGAAAATTAAAGAAGTCACCTTAAGGTTGTTTTCGGAATTATATCCCAAGTAGCAAACTGAAGTCAACATAACGTTACTTTTATCATATTGTCCACTTCTTCTTATTTCCTTAATTTTTTTTCAGAACGTAATTGACATCTGCAAGCAAAGTCGTCGTACGACCATATAGGGGGAAGTGGAACACCTTGGAAAGTGGGACATTGAAATTGTGATTTTTCACCTAATTTAAATAAAATTGACCCTTATCCTGATATAATTTAGCTTTTCAATCTGTTTGTACAGCTAAAATATATAACAATAAGGCTCAATTTTATTTATAAATAGATGAAAAATACCAACTTCAAAGGTGCCCCATTTCCCCCTACAGTAAAAAATATATTGGCTATACAACGTAACTTTCTGTGTAATTTTACGAGTACTTGGACAAATTTGTGCAATTTCTACATATTTTGTATGAAAAATATATATTTATTTTTTATATAATTTTACACAAACAAATTTTACACAACTATATAATCAGCTATAATTCTACTGTCTGATTACATAGTTTACCGTTAGGGGAAACTGGGGCACCACCAAACACGAGGTAGCACCGAGTACTGCGATTTTTAATCAGATATTAGACTTCAGAGGACGAGACCTATATGAATTCATAGATACTATAGGTGCACTTGCCCACTGAAAAAAATGGTCGTCATAGTCCAAGTAGTTTAGAGTTTAGATTAGAAATTAAAATCAGTGTTCGGTGCTACCCCATTTCCGATGGTGCCTTAGTGTCCCCTACATAAAATTTATATTGCACATTTTCCTGAAGTATTTATGTAACTTTACAACAATAATTTTGGTATAGGATAGCAATCCAACGATTAGTGCTGTAATTATTTAACAGTATAATAGTTATGTGAGTACCCACTGACATATTTAAAGTATATTTAATGAATAGCCTCCACGTTGTAACGAGGTAATTATTACATCGAAATTACCATATAGTAAATTTCACTTTATTCCATTTTTTTGGTCTTTTCATCAACTGATGGTGTGTGGTGGTCATTATTAAACAAATGTATTAAATAATAGAAATATCATGTCATGGCTATAATTTTATCTAATACGGTCTTTCACCCGAATAATGATTATTTCCCAATAGTTATAGCACGATCTAATTAATAGTAAAATTTCACACGCTCTCATATAATCATAAAAACATATTTGAATAGATAATGAAAGATACCTATTTATAATAATTCAACATAAAATTAATGAGGTGTAATGGCGTTGGCACCCCTTGTGAGAGAAAAATAGGGTGGTAATCGCAATAGGAATAATTAACGTTTTACTGGCATAATTCTCACCTTGAGAAAACTACATGATTAAGTCCTCAAACTGCAACTTTATAAAAATTGACATTATGTTTTTGATTATTTTAGACGTATTTTTTAAATATATAACGCAGTATTGATATAATAGATTAGCTAGTGTTCAAGTCTACTCCAAATTATTTCAATGACCTTCGTATAACGTCTTCATTACTTTCTTTGCACACTGTAATAAAATTTTCTTATTCAGAATGTTATTGGGTAACAAGTCTTAGAGTGTGGAAAAAAGATGCAACATCTAAAAAGCTATGTAATTCTTACTTGTGAAGTCAAGTAAGGCCGCAGATCTATATCTGTTACCGTTCGAACAATATAACCAATAATATAATCTTATCAAAAGCATAATAATGCTCGAACTCCACGGAGAGCGCAGTACAATCCATCGATTTTGTATTCTGTGTGTCCGGTCGTTACCACACTTAGAGCTCAAACGGTTAGAGATAGCGACTCGGGATCTACAGAGGACCCCCCTCCCATAAGTCGTTACTGGGACTCCAGATACTAATACAAAGTCAGTCAAATCAGCTGAATTATTCCTAATAACAGATTTTCAAGGTTAAAGATTAGAAAGTTTCTAGGTAGCATTTTTCTCAACGGAATGGTGTCATGATTGAGCTCATTGGAAAGGTCTTCGAATTTCCAACAAGCCTAAACCGATTTTAATCGGTTAGGAACCAGTAATGATCTGGTTCATAACCAATACTTATTTTTTATCCGAAATTAAGTTACATATTGCTCCCAAGAGATATTTTAAGCAATATTTTAAATAGTTCAATCTGTTTAATAAATCGGCTGTGAACCAGTAAACGGTAAATGATGCAAAAATACGTTTGACGTATAGCGTCTAAGGCCCTTGACAGACATGAGGATTAGTCGAGAGACGGCTTAGCGTAATTATATTAGAAATAATGATTAAACTACATTTCCATAATTTTCCACTAACATAAGTCGTCTCTCGGCTTAAGTCGTAAGTGTGTCTAGGGCATAAGTCACGAATTCGAGCATTTCGAAAAGTCTGGGAGGGTTTTCCACCTCTTTATTTTTCAATAGCATTGGTTTATTGAGGTTAAAAAAATCACATCTGAATAAAAAATGAAACTCTTTGATGATTTTAGTGGAAATTTTTGTAAGGTGGTTGTTGCTCGAACTGAAGAACAAAACAATATAAATTTGTGACTTTTACCCTCAGTCACCCATATCATAAAAATGCATAACTTTTAGGACTGCAATGTGAGAAATGTTTAAATGCTTTAAATTATTAAATGAACACTATTGAACTATCGAATTTTAATGTGTGTGCTTTTACCACCTCATTCAAAGTTTTCTGTATCATTGAGAGAACATATAATTCCAAAATTTTCTCATTTAAAGGAATACCTACAAACACACATGCTTTCCCATGGTTTTATTTTACAATCTTCATGTAAAATATATATATAAATAAAAACCACATAATCCGTGTAAGGTTTTATATGCAGTATATATGGCCCATTTGAATGCAAAGGTTAAAATTTTGTTTTTATAAAACAAAATTTATGAAACAAAACATGTAAAACAAAAAAATGCTGCAATACTGTGAAGTCAAATAAAGCGAAATATGAAATTAAACATTCGTAAACTTTAGATTAGCAAAAACTAAATAAAAATTTGAGAGTGAGATTTAAGGAGGATTAACTAGTGATAAGCCCAGGTAAGCTTATGGTAGCTGAGATTCTTTACAGGTGACCTCAAAATGCGTGCAATTCGGGGTGCTTGCAACTCGAAATGCGTGAAAATTCGATTGTAAATTGAATTTTGGGGCTAAAGAATCCCATCGAATAAACTATTTTTGTTTGTCGAAATGAATAAAAATGGCTCGACGCGATTCTTTACATCCAACATTGTTCGAATTGCATCCACTGAGCTTCACTCCACTTGATTCCACGGGGCATGGGACTGACTACCCCAAACCTATATAAGAAAAAATAATAATAAGGTAAAGTGCCCTCAAGTCGACCGGTTCCTCAATTCAACCGGTAGAGTTATTTATGCAATTTATTTATATTTGCACTAATATTTGGCGTATGATCTAACATTAATGGGTGAATTATTCCATAAATAAATACGAATGCTCAGATGAATAGAAAAGTTGTGTCTAGACAGTAGACACAACAGTAGACAGTAAATTGAGATAATTACTTATTGAATCTTTCATGATGTTTCCTGAAAAATTCCTCAAAATGAATTGGCCAATTATAATAATTTGCAAGGAGCTATATTGTTTGTTTATTTAAGATTTTTCACAATCTTAGAATCTATTGTCCAATCTAAAACTCAATGACGTTATTTCTTTTAAAACCTGAGTTTTTAAGTTCTTGACAATTTTATAACGCCGTATGATGAACAAATTATTATATTTATATTATTATGTTATTATATTATTATGTTATATAAAATAGAACCAAATTTATGACACTTTTTGATTTTCAATCGTAATTGCACATAAGCAATAACTTCTCAATCTCCGGTTCTAAAACAAAAAACATCCATTTTTTTGATAATTTTTTGATCTATCTAGATTAGACGCAGTATAATTTTACAATGTTCAATAATAGAATAGAAATAAATTAAAGTGAATAACAATAAAAACAAATCTAAAAAAAAATTGAATTTGTTTTAATCTTCGATCTATTGCAAAACTATGCAGCGATGAATTTATAAAAAAAAATACTCCCCAAAACACACAATTGAGAAATAGGAGAGAGAGGGGCAGTTAATACGGATTTACACAATGTGTAAATCCTATGTCATATAGGGTGTCCCAGAAATCACGCAAGATTTAAATTTAGCGCCATTTCTGAAATAAGGGTCGCCAACGAATACTAAAAATACTACGTGACAGTTTATATATTATATGGATATTAAAAATCCATCACTAAATGACGGACCAACGCTTTTTTGTTCTTAAAAAATATTTCAAAAAAATTTAAATAATTTGGTTCGAGATTTGACCAGAAAATTGATTTAATTTCGTCAACTATGAAGAGTCTAATTCAAAAATTCACTAAAGTGAATCAATTTGGGAGGCTAAACACACTTTCCATCCAAGAACAAGCTCTTAAAATGATTAATAATATTGCAGCAGTGTATTATTTGAAAATAAAGCTGATCAAGCGTTACTGTTACTGACGCTGGATATCGCGACATGATGACCGAGTTTATGAAGCCTAAATTGGAGGATTTGTTCATTAATAATTAATTAATTATGAATTCATTAATCTTGAGGACATGTGGCTTTAGCAGAATAGTGTGACTTGTCATATAGCCTATGAAATGATGCAATTCCTGCATAAGACATTTACTGATTGTTATTTTCTCTATTGGTGATGAGAATTGGTCCATTAGACCATGTAATTTAAGACCATTACATTTTTTATTCGGTTATTTAAAGTCACAAGCCTAAGTAAACATGCCTACATCCACCTCTGTGCATTAAAAGTTGAGTTTTAACACTGAATTATCGAAATTTAGCCACATTTGTCCAAAAAGTTAATGAAAACCTTCGACGAAAGGATTCGCCAGAAAAGCCATGGACGTTAATTACTAAATGCTATATTTAATACATAAACCCTATCTTAATTACTTTACTTTTCAATTTAGAAAAAAATATAATTGAGAAAAAAAATGTGTTTTTTTATTTAATTTAAATCTTGCGTAATTTATGGGACACCCTATATATAGGGAAAACTTTTGAACTCAAGTATGGTAACAAACTTATGATCAAATAAAAAAAGTCAAAATTCTAAAGAATCTCACATAAAATTATTTTTCTAGAAAAAAAACAAATAATTTGAAGTGTTTATGCGATGGCCAGTTAAGGAGTCAGGGATTGAAAAATTGAAAACTTTTCCAAAAACTTTAAATTTGACCAAATCGGTTGGAAACAGATGATTCATTCATAGCGGTTGACGAAATGTTCGTCTGGACCCAAAATATATATGTAAGTATGCATGTATTTATTATTTCATTACCATTTATACAAACATAAAAGAAATCGTTAGAGTTTGTTTTCGAAACCAAATAAAAAAGATAATTGTTTTTTTTTTTAATCTGGGTCATCTAATGCTGTCTACACACTAGAAGAAATTTTCGTAAAAAATTGCCTTTTTTAAAAAATTCTGACGTTTTTGCCTGCAAAGATAGGGGAAATTTTCTTTAAAAAGGCATTAAAAAAATCTACTAGTGTAGGGCATAAGACCGGAACTCTATATCTTTTGCCATTTCAGCTTCGTTTTCCAGGCCAGAGACTCGATTTTGGCGCTTGATCATCAGAATTAGAGATCGAACAGAGGCGTGAAAGCTTATAGATCCGAGATTCATTGTGTCACATATCCTGAATCAGTCATGTTCCCTGATAAGGCATCCATTCTCCATCGCCGATTTAATCAGAAATTTAAATTTGTAACAACATTTCTTTATCCAAAAAAGTTTCTGTTGATATCCTAAGAATTTTATGCAGATCCTATCTGTGCTGATTCCCATGCGATGAATGAAGATTTCTTCAATGAAGATTTCCAATACAGTCACGAAAAAATGTGAAGGAGAATATAACTTGCACTTCTATTGAAAATATCACTGTAAAATTTCCTCTGTAGTGTGGAAAAATCCTTGCAATTCCCTTAGAGATCTGCGTATTTTGAGTTGAAGTAGAATCAGTATGAAAAACCAAATAGTATCACAGTGAGTGGAGAAATCCAAGTTGATTTGCTAATATGGACGCATTTTTAATGGGGTACCCCATTAAAAATGCTTCTGTCAAACGTGAAATCAGCTTTTAGATTGCCATACGATATCTACAGAATTTAGCGGTTTCTATTAACTCGAATTGACTCCGACCTAATTTTGTATGGCAATTTAAATTAGACTGAGAGTGAAATGACCATACGTAAAGCGCAAGGGATAGAAAGAGAATCACAAATTTAATCAAATCAAATTATTCCAATCGAAATGGTTTGTTTTCAGCATTAATATCAAATCAATAACATTTGTATTGTACGCGAAATGTAATTTAGTTTATAATTGTACAATGACAATTTTTTTTAAGTCATCTTTTACTAAATAAATTTGTATACAGCCATTATCATTGCGACATAACATAAAACAAAAGCAATTTTGACTGAAAATTTCCCAATTCTCTGCTGAAAAATTTTATATTGGCAATATCTGATCTGAAATTTTACAATTGGCTCAACATCTCACAATTCATTAAATATTATTTTACAATAACTTTTTACAATTTCCATTTTTTTTTTTGTTCAACTTGGACGTATATTGTTTGATATCGAAATATTTTTATAATATCTTCATTAAAACTTTTGGAGAAACTTTCCAAAAACATTCAATGAAAATCAATTGAGTTTCATCGTGTAAATTTTACAAGTGAAACGCAGAGTTTTGGATTGTGCGGAGCTGGGGAGATGGGATAGAAAAGGCAAGTGCTAAAACCAAGCTATTTCTACTCTCTGGTTTTTTTTTTCATCCATTCAATTCAAGCTCCCATACCCACAAAATTAATTCGCTCAAACTAAAGTACCTTTAGGATAGACGATTTGCTGAGGGGTTGGGCGCGTGTGTTACATAATATATATCTAATACACCTCTACATTAAGTTATTTGCTGTATCTCCGGGGGTATATCTGTGTTTGTTTGTTCATGAGTATTGTACAACCCGTGATTGTATGAGCGGAAAATCAGAATTCAGAGAACTTTTGCCACCCTATCCGGAAGTCCGGGGGTGCCAGACCATCCCATGGGCGATCATGAAAATTGGAGAAGAGTCATTTTTGGCACGACGGTGTAGTTGTAAGTTACATGCGCTCTTTCAATGTTGCATCACAACCAATGCACTTCTCCACCCTTTTTCGAGGCCATATCCGTATTAAAATTTTCACAGTTTTTAGGCACTTTTCATCTCTCACTTCCGGTCACATTCCATCCCATCCGTATCGTTTCCAATGGTACCAAAAGTACCTCATCAAAAGGAAGTAAAATCATTTGCAACCAGGCGGCTCCATCTCAGCACCAGGCGTCTCCATTTACACATATTGTGGCCGAAATTGGTATTTGTGTGAGGAAAACTTGTGAAAACTCACACAATCACAGTAAATTCTCTCACTATTTGTTGGGTGAAAAGGGTCGTGTGACTACAGGGAGTTGTCCTTGACCTTGATATTGATGTATTTTCCACGACATCGTCATTTTCACAGGGAGAAAAGTTTTTCCCATATGCGTCTGTGTTGTATGCTTTTCTCTATTTAGAATACTCTTGTTACCCCAACCCCCCCACCGACCATTTCTTCGTCCCGGAAAATTGATCAATTGTGGGTGGAAAATGCACTAAAAAGAGAATGCTATAGTTGTGAAAAGTATGCTTCTGCAAAAATTCTTCTCATGCCAATCGTGAGGGAATGTCGAAGATGATCAAAAATAACCACTTACTGTAGATTGTGCATCAATTTATGAGACATTTTCAGGCAAATACCTCACTTCAGAGATACAACTTTATATCTCTTTGCATTCATTTTTCACTGGGGATGTAGGTATACATATCCGCGTTCTCTCTCCGGTTTCCATTGCATGTTAATTTTGCATAATGTTTCGTCCCAGAGGAGCCTGGGCTGGGAACAAAAACTGCCCCAAATTGGAAACATTTACACGTTTACAGACTTGATTGGAGCATTGATATATGATGACCATATCGATTGATATCCGTTGAAGTTTCGTGATTATGATTACCTGTAACACCAGTCTGTGTTTAACAAAAAAAAAAAAATATATATATATATATATATATATATATATATATATAGACCATATAGCCAAACTTTTTTTTTATTAATCTGTTACAATTTTAGCAACAAATCGTGTTACTCGTCTGGTCACTCTGCGGTTTTTCCTTCGGAAATGTTTTCGTACATAGGTTTAGGGTTTGAATTCTATTTGTTCAAATTATATTTATGTAGTTACTGCATCGCGCATGAGGGCGGCAAAAACGGAAGTAAAAAGGTAACCAAATTAGGTTACAGGAGTGAAGGTATACCATTGGGCTGCTCTTGTAAGCCTACATCAAACAATACAATTGATTTATTGTTGTTGTAAATTTACCAGGGTAGTAGAATGTTCCCATACTTTACACCGTCCCAAGTTTTATAATGACTAATTTTTTACTATGTTTCAGAATAAATGTGACTCCGCAATATGTTTTAGAAACAGGACACTCTCCCCTAGTTTTTAAAATATGGGTGCGATGGATGACATTTATTGTAAAACATAGGAAAAATTTAATCATTGTAAAGCTTGGGACCGTACAAAGCATGGGCACTTTCCCTAGTACATATTGCCATTACTTTTTTAGTATCTAGAAGACTAAAAAATACATAGGGGAGGGTAGCCCAGTTTCAATTTTTCCATATTTTTCTTATCTTTTTGAAAAGAATGCGATAAAACCTTTATGTTTCTAAAGCAGTGCCTCAGCCCTATGTTCACAAAAATTATTAATTTCGCAACGCTTCTCATTTGAGATCTACAATTGATTTTATAAAACTGCATCATCAAGGATTCCGAATTTTCATCAATTTCTAAACCATTGCAGTTATCTATCGAATTAACAGAATTCTAATAAATTACTAGTAGTTTCATGATTACAATATAAAATATTTATCATTGGGAAAATACTAAGATTGTTCTGACAATGTTGCTTTAAGTTCTGAAGGTACTCATTCAGGCTCATGGAGTAGTTTTCTGTAACCAATAATTAACTATTTATTATTAAAAACATCGTCAAATGTTCAATGAAAATGTATTGCTATAACAACCCCCTGGGAAATTGCCTGAATTTTGAAGTCACTTTCTCATACTTCGATTTAAATTTTTATGGGAATTTTTTTTTGCACTCGCGACCGTTATGCTAAATATTTATAAAGTGAGAAGTTTTTTCGCATTATAAGATACCTTACCGTATGGAGGGATAAATATACTAAATTTTTGTTTAAATACATTTTTCCTCGGAACAGTGTGAGCTGAGTCCGAGATCAATTTAAAAAATTGGCTTCAAATATTTCCATATAAAAAGGCCAACTTGCCAGGCGCTTGTAGCTAACCATTGTAGTCGATTAAGTTCGAAATTTCAAAAGTATACTTCCTAAAATTGCATTTAAAACAAAATTTAAAAAATAATAATTATTTCAAGATATTTTCTGCAAAAAAATCTATTCTTTTTGTAGTATTATGAGAATACATACATGATTATAAAATGTTAAAACTGTTACTAAAAAAGACAAGTTCTAATGATCTTTCAATGTTCAGAAATAAGATCTTGTATTTAGGGGAGACTGGGGCAAACTTATCAAAACGCATTTTTAATTCTTTCACGAGCTCTGAGAAAACTTAAGCGTTTTATAATGAGCATATTCTTACAGGAAATTTACTGCTCTACAACATTGCAAAAGACTATTTTCCTCTATCTCGACAGAATTGTGATTTTCGAATCATTTTCTAAAAGTCGATTTTGTGGAGATTCTCAAAATTGCTGGGACAAATTTTTCTCAGTCTTCGTATAATTTGTGACGTTTTACTATCGCAAATGTTAAAAATATCAAATAGACATATTTTTATAGGAAATTTATTCCACTAGAACTTTGTCGAAGATAATTTTTCTCTATCTTAACGAGAAATGTGCTTAAATTGAGCTGTAAGCCAAATATTCCAAAAATAGGGCTCAAAATTTCATTATTTTTTATTTTACATAATCCTTCCTCGAATACCCTGAAACTTTGTAAATTTAAGATGGTTGATGAAGGCTATCTATAATAAAAATTTCAAGCCTCAGTCTCTTTTACTTTAGAAAATAGTGAATATTGAAATTTTTGTTTTGACAAATTTTTCCCCAGTCTCCCCTACAGACTAATTTATCAAAATTGAGCAATTAATAATAATTTATCGAGTTTTCAGACTTATAGAAAATTTTATCATAATTCTGTAATGATATTTCCATTTTTGCGTAAAATTACCCCACGTTGGGGGACTTTCACACAATCTGCCAGAGAGATGAAAACACTTTGCCACAATAGACCAATGAAATGTGAGTGATTTTATGAATCGGCTCAAATCGGTTGAGAACCAGTAAAAGGTAACTTAATGCGAAAGTACTTCTGAAGTTCGAGCATTTCGAAAATCCTGGATGCTTTATCACCCCATTTTTCCAATTAATCATAAGGTTCCGCTATAACTAAATTTGAGAACGATCCTATAGGTAGGATCTAAGTTATTGTAAATAATTTTTGTTTAAATTTTAAGAACAATCAAGTTCCTCAAATTCAAGCATTTGGGGGGTAATGACATCTTCAGAATTCAAAAAATCGAAAAATCAAAAATTTAGAAGTTTTTATGCAGATAGTGGGTACATTTTTTATCGTTTACTTGCTTCTTAAGTGTTTCCTGTTGGCTTTTCCAGCCGACTTGGGTGGAGTAGCTTGGAAGAAATCTTAAATTCTCACATAAAATAGATTTCGAAAAATCACAAAATTGTTAATCACGTCATAATGGCACTGACACACCTTTTCAGTATAGTGTAATTCAATCGATAGAAATCTTACTTCTTAGTCTTTCAAATATTTGTCTCTTTTCATCAAATGAAAATCGGAATATCAATTTCATTTTCAATTTCAATTTCAATTTTCATTTGACAGAAAGGGACAGCTAGGGGAAAGTACTCTCCCTTCTAACGTTCATGCCTTCGAACAATGTGATTTTTTTTCTAAGACATATACATTTCTATTAAATATTAGTTGGCTTATCAACAATTGTTGATAATTCCGTGATAATTTAGTGTAAATCTCTTATGAAAAACAAAAGAAATTCACATTATTCGAAGGCATGAATGTTCGAAGGGAGAGCACTTTCCCCTACATCTGATTTCAGTATGAAACAGTAAGAGATAAAATTTCAATCGAATGAATTTCCGAATTTCACTCAATTAAAAAGATGTGGCAGCGCCATAAAGTCATAATTTTATGATTTTTCGAAATCTGTTTTAGGTCATTCAATCATTTTCCTACTTAGCCTTATTGTGACTGACTATCATGGATTTTCGTGATTCATCATGATCGTTGTAATAGATTTCCTTTCCATTTTATGCAGTAATATCCAGAAAACAACAAGGAAAAATTGTTTTTATTCACACATAGAATTGGTGAAATTTGATTTCCTTCACATCTCTTCAAAAAACAATTTGAATTCAATCGTCGCCGTTGTTCAAATTTGAGGAACTTTGACTGTATATAAAAATTAGGGTCTCGTTTCGACAGATCTACGGGATCTACGACTGTCAATGTACTAGAAATAGGGGAAAATGGGGAACTCTAAATTGGATTTTTTCTCATATTTAAAAAAAAACTAATTACTTATTATAATGTAATTTAGCTTCATAATGGTCATGTGGATCTAAATAATATCACGGTACGATCTTGTTCCAATAAAAATAGAAGAAAAGAGCCTATTTTAAAGCTGCTTCAATTCAAAGGTCCCCCACTTTTCGCTACATATATTATAATAACTGATTACTTTGAAAAAGAAAAACAACATCTAAAAGAGGTCCTGAGGAGCTGCTATCAAGCATAGAGTCTTAATGATCTCATAATTCAAATTCTATACACATTAAATTCTTTCCAACATTATTTATTTATATAATGTAATTGCCTAAGGAAGGAATTTAGCGACTTCATCAGAACAGAATTCAAATCAGAACAGATCAATGAAAAAAGTATTTTCAAAATCAACGCGAGAGAAAAAATAATAACGAAACACAACTTAGTAGAAACTTGAAGAAAGTGTAAGAGAAAGCGTGCATCGGAAGATTAAAGCTTCGGACAAGTCGATTTTTTCATTAATGGTTTCATCTATGACTTTTTTCAGGAAATTTGAGCCATTTGACTAATAAATATTAGAATAATATTATAAATGCCCAACGCACATTAACTTTTGTTTGTAAACATGTTTTTAAAATTTCCTGTAAGAGAGAACGAGATAACTATATCTACATTTCATTCACTCTCACAGGAAATTTTGAAAAAATGTTTACAAACAAAATGTATTGTGCACTGGGCATAATGCCTCAAAATAATAAAAAAAAAAACATATTGAAAAAAATGAGTTGTTCGAAGCTTCAGTGTCGTCTGAAGAAGCACGCTTTCCATAAAACGAAAATACGATAAACGGTGAGCAAAAAAAAACTGTAAGAGACATTAATCGTACAGTTTTTTTTACTCACCGGTTATAGCATTTTCGTTTTATTTCTTTAATTTTCTTATATTATTTTCACCTAGTGCCACCGAGTATGAGATAAGGTAATCGAGAAATTACGTAAGAATTGCAATGAAAATGCGTAATTTAACGAAATACAGCGAGAATTTTACTGTCAATGTAATGTTTTTTATATATTTCTGAATAAATGTACCTCTACAATATATAATATTTTAAAAACTAGGCACTTTCTCCTAGTTTTTAAAATATAAATGCGATGAGTCACATTTATTGAAAAATATAGGAAAAATTTAGTCATTACGAAGCTTGGGATCGCACGAAGCATGGACACATTCCCCTAATTGAAGTTCTTAATCGAAATTTAATAGTTTTAACCGTTTCAACGCAAAATTGTTGAAAATCCAACAACGTTGTTAATAATTCAACAACTCTTGTATTACAGACAAAATTGTTAAAAAAATATATTTACGACTATTTGTAGTGGAAATTTTCAATATCAATTAATTATTAAACTGGGAGCAATCTTCTTACAATAGTGTGAGCGGCAGTAAAAAAGGTAAATGAAAAAAGAGGAAAAGCAAAGGAAAAATGAACAAATGAAATGTTCAAAAACTCAATAAACTAGCCTAATCTAAAAATATACTCTTAAATTTT
The DNA here is from genome assembly GCF_024763615.1 of Phlebotomus papatasi. NCBI lineage: Eukaryota > Metazoa > Arthropoda > Insecta > Diptera > Psychodidae > Phlebotomus > Phlebotomus papatasi. Next base: position 41,264,247 of record NC_077222.1, on the reverse strand, counting down.
ACACACTCTGCCCACTCTGCTTTTTAACAATTAAAATGGCCGATTTAACACTATTATTGTGTTAAAATTTCACACATTGAGATTTTTTTATGGACTATTTGACAACGTAATGTCTTTTCTTAAAATTTCGTATTTACACGAAGAATATTCCAAGATCTTACCAAAATGCAATTCCTTATGGGATTGATAAGTCGGAATATGCAATATGATTTTTATTATTTTACCCAGATTACAAGACATGACATGAATACAGAATAGATAAAACGGAAAGGAAATGCGAAAAGCCAATGCCAAGAAACAAGTAAAAACTAAATAGAACAAGGAAATAGAATAAATAATAAAATCGAATTCAAGGGTTTATTTTGTTTTCCCTACGAAACGACCAAAAAAGCGTAACAAGCAGGACATACAATTACATTCGGAAGTAGTGTACAGATATAAAGAGGTTTTTCGTGGAAGTTCATAGGAAATCTTGGATCTTGTGAACACGTTTTTCTCAAATCATCCATACTCCCCCTCTCTTTGTAATAAACTATTTTATATTATTTTTTTTCGCAAAAATATGCTGAAAACACATTTGAAATGCATTTGAAAATCTTTTGAATAATTTTCAATGTTCAAACTCTGGAAGAACTAAGACGATTAATATATTAATAATTGTTATTATTGTTTATAATGCAGTACAAAACCATGCGAATGTGCTTAATACGAAAATGAAGGTGTTAAGAAAGCGACACCTCATTCCAAACGAATTTTTGATTTTAAACGCATGGCGCCTTGTGGTGGCGCCCACCGCCTACTCAACCCACAGCATTTTTCCACACGAAAACTGACAGCATTTAGCAGCGCCACCAATGGCTAAATGGTGTACTTCAGGAGTGTGGTTATGTCTGTTGAATTGAAACGTCAGACGTGGTGACTGGTGAGTGCAATTAAAATTAAAAATCTCTCATTTAATCGATTATATCACACGGGCGGTGGAGAAATCACACGCGAAAATATCTAGCGCGTTGGTGTGACACGAGATAGTTGACCCAGTGCCACGGGGATTGTGTGTTTTGTGCGTGTTTGTCGAGTGTGTCTCGTGACTTACTGTGAAAAATGTCCAATCCCTCTGCCTCCTCCGCGAGTCTGGTGACGATGGGGGCGCCATCGTTGCCCACGGTGCAATCCCAGGCATCACTGACTGGGGCTACTGGGGGCGGTGGTGTGGCTGTGGGCTGGCCCAATAGCAAAGATGATTATGAGCTGAAAGAGGTGATTGGGGTGGGGGCCACGGCAGTGGTTCACGGTGCCTTCTGTATTCCCCGGAATGAGAAATGTGCGATAAAGCGCATCAACCTGGAGAAGTGGAACACCTCGATGGATGAGCTGCTGAAGGAGATCCAGGCCATGTCGAGTTGCAATCACGAGAATGTCGTGACCTACTGTACGTCATTTGTGGTGAAAGAAGAACTGTGGCTGGTGCTGAGATTACTGGAGGGTGGTAGCCTCCTGGACATCATCAAGCACAAAATGAAGACAACCAACTGCCGACATGGTGTCTTCGATGAGGCCACCATAGCCACAGTACTCAAGGAAGTCCTCAAGGGGCTCGAGTACTTTCACAGCAATGGCCAAATCCATCGGGACATAAAGGCCGGCAATATCCTGATGGGGGATGATGGCACCGTGCAAATTGCAGATTTTGGGGTGAGTGCCTGGCTGGCTACAGGGCGGGACATGTCGCGTCAAAAGGTGCGTCACACTTTTGTTGGAACTCCCTGTTGGATGGCCCCAGAAGTCATGGAACAGGATCATGGGTATGCAATTAATACGGTTTTGTTTTCTGAAATTTAAAATTTATTAAATTTTCCAAAAGTAACTTTGATTTGTTTTAAATATTTATTAATAAAAATATTGTTGGGCAATAGCAAGACAAATCCCTGAATAATATTAAAGGTTATGTTAGAAAATGAGAACATAACCTAAATAGACATTTTTAATATCAAAACTTCTCTCGATTACAAGTAGCAAAATTTCTTTGCACTTTTCAGAAATTAAAATCTTATTATTTGACTTTCCGGTTATATTGAATTATTTATTTAAAGAAAATGGAAATATTGGAAAAGCTAACTTCAATTTGAGGTTACGAGAATTTAGTACAAACGTAAAAACCTAACCATTTTTTTCTATGCGCAAGAAATTTACAAACTCATGACTATGACAATTCAAGATTTTTTTGTTGTTAAACCTTTAAATGATAAACTTTAAATGATTAATAATTTTGTGTAATTACCTAAGAAGCAAAATAGCTGCCTATAGAACCAAGTATTAAACAAGTCTTTTAGTGTACTTTTAAGACTTAAAGTGAGAATTTTCTGTTGAAATTCCTATAAAAGCTCTTAAGATCTTTAAGAGTGCGCCACTTTACTTATAATAATCTCAGTAATGGAACCAAGAGCGTTATAAGCAAATAAAAAGGTTTTTGGTTCTATAATGCCTTACTTAAGGAATTCTACAAGTCTCTTTTAAGAAAAAATTGTTTCTTGGGTAGTAGACTACTTACTCAAAAATTTGATGAAGGCAAACAACCAGTAAAATGCGAAAAATTTTTATTCTAGATAAATTTCCACAAATTTTATTTAATTTTACATTTTGATTAACGGCGAAGTATAATTCCAAGATCAAAGGTTTAAAGATCAGAAAGTGTCTCGGATAGTATGTTGTACGAGAGAATTGGTTCATGCATAATTTTTGAATTTAATTCAGAAATCTTTCAAAGATCTGTCAATTTTTGTTCCAGAAAGTTTTTAACACTAATTTTCAGATTTTTGTTTATTTATCTTTTAAAAAATGCGATATTTGCTAATTTATTAATTTGTTTACGCGAATTTTCCAATGGAGACTTCCTACACCGTATAAATAGGAAGTATTCAAATTTATTACTTCGAATTTATCATTAAGCTGCGGAAAAAAGAGGGTACGATTCACTTTTTTCGTCACAACGGTAACATTTTGAAGTGTAACAATATATCAACATTTTTCATATTAATTTTACACCTTTTAATGGGTAAAATTAACAAGAAAAAGGGTTGCTTTAACCCCTAATACACCTAAAAAGGGTAATACTTACACCGATTTCGGATCAATACCGTAAGATAAATTTAACATTTCCGAAATGTTATTTCGACTACTCGGAATAAGAAACGAATAACTCGCAGTGGGCAAATTTTACATGAAAGCGATTTGAGATTTTATATCCAGAGTACAGGATTTTTGAGATTTAAAATCTCTATAACTTTGAAAATAATTATCTTTCAAGTATAATATTCACAGGGAAGGTAGAGGGTATAAAGAAGTATTCAAAAAACGAATAAAATAATTTTTGTAAAAAATCGAGGTGTTCGACCTTATATTCTGACTTTTTCGGATTTCCCTAAGTGTAGAAAACATCCACAAACCTTAAGAAAAAAGAAATTTTAAAAGTTCCAACAAGTCCATATGCATGTCTAAACGAATTTTCTACGCTATTCTATTCTATTATTTACAAAATTTTAATGCATAATTAACCAACATCAATTTGTTAGAGCTTTCAGCTTGTTTTTTATCTATTCTATTTAAATTCCAAAGAGAAAATAACGTATTACGTCTGTGACACTTTCATGATTTTTTTTAATTTGCTTTATACTGACCTATTAATTTCTAATTAAACATAATTATAAATTAAGTTTTCAAAGGTTGCGCAATTTATACTTTAAAAAAATTGTCGAAATTAAATAATTATGTCAGATTCTCTTATTTGGTAAAAAATGAGTTGACTTGAATTTGAGGCTATGTACGTTTCAACCTTAAAAAAAGTGTAAAAAATTTTCAATAACATTACAGCAAAGTTGCGAGACAAGTACCGAAAGCTAATATTTAGAAGTGCTTTTCTAAATTTTAATCTAAAAGAGTTCCCTCTTTTTAGATTTTCGTGTTCGCTGTTTGTGGTTAGAATTTGTTGCATTTTAAACTAAAAAACAGTAAATAATTATTTATCTCTTGTTGTGACTAAATTTGTCCAAATAACAGATTTAAGCTTCTGCGAAATAAAAATAGCAAGAAAATAGAAAACAAAAATCGATTTCTGGTTCTCTGATTTCTGGCAAATCAGAATCTGAGAAATCTGATATCTGGCATTACCTAAAATTTCTTAAATATCCTTATTTGGCTAAATAAGAGAAAAGAGCACTTGGTATAAATATTGAACCTACTTATTTTAATACAGTAAGTACAGTAGACTCTCGCTAATTCGGCTATTTTAAGATCGGGGTACTTTTTAATTCAGGCAGCAGTTACATTTGAAAAAAGTTTGTTGTCATTTTTCGTGATATTTACAATATATTTGAGTATGCAAACTCAATAGGGTAAGTGTGCCAAATTTGGGCATAGTTGCATATAAGCACCGAAGTCCTAAGTTTGAAATGCAATATTTTTAATTCATATTAATATTTTTTGTTACTTCCTTTTCGGGAGGGCTGTGTGGAACCTTGAAAACTAGTTTATCATCTTTGTTTTCTTTAAATCACTTCCTAAAATATTGAAAAATTAATAAAAATATGGACATTGCTTTGGGTAGTATTCCGGCCACTGAGTGATATTCCGGCCACCTTTTTTCTGACCACCTTTTGTGACGCAACGGATAGAAAATTTCAAAACGTCAAACGGAACGAGTTTAATATTTAGTTTAATACGTTTATATGACCCACAAGTCCTGAGATCTTCCGTGTAATTTGTCCTGAAGACCTGAAGAGTAGCATCTCAAATTTACGCGCAGATTCCCGTAGCAATTTGCCCTTCCTGAACTCTTCCAATACCTTTTCCGCATCATCTTTTTCATAGAAGCGATGGTTTTTTCTCTGGACATTGTAGAACTCAGAAATTGAAAAAAAAAACATAAAATGAAGAGAAATTTAGGAAGGCAAAAGATTTTGCCGGAATAGGTAACACTACCTCACCGGAAACACGCTCACTATATACTTTTTTACGCGAAATACAGAATCCAGCTGGGAAATTTTACCCGAAATTTAAAAATTGATTCATTATTAACATAAACAGAAACAATCTTTAATGAAAACTAATCAATTTTCATGAAAAACACCGAAGGAAAACCTCTTGCACTTCACCTCAAATCGGAAGACTGCTAGAAACACAATCGATCTATCACATTTTTTGTAAGACTCTTTCCATACTAAGTTTTTACAACGCAATTTAAATTCAAATTATACCTAAAAATTAACGGTCTTTGTGTTAATACATCCTAAAATGTATAAATATTTAAAAGCAAAATGAATTCATTGACTCTTTGAAGATTACATACATAATTTTAATTAATTTATTTGCATGGCCGAAATTTGGCACACTTACCCTATGTGTATGCAGATGAATAAAAAGTCGTTGCATTTCTAAAAGTTTGTTGCCCAAATTTCTCTCTAATTCGGGTGACATTTTAGTCACAATTGCCCGAATTCTAGAATATTTCAGGTTATGTTTGACATAACCTCAAAAGAGGTTATTTAATTACCGTGAATTTCCAAATTTAATTAAAATTGTAACTATTAATTCGGTATTACCACAAATTGAAACCGACCGAGACTGCCATCGTTAGACTAAATTTAGAAAAAAAAATTAAGAGTTATAAGAATAAATATTGAGAAGTCACAGAAAATTCAGGATGAGTTAGATCTGAATGATATAAATTTCACAGATAAGCTTATGAAAAATTAGTCTACCCAATGTAAAAGGTAGCTTCTGATGCCAGCCCTTATTTTTCAGACTTTAATAATACTCTAAAATTGTTTTAAATGGGACAACTAATTATTATTTTGAGGTTATAAAGTGTAATATATTTTAAAATTCAAATTATTATGCTCAACGCACAATAACTTTTGTTTGTAAATACGTTTTAATAATTTCCTATGAAAGAAAACGAGATAACTAGATCTCTATTTCATTCACCCTCATTGAAATGTCAAAAACATGTTTACAAAACAAAAGTTATTGTGCGTTGGGTATTATACATCAATTTTCCTTTTCATTCATGGCTCTTGATCACAAATTTCTATGAGCTGAGGATTAAAAATTTTGCCTTATTAAATATTTCTTGTACTTTTGAGGTTAGGTTAAACATAACCTTTGTTTTTTTTTTAATCAACCCATTGCAAATAAGAGATTGATGCATTTACTGAATGAATCATAATCTTTCGGATTTTAATGCATGAATTATTAGGAGAAACTGGGGCACCACCAAACACGGGGTAGCACCAAACACTAATTTTTATTTCTAAACTACTTGGACTATCTCGACCATTTCTTCAATGGACAAGCATCCCTATAGTGCCTATAAATTCCTATAGGCCTTGCCTTCAGAAGTCGACTATCTGATTAAAAAATCGCAGTGTTTGGTGCTACCCCGTGTTTGGTGGTGCCCCAGTTTCCTCTATAGTTTAATGCATTTAACTTTCGACTTGAATGATATTCACACCAAGATTTATTTTATTTTATCAATGTGATTTACTACACATGATTCTATTACGCGTTTTGTGTTGTCTTATCAGAATAATATTTGCTGTAACCGGCCCAAATGTTATCATTCGTTTTTCTTTTTTTTACAACTGAAGGGATTGTTTTGCGATTGTAACCAAAAAAAGCATTACAAGATAATGAAAGAAAAAAAGAAGGAAATTTTAAATTTCAGTAAAAATGCCCTTTTTAAATATTATTTCGGTGAAATTGAAAAATTAGAAAAAAAAGAAAACCAAAATTTCACCGTAATGTTGAGAAAATTGACACGGAGGGTCATCCTTAGGTATGACTTCAAGGCGGACATCTGGTCATTTGGTATCACAGCCATTGAAATGGCTACGGGCACGGCGCCTTATCATAAGTATCCACCCATGAAGGTGCTGATGCTGACGCTTCAGAATGATCCGCCCACCCTAGATACGGGTGCAGATGAAAAGGATCAGTATAAAGCGTACGGTAAGACTTTTCGGAAGATGATTGTTGAGTGTCTGCAGAAGGAGCCATCGAAACGACCCACGGCCAGTGAGTTGCTGAAGCATCCCTTCTTCAAGAAGGCCAAGGATCGCAAGTACCTGACACAGACGCTTCTGGCCAATGGGCCGTCTATGGAGACGAGAGTTATCAAGGCGGCCAAGAGGCAACCTGGAACATCCGGGAGATTGCACAGAACCCTGACTGGGGAATGGGTGTGGTCGAGTGAAGAGGAAGACAATGGTGGTCCCAGTAGTAAACACTTCAGTGACTCCGAAGATGAAGATCGGCCTATGAATCGTCTGGAATTGGTGCATTCATCAGATAGTGAACGTGAGGAAGTGTCTGAAGTGTCTGAGCAGACGGCAACTGTGTCACAGACAACGGAAGCCCTTCCAAATGACTTTCCGCCAGTGAACTTAGTGCTGAGGATGCGGAATACTAATCGTGAACTCAATGATATCCGTTTTGAATTTGCCGTGGGCAAGGATTCAGCTGAGGGAATTGCGACAGAATTGGTGGGAGCTGGACTCGTGGACAGTCGGGATATTGTTGTGATGGCGGCAAATTTGCAAAAACTCATTGATAGTCGCCACAATACGAAAACCGTCACCTTCCTCCTCAACTCTGGCTATGGAGCCACTGAGACGCCCGATGAGAAATCCCTGATTGGATATGCCCAGATATCAGTTACGGACTAATGGCCTGACAAGTGTCTCTGTCTCTTGAGTGCCTCTTTTCCCGGTGAAGAGAGTCCCCCTCCCCTCCTCCTCCTCCTCCTGAAACCCCCAAAAACAAATGAAAACAGTAATCCAAGGAGGTATAAATAGTCTGTGTCTCCCAAAAGAAGAAATAAAACAAAGTGTATTTATAACCCTGACTGAGCTTTTGGCGATTAATTCAAGTTCAGCTTTAGTCAAGTTCAACTTAATCCGAGAAAGCATTATTATCCACTGAAAATTATATTCTACAGGGTAATTCAGAAAAATTACAGTTGAATTTAAACGGATGATATTTTGAATTTGAAATTCAGTTCTAAAAGAAATTTAAAGAATTTTAGTACTGAATTGATAAGAGTACTAAATACTACTATTATCAATTGGACAAAATGCCAACATTTCGTCATTTATTTAATATGAAAAAAAAGGTTACAAAGTTTTTAGTACAAGGAGACAAAAAATCCACGAAGTACTAAAAAGATACACCGATTTTTTCCGTCTTTTTTTTTCACCTTGAAAACTTATTGCCAAATGGCAAGAAACGTTCTTTGTATTTCCAACAACACGTTTTGAATTTAAAAGAAAAATTCACAAAGTTTTTATTAACAAGAAGTGCAGATAATCTTCACGAAGTACTAAAAAAAAAATTTAGAGTCTTCTGTCTTGAAAACCTATCAAATGTCGAAGAATGTTCTTTGTATTTTCCATATCGTTACTTATTTAAAAAGAAAAACTGCATAGTTTTTAGTACAAGGGGTGCAGCATAATTCGACGAGGTACTAAAAAACACTGATATTTCTATATCTTTTCTGCTTTGAAACTTTTTAATAAAATGGTGAGAAAAATTCTTCAGATTTACAAGACCTCGTTATTTGTTAAAAAAAAAAGAAAAATAAGCAATATTTAGTACAAGAGGATCAGAGAAACATCCCAAAGTGCTAAAAAAAAAATAAACAGATTTTTCCATACTTTTTTGCATTGAAAACCTGTAATCAAATAATTAAAAACGTTCATTGGATTTAAATTAAAACGTTTCGTTTAAAAAATTTAAAAAGATTATAATATTTTTAGTACAAGGAATGTAGGTAAACTCAGCAAAATAGTAAAACACATATTTTTCTGTGTATTATTTGTCTTAAAACTTTCTAGCCAAATAACGCGCACGGGACGTTCTTTGGATATTGTTTAGAAAAAAAGAGCTTATTGATTCCCGTGAAGTACTAAGAAAGCACAAGGACTTTTCCCTGTTGTTTTTCACTTTAAATTACTTTGTTCAAATGGAGAGAAACGTTCATTGGATTTCTAACGTGTTGTTATTTCTTTAAAAGGAAATAGTTGTGAAATTTTTAGTACAAATGCAACAGGTGAATTCTCCGAAGTACTAAAATCTATATTGGATGCTCGGTCAGTAGATTAATTTTTGAATAACAAGAAACACGGATTTGACCTAGATCCTTCTCCTCCATTATTACTTGGACAACGTTTCGGAGCTTGTTGGCCCCTTCCTCAGGTCTACAATGTATAACATTTAACAGGATAAAATATAATAAAATATACTGTTACGAAAGAAGGGGAGTGGGTACCCCTTCTTCATAAGAAAAACACCCTGACCCCAGATTCTCATAACAATTGAGTGGAGGAGCAACGCTGTACAGAGAGAAGGTCCAATTAAAAGATTTATCATCTCTTTTTCTCTTTATTTTCAATTCGTCGACATACAGCATTGGTTTTCTCTTTTTCTCTGGCGGTGATAATGGGAGCATCCATTGACCTTTCCTGCCTAGCAAGGTTTGACAGTGAGGCCTCTGAAGGGCGTGTCCAAGCTTCTCTTTGGGGGACTCGATGAAGGGAGACTCTTTTCCTTTCACTCCTTAGGGCCTAGTGTTGATCCGTACAGGTGTTGCTTCTCCAGGGGCCCTTGAAGACATCCGAACCGGAGGTGTCATCGGACGGTTTTCTACTTGTTCCGGGCTTCCTTCTTAGGTTTACGGTGCTTACTTAGGCGGCTGGAGAGTACTGCGCGCATGGGATCTGCTAAATTTGGCCCCGGAGGCTTGGCGTGATCTCTCTCCTACTCACTCAGGAAAGGAAGGAGACACGTAGTGGGATGTTGTACTCTACGCTCAGTTGATCCTCTTCTTGGCCCCAGCGGTGATATGACTGTAGCTGATGATCCAAGCTGCTCTCGTTGGGGGGAAGGAGACAGGGAGCGGAATAATCAACGCTCGGTCCATCCTTCTCTCTCTCCTGACGATTATGGCGCTTCTCTAGAGATCCAAGCTATTCCTCGCTGGGGGGGGGGGATTGAGAGCGGGAGGCCCATCGCTTCGTCGATCCTTCTCTCTTTTCCTGGAGTGATGCTGATGCTATGGAGATTGATGGTGATGCTCTTCTCGCCTTGGGGAATCTCGTGGTCCTTCTCTTACGTTGAGATGAAGCTTTTTCATGCCTGGGGATAGCTCTTCTAGCGTACTCTCTGGATTGATTCCTGTTTCCCGCCAATGTTTCACCATTCATGGTGTGTAGTTGACGACTTCTCTCTGTCCCTCAGTCAGTCGGGCAGCCTCCCGGCGTGTGGTGGTTTCCTCCATATCCAGTTGAGCAGCATCCCGGCGTCTGGTATATTCCTTGTGCCTTCAGCGACCAGTCGGGCAGCCTCCCGGCGTGTGATAACCGTTTTCCTTCGCTGGGTAAACGGGCAGCCTCCCGGCGTGTGATGCCTTCGTTTCCCACGGTGTCCGCTGGTGATGGCTGCTGGCTAGTCGCTGGATGTCTGCAGGCTGGTCTTCTTGGCTGATCCACTGAGCTGGTCCTCCTGATTGGTCCCTCTGGGCTGCTCCTGGAGCTCCTTCCCGGCCTATTGGCCGGCGACGAATGTGTTGCTGGAGTTCTGGAGTGCTGCTTATATAGCCCGATTCTAACGGGACCCTTTGCGCACGGCCCCACTCTGCACTGAGTGCGCTTGTGGAGCCACAGTTTCTCGATCAGGAAACTGGATTGTGATCCAGCGCCACCGCATGATAAGCACTCACATTTTTGGCGCGAACATTTGGAGCGTATTTCAAAACTTTAAGAACCGTTGACATGTGAAAGACTTTTCTTGCTTCAAGGGAGAGCCAATTTCGTAACAATACTTTGCATGTAAGAGAAAAGTTATTAGAAAAATGTTGGAAGAAAATTGTTAATTATATTTTATCCTGTTAAATGTTATACATTGTAGACCTGAGGAAGGGGCCAACAAGCTCCGAAACGTTGTCTGAGTAATAAAGGAGGAGAAGGATCTAGGTCAAATCCGTGTTTCTTGTTACTAAAATCTGTGTTTCTAGTACTTTTTTTAATAAGTTTTTAATTGTTTATGAGATATTCCGTGAGGAAACTGCATGAATTTTCTCACGATATTTAAAAATTCCTACAATTTTTCGTTATTGTTTCAATTGAATATTGTCATTATTTCGATATTGACTTTGTTTTTAAAATCATATCTGTTCTCAGCCCCTAGCATTGGGAATTCTGAATGTCTGATTTAATAATCTCCGTAATAATTTTAAGTACGTATGGACACGGTTCAAAAACTCGTGAATCCTCTGAGAAATATAATGAGAACAGATTAGAACAAATCTGTTCCCAATACCAAATACTGACTTTGGGAACAGTTTGTTTTGAAAACTAACATTCTAATTTTAAGTTTCTTATTTCAGTGATACAAAAATTACTAGAAATATACTGTTCCCAATTTTGAGAACCTAATTTGATTTGGTAACAGATTTAATCTGTTTCTACGATTCATTGTTAGAATTCAAAACAAGCTATTAATACATTTTTTTTTCAATGTTAATTTTTCTGAATAACCCCGTGGAAAATGAGAATGAGAGAAAGAGAGATAATGAGGAGAGTATATTTCAATGTATTTTTGTACCAGTAGAGAAGAGGAATGATAAAAAAGAAGCTAAAACATACAACTATAAAATACTAGAAACAAGCTTAAAGAAGTCGATTGAGAGGCAAGGAGAACTAAAGTTGATTAGTGGTTATTCTTAACCTGGAATAAAATAATAAATAATGAATATAGTGGAAAAGAAACGCATGTTAAATCGATTGCAGAGAGTTAATTTGCAGTGAAATGTTCTTGAGACATGTCTCTCGGAGCATCATTGTACATACCATCTGGGTTGTATTTGCTCAGAGATCGACAGAGAGGTGGGAAAGACACAGTGGAAATAGAGAAAAAAAAATCTATACGCTAGAAAATGTGACGTCGGCTTAATATTTAAATTGTATATTATAGAATGAGTGCAATGTCATAAGAGCGATTTATTTATAGAAATTTATATTGAAGAGGTGTTTTGAGTCTCTTAAAATATATATAAAACAAAAATATTGCAAAATATACCATTTTATTGGGAACTGTTCTTGCTAACACCTGATCTGTGGAATGTTTTAATGGAAATTTCTGCGGAAGAAGACTGGAGATAATAGAATTCTTTTTAAATTTAGATAATATTTTAATGTTGTTTGCAGTTTTTTTTACATTCTCACCAAAAGTCAGGTGAAGGCCGAATTGGAGAATCTAAAAAAAATAATTCCATAGAAATTACCTAGATATCGAAAGATCCGGTAGTTAAAAAATTTATGCAACCTTCTGCAATTTGCTTTTGCTATCTCATTGGGGCAACACGAATAAATTTACTTTATTTTCAGGTGTGAAATATAACTCCTCGTTGACGCAACTACAATGAAAACATTAAATAGATTAAGCAGCACGAGCGACAAACATTGATAGTTCACGGTATTCAATGCTTTTTGGTGTAAATATATTTTACATTTTTTTCATTTCATTTACAAGGAGGCAGTACCGTTTTTCATTAAAAAAAAACTGCCTATCAATTATTATTTTCATAAAACTATTCCCCCTTTAGGAATATTTACTTCAAATATGCATGATTGATTACGATAACTTTACGCCACACCCACTATTTTCGCTATGAATAGCTTCAATAAGCTACATCTTTTTTTATAGAGATTTTTATAGAGATTATTTATAGAGAACAAAAAAATTAAAGGCCCTTAAGTTTTATCAACAAATAAGTCTTAACCTCATTGAATAGAAGTTTTAATTCCAATACAAAAAATACGAATATAAAGTACATTCAAGTAAAGCCAAATGTTTTGCATATGTCTATCTTACTCTTTCGCACTCAAAATTCAATTGAACTAAAATTAATTTGGTGTGATGTTCAAAATAAGAAGAAGAGTCTGAAACAGTAAAATAGACATATCGTAAAAGTCTGAGAAGGAAAGAGATGTGAATTTGGACTACACGAAATTTTTCTGACCTAATGGCTTCGGCACACCTTTTAGATCAGGAAAATTTCATAAAGTCGAAATTCGGATCCCCTTCTTTCTCACATGTTTTGCATATGTCTATTTCATTCTCTCGCACTCTTCTTCTTCTCTTACACATCACTCCAAATTCAATTTAGCTCAATCGAATTTGGTATGCGAAAGAATGAGATAGTCATATGCAAAATATGTGAGAAAGAAGGGGATCCGAATTTCGACTTCATGAAATTTTCCTGATCTAAAATGTATGCTGGAGCCATAAGAGACCAGATTCATGCTTTTAAAATTTTAAATCGAAATTTATTTCAATTGTGAGACTTTGAAACATTCGAGGTAAAACTCAACAAAATTTCATAACAATTAATAACTGAAGTGGAAACGTCAATTTTTTTCTTTTCCATCTGGTTTGTATTTTTTTCTTGGATGAAGAAAAATGGGGAATATTTTGTTAGAAACGATCAATGAAAAATTTGATTTTGATCAGTAATGGTTCCGGCTCACCTTTTAGATCAAGAAAATTTCATGAAATCGAAATTCGAATCACTTTCTTACACGCTTTGCATATATCTATCTCATTCTATCGCACTCTTCATCTTCTTTTAACTCTTTCGTCTCTTTTGGGACTCTGAGTACACAAACAATGTTTTTTAATTATTCAGAGCTGATAGAAATCCGATTCTTCTGGATGATTACAAACTATAAGGATGTCCAAATGTAAGATATTTTTTGTAGGACCTCAATTAATTTCTAAGCTTAGATATTTTTGATCAAAAAATGGTGAATTTGCCTTGCAGCATACGCTGCGAGGTCCGGAAAGAGTTAATCATCACAACAAATTCAATTTAGCTCAATCGAATTTGGAGTGCGAAAGAATGAGATAGACATATGCAAAACGTCTGAGAAAAAAAGGGATATGAATTTTGATTTAATGAAATTTTCCTGATCTTAAAGGTGTGCCGGAGTCATAAAAATGAAATTTGAAATGCAAAAGAGTGGGATTGACATATAGAGCACATATGAGAAGGATGAATGGAAATTATGATTGCATTATGGAATTTTCCCAGTCTAAAAGTTCGGTAAAGAGGTACATAACACGAGGCACACTTGTATAAATTCGAGTTTGTATTTATTATTTATTAATTTTTAACGCACTAAAAACTAAAACTAAATACAAAAATTAACAAGTTTTTATTTATTAACCATTTTTTTTTACTGACAAAAATTTAGTTTTAACTGATGAGATTTAGTTTATTAACTGACTAAAATTGATTTCTTTGTTGATTGAAATTACTGTTTTACTGACCATATCAACGTTTTTACTTATTCTACTTATTTTTAATTTACTCTGTTTTTAACTTTTATTTACTGATCATTTTTACCTATACTGACCACAAATGTTATGCCCAGCGCACAATAACTTTTGTTTATAAATATGTTTTCAAAATTTCCTATGAGATAGAGCGAGATGACTAGATCTAGATCTCAGTCATTCTCATTGAAATGTCAAAAACATGTTTACTAAACAAAAATTATTGTGCGTTGGGCATTATTCTCATTTACATGAATGCAGTAGTTTTGGAAGTATTTTTTTTTTAATTATACTTCCGGCACATATTTTAGATAAAAAATCATAAAATCAAAATTCGCATCCCTTTCTTTCATAAACGTTTCGTATCCCACCTTTTCGAACTCAAAATTGGATTGAACTAAATTGAAGTTGATGTGATGGTCGAACAAAGAATAAGAATAGAAAGAAGAGAAGCAGAAACAAATAAAGAAAAAGAGAAAGGGATGTTAATTTTGGTTTTATGAAATTTTCTACGAAAATGTACCGTTTAACTCTTTCGCGTCTTTAGGGTAATGTCATGACTCGGGGAAAAAAGTTTTTTTGGGTATTTACATTAATTGAAATCTATCTGTTCGTGCACGACATCATAATAGAAGGATGTAAGATTCTTGGCTCATTTTCTCAAGACTCCAGTTAGATTTCAATTAATGTAAATAGCCAAAAAGAAACTTTTTTCCCCGGGTCATATATGACCCTAAAGACGCGAAAGAGTTAAGTACAAATTTAACGCATTAGCTAACAGAAAATTTAGTTTCTTAACGCCACATGAATACCTATAAACTCACAGAAAAAAAATTTTTTTTTTCAAAAACCGCTTTCAAAAATCAGGACCCAACAGATGAAATATTTTATTTAGTCTGCTATTTTCAACTTCCCCCTACGCCTCTGGTTCGGTACAGTAAGAATTTCAATCAATCTATTGGATGTTTCAGAAACCAGAATCTCTTATTATAACGGTAGTCCGGTTATTAGAGAGTTTAATTTCATTAATTTCCCAAAAAAAAACAACTCTGTGCAGAATACAGCAATTCATGGTTTTTATAAATTCTCAATCAAGATTGGACAATGATTTCAAGAATTATTTTCCCGGGACATGAATAAGCAATGGGCATTTCACATTAAGAATTGATATGGTCCTTGAAAGTAAACTCTCTTATTAAGAATTACAAATCTTAAAAATGGTTCCTAATTTTTCATCAAAAGAATTATACTTCACGTAGTTTTTTTATACGATTTGTAAATTATCCAATTAACAAGGGGGAGATATTAGGGTCGGGAGTGGTGTACAGGTAAAAATGAAGTGCTTGGAATAAGATTAATGAAAAGTGGCTTTGAAAATTTAGAAATAGGGATTTATTCTTCGAAATATCAATTTTATTTTAAAGGGTCTCTAATATTGATGCCAATATTGTGAGAATCCTAGTAGAATAAAATTTGTGGATAGCAATTGAAGAAACTGTTAAAATGTCGGAAAACAATAATTAGATCGTATTTCGCTATGTAGAAAGGCTTGGAAGTGTTTAAAAGTTCGGCACGTAGGTGCCACATTCTTTCACTCAAAGGAAAAAGCACAACTTTATGATTGTGGCCATTTTTCTCCTGATATGTTGCGATAAAAAAAATCTTTTTTGCGGATCGATTGGCGACAGGTGATGAGGAATTGATCTAATACAACAATAGCGAAAAAGATCCTGGAAAAAATATCCAAGCTTGTTGCAAAAGTTGATTAGGAATCATCTAAAACTTTTCCTAAGAGTGCAAAATGTTTTAATTTTAAAGAATTTTGAAACCAGAGAGAGAATCAAGCTCAATAAAATGTGAAGATATGTCTGAAGTGCTGAATTAGTTGTTGCACTCGTACTTTTGAACTCTTACAGACTTTCCAGCATAGTTTCAATAATTACAAACGACAATACATATTTTTCCAAAAGTAGCTTCACAGCTTCTTAGGAAAATTCAAAATATGTTGATATCCCTTCGTAAAACGCAGATAATATTAAAATATTGAAAGTATGCAAGAATATCTGGCGCAAGAAATTCAAAATATAAGCAAAATTTTAAAAAAATATGTGTATAAATAAATTTCTTGAGATTTTTTTTAGAATTTCCTTATTAGATTTTTCATCATAATAAATAAATTATTCATTTCTAAGTATAAGAAGTGCATGAAGTGCAAGAAGTGCTGGAAGTATTGCATTATTTTCGAGAGTGTTGCGAAGTTCTGAAAGTGCGAAGGTCTCTTCCATACAAATCGTGGAAGTGCCTGGAAGTGGTGTACACATTTTCACCCAAATATCTCCCCCTTGCCAATTAAACATGTCTTCTTTTCACTGCACAGATAAAATCGGTTAGGTAGTTAAGTGCCTAGCACTTCCTAAATTCAATTGATTTTTTTGCAAGTTCTTATTGTTCAGGGTAGCTTAGGGTAAGGGCACCAAATTTCGGCATAGTGCAATGCAAGCGCTAAAGAATGTCTGAAATGTAATATTCTTAATGCAAATTGATTTTTTATTACTTCTTTTTAAGTAAGTAAGTAAGTAAGCTTTGGGTAACATATCGGACACCTTGATTCTCATCTCGCTCGTTGAAGCCACATCTTTTTTTTCTTTGCATCGTATAATCTTAAGAGTTTGCAAAAACTAAAATTGCATGGAAATTTGAGGAACAAAAGAAGTGGCCGAAATTGTAAGCTGGCCGAAATTTGGTACAGTTAAATTCAAGGGGGCGTTTCTTAAATTTTTATAAGATGGAACTAACTCCAGAATTCTGATGCTTGTGTCTGATATTTTCGCAAGTGAGATTTTTAAACTAAACCCTGTTTTCTTACCTTTTCTTGTATACAAGGATAGGATTGTCAATTGAGTTCCTTGTGAAATTTAGTACAGTGGAGTTGGATGCGGTTCCAACAATACCTACAATCCCAAAAAATTTCGAATGTCTAAAAAATATTTTGAACACGGAATATTTGCACCAAAGCTAGAGTTCTGAAGCAACTAATTCTTTGCAAACGGGATTAATACCTAAATAAAATTTATTTAATTTAAAATTATTCAATTAAGGAAAATCAAAATTATTATGTTAAATTATGAAAGGCTTATCCTGTGTTCTGCAGATTTATATTTAAGTTTTTTCACGTTTTGTGATTCGAATTCTTTACGTTTCCAACATTTGTTATGAAAATTAATTAGATAGTGGTCTCCAGTTTTCTTCCATCTATTTTTCAACGAAGTATTTGTTGTTCAATTTTCATAAACAATACTAAGAAATATTGAAGATAAAATTTTGAAAATATTGACGGAGAACTTTGCATTGTTTTACTTAACAGTGTATTCCCCACAGTAAATCATGAGGGAGGATATTTTGCCAAAATGTTTATCGAAATGAGAATAAATTTTGCAATAAATTATTTTATTTTTGCAAACACACATACAACTCAAGAATGAGATTTTACTGAGAATTGAAATTATTGCCAATTAACATAAATATTTAATTACAATTTTCGCCAAGTATGAAAATGGGTGACGATTGTTAACAAAAAAAAAGAACAATTTGTCTCTGGCTGAACGTGACGAATGTCTTATTGAACTCAACACCAACGTTATTTTATTTTTTTTAGCAGACAGCGTAAAAATGAATTAGTTTTCTTATTTTCTGTTTCTTTGACGAATCCACCTTCTGCATCGAACGGTTCAGCATTTTATTTTCTCTTTTTTTTTAGCTAAAAAAAAGTGTGTGAAGTGAAGGAGAAAATTTGTTGTATTAATAAGTTTGTTTGATATTCTTTTACGAGAAAAGATTGTTTTTTTTTAGAAAAAATGGCGATATTACTTGAATTTATTTTCTTGGCAATTTATGGTCTTGTGAACATTCTTTGGGTGTGGAAATGGCAAATGGAGAGTCTTGGAAGATGAGGTAGCATAAATACAATCCCATTTGAAATATTCATTGATTTCCATGTAATCCGTGTGAATTCTTAAACTCTGAAGAAGAACAGAAAAAAAACGATAAGAAAAATGCCTCACCAAATTGAAATGACAGCGCCCCTCAAACGAATTGTGCCCAATCGAAGTCATTTGATTAATTTATTCTGTGTACGCTTTTATTAGTCACAAGAAATTTCTTCTTGTTAACAATTTTGTGAATTAACTACAATATCGTTTATTTATTTTTCTCCAAACATGCGGGCAACCATTTGACCCTGTGTTGCTTTTTTTTATCTGAAAGCCTATAAAATTGATTCAATGGTAATTTCCCTTTAAAAAAAACCCTAATCAACATAATTTTCTAATGGATCGCTTTTCTGCAAAAAAAATTGCTGAATACACCCAAGCGCCGGCGGTTAATTAAATTGTATCAAATTCAACCGACGCGAATTGTTTGAGTGTGTGTGTGGCATTGCAAGGCGTAAAAGGGCACGTGAGGTGCTAATAGTTCAAATTACCTGAATTTTTCACACTCTCGTGCAGAAGCACCGAAGAATTTCTTCTGTGGATGAACTGAGTTGATTTTTTTCTAGATAAAGCGTAGAATTTCAAAATCTTTTAAATCTTAAATTGAATTCGTGTTTGATCATCAATACTTTTAATCTACGTATTATTAAAAACTATTCGAAAAAAATGCTGATAGTCGTACCGTAGTAATTCACCTTTATGTGGTCAAGGGACGATGGGGCAGTCTCAGGCTTAATTTTGGTGTATCCAGTGAGATTCAGTTAGGTTTAGGGCAGGCCTGAGCTAAAATAAAAGCCGAAGTGAATTTGGTGGTGCCAGTTGGGATTCTTCGAATTTCGAAATGTCGCGAAAATTCACGTAGAGAAAATGAGAGGTTTTTAATGTTAAAATTGCTTAATTCCTTAAAGTTAAGTCATTTTCACAAAAAAAAATCCTTGTTATAATTTAGTTGATTACAGTTATTTGGGTCAATTGTGAATAATTGTCGATAATACAACAAAAACATTGGGATGAAATTTTGAGCTGGAAGACTCATATTCTTTTGAGCTGTCCCAAAATTCAGGATAGGTTTGAGAAAAACCCTTTTGTACAACACTATTTTGGTTAATAAGGAATGCAAAAGTATGTATTACAAGAAGGGACACGACCTGCTAATAAGGATAAAATAGAGAAGAAAATATTTTGTCGCATTTCAGAGATTTTTTGCAATCGCAGCGCCGCCAGACGTTTGTCAAGTGAGTTATTTGTTTCTCTATCTCTCTCTAGAGTTGAATTGAGCGCAATTTAGGAAGCTTGTCATTTGAAATGATATTTTCTTTAAATTTCTTGATATTTCCGCAAGATCAAGTAAAAGGGTGTTTAGTGAACAGCTATCCGTCTTCCGACAAAAATACCAAGAAGACAATTTATTTTCATGAGAGTTTTTCTTTCTATTATGTCTTTTTTGGCGCAAAAATATTCATCATGGCACCGTGATCGTGAATAAGCGGGATTAGTGTTACCAGCACATCTATCTGCAGTTTCCATTAGAACTATCAATACAAAATTTCCAATACTACACGACTTTTAATAAGCACAAGTCTGGTTTAGGATCAATGAAAATAGTAGCAATAATCCCTGAATTGCATTGGTCTGTGACGAGGAAAACTAGCTTGGGTCAGGGGGATCGGTGGGTTTAAATTGTTTTTAATCGAAAGCTCTTAGGCTTAGCTACAACATACTAAATTTTGAAATCGATCGATACCGGGCTAAGTTATTCAGAAAACAAAATTTGAGAGTATTCCAAAATGACGGAAGAGGGGGGCATGAGTTTGGATCTGACATCACCTACTTCTAGTCAGCCATCGTTGTTTAACCTTTGCCGAAAACCGCTTGTCGATATCTCTTTCCGTTCTCTTTCCAGAAGCATTTGTACTCCGTACGAGACGGACGGCCGTCCAGGAAAATCGATTTTTAGCACATATGGTATTCGTGATCTATGAGTGTCAAAACGTGTAAATCCAAAATTTGGGCCCGATCTGACGATGTCAGATTCACCTAGGACAACAAAAGCTGAGATTGTAAAGAATCTCATATAAAAAGAGTGTAATAATATCTCAAAATATTTTTATTATGCAAATTTAGATGCATAAATTATCTGAAAATTTGATTAAAAAACCTTTTCTAAGGAGTTTGCTATCTGACTGAAAACGATAAGAAATAATCGAGTAATCCCCTGTAATTTCGAGAGAGTAGCTTATTGGAATACAGTAAGATCTCTTAAATCTGAATCTCTCAAATTCGAACGAAATTGAGATTTAAAATGTCAATTGTGGGATTATGTCAAAATATTCGTGCTGTGGTTGATTGAAAATCTTTTTTATCTGCTGCTTCCTGAATATTTACAAACATTATATAATTATAACATTATAATCGTATAAAATGAAAAGGAAGTACGTTTCAGTGAAAATTTGTGAGAAAGTAATAGCGTTTGAGTCTAAGTACAATTTGATTTAACATAAATTCCGTTAGTTTTTTTAAAACCGTTCGTATTTGGGAGGTAATAATCCAGAGACCACATTTATCTGGAAAAGGCAGCATTTTCAGCATATTTTGCTGAATCGATCAGCAAAAATATGCTGACTGGTCAGAACTTCTCGAACAAAAAGTACTAACCAAATAATATAGAAATGACGCTGAGCGAGTATTGTTTTAAGGTTAGTAGAATTAAATTGAAAATACATATGTTTTCAACTGAATTGAAGTTGGTTAGTATTTGGTGCTCACTTGGAAATATCATTCATAGCTCCGAAGCGTTCAAATTTGGAAGACTCTACATAAGTCATTTTGTTTGAAATATTTTGTTATGCTAAAACACTTCAGAATTTTAAAAATTGAATTTTAACTGTTTAGAATTTACTTTTTTTATACGAAAAAGGTTAATTTGTCCTTTTTAAAAGGTTAAAAGTTTAAAGGTTAAAAGGTAATTTTTCCTTTTTTGGAATCACTGGAATAATCGGAATAATCCTTTGGGTTTATTTTTCAGTATTTTTAATTTATTATATAAAAATTCTTTGTGAAAAGAAAAAATACTGGTTGAACTGAGTGAAGAAAATACTTAGGGTAAGTGTGCCAAATTTCGTCATAGTTGCATGCAAGCGTCAATGCCAAAGTCCCAAGTTTGAAATAATGTAATATTTTTAAAACAAATTGATTTTTTTTTGTTAATTATTTTTAAGGAGTGTTGCTTGCAACCTTGTAGACGGATTATCGTCATTAATTTCTCTAAGATCATTCTTAATAGATTTGAAAATGAATAAAAATGTAGACATAGCTTTGGTGGCATATTTCGGCCACCTTCATTCTCATAGTTCCTTGCTCTTTCGGAATTCTTCCAAAGCCTTTATAACATCATCTCGTTCGTCGAAGTGTCATTTTTTGTTTTTTTTTTTTTTTTGCATTGTAAAATCTACAGAGTAACCAAAAACTAAAAATTCATGGAAATTTGAGGAACAAACTTTGTGGCCGAAATTGTAAACTGGCCGAAATTTGGTACCCTCCTTACCCTAATTATTTTCGAAAATTAAAAGAGCTGGCAGTAATTCGAATCAATCTATCCTTTTAAGAGATCAAAATATGAGAAAATATCCTAAAATTTATTTCGGCTGACGTTTAATCTTAAGTGTATTTTTTTTTTAATTAAAAATTTATTATCAAAAAACGACCATCTGGTAAGAATTTGATTATTTAATTAAATTTTACATAATAAGAATTTCTTGGAACGGCTAATGTTCTTACACAAAATTTAAAAAAAAAATGTTTATTATGGTAAGATTGCCTCTCTTTTAATATTTATCTGCAATCTATAAGGATCTCAACTCTGAATCAATAAGCCAATATTTTGCTTTTTTAGGTTTAGGTTTTTTTCTGAACAAGGCTTTTCCAATTCTGTTGTAAAGAAATAATTTACTTTATCTAAGAAAATGATCACTGGCACTATTTCAACTCGGTTTTGTGCAACTTTGTGAGAGGCTATGGGATGAAAGAGAGTGGGAACTCTTGAAAGACGCATCATCAATTAATAATTTAATTAAATAGTTACGATCACACGACTTCCTCAATGAATCAGTCACAAGACCATCAATTGACATTGCAGCGATACCGCAGCAAGAAGTGCTCGATGAGGTGTCGGACTCCAGGCTAAAGTCCCATGTGAAGGCATCACAAAATGTTAAGAATATAGTTTCTAGAGATTTTTTGAAGAACAATGCGTAGAGAGATATTTTAGAGAAGATGAAAATAAAATGTGAAGAGAAAATCAATGAGATTTCTTTCTGTGAGTCTCTCTTTCTCCCATTCCCAGATCTTGGCATCCCAAAGTCTCTTGGCAGCAATGGCGGACTACTTCGATGAGATGGGATGGGAGCCAGTGGCTCTGGAGGAGACTCAGCAGCATCAGATAATGCTAATGGTGAGGGCATTGCTGGATCATGGGTTTTTCCCCGATGATATGCTCCAGGGAGAGCGTCTTGCACCACCAGCATCGAAGGAGGTGGTTCGAAATTTACCAGAGAGAAAACCCTCTCCTGAAGATGAAAGTTGTTCCATTTGTTTGAAGCCCAATTCTGAACATCCGGATATCTTCAAAATTTTGCCTTGTTCTCATGAATTTCATCAATCATGCATTCTGCCATGGCTCAATCAGGTAAGGATTTTTCATTCTTCATGGATCTTCTAAGGAATTGAGGAATATAATGAGATTTTTCCTGGCCAGACGAATTCCTGTCCTTTGTGTCGTTTCGAACTCAAAACTGACGATTCTGAATATGAGGAGCGAAAAAAATTCCTTCAGCGCCAGAGAGAGCGGGAGGAGGATCTTGAAGGTCTACATAATTCTATGTTTGGGTAATTTGGACATTCCTTGGGGGACTTGAGGCTTTTGGGGAGAATGGGGAGAATCCTATTTTAAAATTACCGGTTGGTGTGTTTGGTTGTAATTTAAATTTGAATAAAATTTAACGGGTGAAACGCAGCAAACTTCACTTTTTTATTTGCCGTGCTGTGAGTTGTGAAGCTTATATAGAAGCTCTGCGAATCTATCGTGATTTCTGCGAAGAAAATAATTAACAAGTTGTAATATTCTGCACAAAAGTGAGGTGAAAGGTAAATTATTGAATTGACGATAAAAAACTGCGGAGGTAAGGTGTATTTTTTGAGATTTTTAGGGAATATCTAGGAGTCGGTGACATAACCCAACTTTTCGCAACAGATAGCTTTGAATTTTGTGAATTTCTGGGAATTTCCAGGAATGACAGACAATTCCAACGATTCCTCAGTATCCGCGGTGAGATTCCTTGCCTCAGAAGTCTGTAGCAAGGTATCTAGGATCTTGCCACGGTGCTCCGTGTGCCATGAATCCTACAGCTTTCCCGGACCCAATAGCCGTAAGCATTTCCCACCATTTTTCCCTCGGATTGTGTCCGGATGTAACTTGTTTTTTTGTTCTGCATTCAGGATACAATCAGCACCTACCGGTGCTTCTCTCATGTGGCCATATAATTTGCGAAAATTGCCTGTGGCAATCAAAATCGCGACACTTTGTCAAGTGTCCATCATGCGACATCCTCATTCCGCTCAATTTGAAAAGGTATCCGCAAGAATTTCAGGAATTTTTCCTGGAATTGGGTTTCTAAGTAAAATTTTGCTTTCTCAGGCGAACTTCTGAGCAATTTGAGTACAATTTCTATGTATTCGGGCTGATTAAGCACATTACGACGTACGGAAATGATGTCCCTATTCAGGCTTCTCATTCATCCGTGCCCAAGTGCGGAGAGTGTTTCAATCCCGTGGCGGATAGAAAGTGCCTCCAGTGTGATTCACTCTACTGCTATGAGTGTTTCAAAAAAGTCCATCATTTCTCCAATGTCCTCCGGACACATCAAACAGTTGAATTGGGTGAGAAATCTTAAGAGGACTTCTCAAATTTCTTCCAATCTTCTCCTATTCCCCTTTTTTTTTAAATTTCTTAGCATCCCCAGTCAAATTCACTCATACGCCAGCACATTGTGAAAATCATCCAGAGAACCATTTGAATTTCTACTGTGAGACTTGCGAGAGGGCAATCTGCCTGGAGTGCAAGACCCAGTCTCACCTCATTCATAGCGTCAATCAGTTGTATCAGCGAAATGTGGATACGCAGAGGGAAGTTCCATCCTATATCGCGCTCCTAAATCAGCTTCGTCAGCTGAATAAGATGTCCATCGAGGTAAGTGGAGATTTTTTTTTGTTCTCAAAAGTGTTTAACCCATTTTTTTGCATACTCAATGGTTTTTATTGGCAAAACAAAATTCATATTGAAATAATATTATGGACGGATTTTGCCATAAAGAGAATATACAAGAGATTTCATGGGGTAGGAGGGAATAAAATTAATAATACAATTCTCACATTATATACTCGTACAATAACAGTGAATTTATACCAAGAAAAAAATACATTTTAGAAATGAATTTGTGGTTAAAAAACTATTTCAAATTTAGCTTTAAATGTTTACAATGCTGAAAATTATATCTTTCCGTATTTTGTGGGAAAATAATTTCGAAGTTCTTAAAGATGTCCCGCCCAACAATTTTTCGCCACGCCCCTTTTTGGAGATATGACCATCTAAATATTGATTTTGTTTTGTTCCTTATGTTTTAAAACCAAACACCCCAAGCATAAATCACTTCTGTTATTTTAATTACTGAAGAGGTGTAAATAATCTTTACCACTATAAAATAGACCACGCCCCCAATTACGCGAAAAATAGTTGTCTAAATTAAATTTAAAAAAAAATTGACTTGATTTTTTCAAGTTTAAATTCAATTCAATTTTGTTTAGATTAGTTATGGCTTCGGCATACCCTTTAGATTAGGAAAATTTCATAAAGTCGAAATTCGAACCTCTTTCTTTCTCAAAAGATTTGCATAAGTCTGTTCCACTCTTAGGTCTCAAAATTGGACTGAACTAAATTTAATTTGGTGTGATGTTCAAAAGAAGAAGAAGAGTGCGAAATAATAGGATGGACTTATGCAAACAATTTGAGATGGAAAAGGATGTGAATTTCGATTTCATGAAATTTTCCTGATCTAAAGGTGTGCCGGAGCCATTCACTGAGAGAAATCCGAAAAAGTTAAAATAACATTCCGGAAATGTTAATTTTACCCTGCAATATTGATCCAAACTCGGTGTAAATATTATCCTTTTTAGGTATCTTATGGGTTAAAGTTGCCCTTTTTTATGTTAAATTAACATTTAAAAAGGTGTAAAATTAACAATAAAAAATGTTGATATATTTTTACACCTAAAAAAGCGTTAAAGTTCTGAGGAAAAAAGGTTAATCGCACCCTATTTTTTCTCAGTGTTAGAACTTCTTGCGTAAATCGGTTGAGAAATAAATCTCTATCGTATTTGACGCTAAGCTTTGAGAAACAAAATATGAAAAGAAAGAGTCGGCCTGTTCAGTCGTAGTATAGTGTCATATTTAGCTGAGTTTTTATTTAAAAGTGTCTTCTCTAAAAGGTCTGTGTTATATTGTTTGGATAAAATATCAGTGATAATCGAAAATTCAAATTTTCGAACATACGAATTTTCCCTGAAATTACTCTACATGAGAAGATGCTAAAGAAATTACTCAGTTGTAAAATGGGATTTATAATGGGAAATTAATATTATTAATTTTGTTTGATTTACATTACAACTTTTTCGAAATTCGAAATGGGAACCACATGAGTCCTATTACAGAATTATCAGGAATTTAAAAAAAAACTCTTTCCTCTGACTTTCAAATCCGTATTATTCTCTGGGACATCTTTCCGTACAGAAGTAGATCTTGAAAAATTCGAAAATCTATTGGAAGATCCAAAAAAGAGACTTTCTTACTTTTAGATAATTCCGCAAGGTGGCTGAGATACATCCTGTTTGAATTTCGAAGTGCTCAAGTGTCAAAATGTGACGGTCTTCATATTATTGTGAGAAATAAAACAGAACAACTACGCTTATTGTTCTTGTCCCATTACTACATCACTACATAATCACTGAGTAACTCTTTTTCCAGCTTTTTAGTGTGATATTTGATAAATTTTCCCCACATTGTTCGAAAATTTAGTATGAAAATTCGAAATTGAATTTGAATTCTTCGAACGTCAATGTCTTTTTGTGCAAATAGAGTTCCATTTACCTTTTATCCAAGACACTATTGGAGAATCAAAATCTACTTCTGTTTGGGCTCAATGGAAACCATTGATTTGTCTGAAAATTGGATAAGCCAAAAACGACAAATGAATCCTACAATTTTTCATTTTTGGATACTGTAAGTCAACAACTTCCAATGAAACTGTTCACAGCCATAGTTTCCTTTCTCATTTCTTATCCAAAAGTGTCTCGACTAAAGATAAATAACGGCTCAATAGTTACTTGTTTTTCGTTTGTGTATAAATTAAAGTCAAGTTATATGTTGCTTAATATCTATTACTTCGAGCAAAATTTGTTTGGGATGGGAAAATCTGAGAAAATGGGCGCAGTAATGTGAAGAAGCGTGGCTTCATAGAGTTTTTTTTCATTCTCTCCCAATATCCAATTTACTTTTCCTCTTCACAAAATATTTTTATTTTTTTTTAATGCTTAGTAACTTCAATAGGGGGAAGTGGGGCACATTTGAAAGTGGGGCATCTTCTGGGATTTTTCTCCTGTGTTTAAGTGGAATTGAGCCATTTCTTAATGTAATTTAGTTTCTCAATCTGTTTATGTAGCTAAATTATATCACGATAAGGCTCAATTTTATTTAAAAATAGATGAAAAATCCCAATTTCAAAGGTACCCCACTTTCAAAGCTGCCCCACTTCCCCCTAAGGGGCATGATCTTCAATAAGGGATATGGTCCTTTTAGTCCCCGCCCACAAATTTCTTTGAGAGAGTCGTTTATCGGAATCACAATGATTTATATTAAATATTCCAACATTACAACATTTTCAAGTTTATTTGACCATAACTCCTGAAAGGGGCGTGGTTTAAAACACTTTTTTGGGCGGGACTTAGGAAGTTTAATAGTACTTTCTAGCAAAATACGAACTAAAAAAAATTACGTCATTGTAAGGGACTTTCGAAAAGAACTCCAATTTTCACCAGAACTTTTATGTTTGGATATTCAGAAAATTTTTTAACACTTTCACAATCTTATTTTAAAATAGTATTTTCTTCTCAATATCCTTAAAAACACTTCTTACACTCTAAAACATTTTCATTTTTAATAAAAAATACATTCTTCACGTCCAAAAAAAAATCATAAACTTGACTAGAATTGCAAGAATTTTTTAATGCACCTCCGGCCTCCGAGGAAGACATTTTCCTCCAAAGTTTTTTTTGTTCTTGTTTTAAACACAATTATTATCGAATAAATCATTTAACATGTTCTAAAGAGTGTTACAAAATAATGAAAGAAGGTAGAAAGAGCGCGATAAAAGAGCAATAAATTAAGGTAGTTTTTTTTCTTGAGAGATGTGGCGATGGTCTCTCGATAAAATTCTAAACAACTAAAAGAGGTGATGAAAGGTGGGAATGCCTCTATTGATAGGCGTGTGAGGGTAGAAGATGCCCGGAACTGCCATCAGATTTAATTTCCACCACTTCAGCTCTCTCACTCTCCACAATTGTGCGCATCTTGTGGGGGGCGGGAATAATTGTGACTGTGGCTGGGGTGGGTTTAGTTGCAATGATTGTGCTTGTGTATGGAATTGGTTGGTGATTCTCATCCTCTGTCTCATTTTCCGACGATGTATCCATTGTGCCAGTGTCTGTGTCTGAATCCATTGAATCCTCACTGCCCGTTATTGAGTCAGCATCTGTTTCACTCGGTTGTTTTCCCTTCTGTTTCTGCTTTCGCATTTTATCCTCCATCTCTTGGAATTTTATTGCCAAGTATCTGTAGGAAAAAAAAGGACACGAATCAGTGAATCTTTTTTTTTCGCACATTCACTCCTTTGAACACAAATTTGATGATATCCGTGTTCTTTTGACAGGAAATTCTTCAGTTACGGTTTGTCAGGAAAGAGCTTTCTGTTGCTTGAATACAAATTTTCCAAACAAAAAACCACGTTTAATTTTTTAAATACTCCAAAGATGAATTTGGAAATACGACTTACATTTTTAAGAAAATGAGATTTCCATCATTTTTATTGATTTGCATTTTAAAATAAGTTGCATATTTTTTTTTGTAATAAGTTAGTTGCGTTTTAACTAAGCTCCACCTCTAATATTTTAGGACACGCCTTTCTCATAATCTGTCAGAAACATTTTAAGTTTTTTTAACGGTTGCCAAATCACCGGAATAAATTTCTTTTTAATTTTTCTTTTCAATGTCAAATACAAAATTCTGTGATTTTCTAAAAAGAGTTCACAAATTAAATTTTTGCCAGAGCTTTTGGTAACACTGTGCAATAACCAAAATTGGGATGGACAATGATGAGTACGTTCTTGTTCCTAGATTTCTCCCGAAGAAACTTAAAGCCCATCACGTCAAGGTTTTTGATGATGAAGATCTTAAAGAAATTGTTAGAAATATTTTATGAAACTTGTTTCATCTCATTAACAGTACATCCTAGGACGTTGAGGCCTAGGATAATTTTTAGATGACTTTAAGAATATTTTCATAGAACAAACAATATCTCTTTATTTTCTTTTTCCGTGGTCTTAAACCTCTTGAAAATTTTTCTTAAGACATATGGCTAGGCCTTAGGTCTGAAGCCCGTATTACAGAGGTGGCCTATTTTGAAGAGATTATTACGATGCACTACTAAGTATTTACAAAGGCCGTGTGAAAGAGTTCCAAGCTTTGCGAAATGCTCGAACTCGTGATTAGATTCTATATACATCAGAAATACTTTCGCATCATTCACCATTTACCGGTTCTCAACCGATTTGAACCGATTCATATATCATTCAAAAGATCCTCCAAAATTGTTTTTAAAGTATCGATTTTTGGATAAAAATTTTTTATCGGCTATGAACCGGTTCAAAACAGATTGGAACCGGTTCAGTTTCATAGGAAATTCCAAGACCTTTCCAACGAGCCCAAACATGACCCCATTCACTTGATAAATGCGCTCTAAAGTGTCATTTTAACCGTTGACCTTGAAAAACCGTTATTAGGAATGATTCAACGCTATTTTCGTCTAAGGACAAAATGTCCGTCTGAGTAATCTCTAAAGGGGAGGGGTGGGGGGGAAATGAGGGGCATGTTAACGATCCTTGGGTCGACTTATGGGGTGATCCCCCTTAGGTCCCAAGTCGCTATCTCTTACCGTTTGGCCTCTAGAGCTGGCGACAGCCGGACGAACAAACGGACAAATAGCGTGACGACATTTCTCAGAAATCGTCTGAAACGTGAAGATTTGTTGACAAAAGTGGTCTCCGGGTGGTGGAAGGTGAAAATTTTGGAGGGGGGGGAACGAGGGATTATAATATACTGCTCTCTCCGTGAAGTTCGAGCAGTAAAATCACACAAAGCGTTTTCGAGCAATCCGAATAAGTCATGGTTTTAGAAGGGATGGAGATTGAGGGGCATGTTGACGGTGCTTGGGTCGACTTATGGAGGGTCCCCCGAAAGTCTCAAATGTCTATCTCTAACCGTTTGGCCTCTAAGTCTAGCGAAATAGCGAAGACGAGATGAATTGATGGAAGGTTAATTTTTCGAGCGTTAAAAAATCGAAGGATTTAAATCTACTGTTCTTGGGGTGGACTTAGAGCAATAAAAATTATTTTTATTGATTTCGTTATTGCACCTAATGTATTTCACTTAATACGCTTTACAGATGAATTAGGTCCTATTAAAAAAGCGAGATTTATAATATATGCTACCAGAATATAGAATATTCTGATCACTTAAAAGGGATTAAAATCCGGGAAATTTGGATGTTTTGCTTGCCTATAATTTGTGAAATATGTGCTTCAATTAGACTGATAAATTTTTAAGTGAATAAGTAAGGAGTTAATTATTCAGAATGAAGTACTTTGCTTAATATTCTGTAACATCCCGCTAACAAATAT
This sequence comes from Phlebotomus papatasi, assembly GCF_024763615.1. NCBI lineage: Eukaryota > Metazoa > Arthropoda > Insecta > Diptera > Psychodidae > Phlebotomus > Phlebotomus papatasi. The sequence goes on along the minus strand of NC_077222.1, from coordinate 41,233,813 downwards.
GATGTGTGATTAATTTTGCCTCGGTCTCCCCTATCATGAATATTTTGCAAATATTGCAAAATATATAATAAATATTTGGCAAAAAATCCGCTAAAAGTGAATAGAAAAAATCATTTTGCCCCAGTGATTTCATCTCAAGGTTTGCACCTTTTCGCAAACACTATTTTTCCCAATATTTCAGATTCACACGCTAATAAATAAAGAAAAATCTCAGGGAGCTTAAGAGGGGGAGGCAGAGACATGTAATGTTTCTATCGTTAAAATAAAAATTATTAATATAGTGCTTTCACTTTGATTTGAAGCAATAAAAAAAAATAATAAATTCTTACTTAACTGCATTATGTCTCAGAGATATTTGTGCAATATTGCAAAAGAAATCTAAAATTTCTAGAACGTATCGAAAATGTTATTTCCTATTCCTCAATTCCCTATCCCAAGAGGATCACCATAAAACCCTCTCAAACTGAAACAATTCCCTGTACAAAAGACTGCGTGTAAATGGATTTACTTATCAACAAGTGGTCCACTATAATCTTCAGGGAACTTGGGTGTAAATGGCAGAATGTACTTGTAGAGCCTTTCATTCAGCACATAGAGCTGTGGTGTTGTTGAGCACTTGACATTGAACCACCAGTCACACGTGAGAGCGACCTAATTTTGCAGAATTAAAACACAAAAAAAATCGCTCAGTTTAATTCACTTCCCCAGAGTGAGTAAAAAATTTCTCACACAAAGAGAAAAAAAAAGTGATTATTTTCAAAAATGCTCATTACCTGACTGAAAATCGTTCCATTGGGACAGAGAAAAGATGCTTGGCCTCCATTTAGGTCACAGTAGTGCCAAACTTGACAATTTGTCTCTGGATCACCGAAGAACCCTTTGTAGCGTTGCTCTTTGCAACTGAAACTGGTCTGAGGAATTTCTGAGAGATTGGGAAAATCAATGCCAGGACGTCCGGAATTGGGTCCAACTGAAAGTACAATTAATGCACAGAAAAATATGGATCATTATAAATATTTTCTGGTAATTGTTTCAGTAGTGCTTTGATATTTAGAGAGCGTAAAATTTTATGTGACCTCCTGAATTTTCGATATTTCCTTCATACCGCACTTTGAGACAATTTCCATTCAATTTGCATGTCTTGTAATTTGTTTGGTATGAAATTTACAATTATTGGCTGAAGAAATTGCAAGAAAAAAATTTAAATAATTTGAAAAATTGGGAAAATATTCCTTCGGCACACCTTTCCTGAAATCAAAATTCGCATCTTTTTTTTCTCACACGCTTTGCATATCTCTATCTAATTCTTTTGCACTCTAAAATCGATTGAACTAAATTGAATTTGTTGTGATGTTTAAAAGAAGAAGAAGAGTGCGAAAGAATGAGATAGACATATCCAAAGCGTGTGAAAAAGATATGAATTTGAATTTAGATTTTATGAAATTTTCCCGATCTAAAAATGTGCCGGAACCATTATTTCCACGAAAATTATTTTTCGAACAATATTTTTTTGTCCAAAAATTTGAAATCTATGTTGATATTCCATATGGCAACCCTAAACGCGCTTTGACAGCTGCCAAATAAAAATAAACACAAGGAATAGCAAGAAAATGAAGAAAAAATGGATTTTCTATATAAATTTCTGTTCCCTATAATTACTAATTCACCCGTGTCGTTTAGAGTTTCTGAAATTCCGCCTGGTGTAAATTAATTTCTGAGCCACAAAGATTGACAGACTGACATTGACATTCATCTGCTGACAAGCGATTTTTTTTCTGGATATAAATTGAAATTCACTGTATTGGTAATGGTGTGTGAGACCAATACATTGGGCTTTTCGATATTCACTCGATTCTTTCCGTACAGAAGTAGATCTTGAAAAATTCGAAAATCTATTTGAAGACCCATAAAAGTGACTTTCTTACTTATTAATACTTTCGCAAGGTGGCGGAAGTTACATCCTGTTCGAATTTCGAAGTGCTCAAGTGTCAAAATGTGATCGTCTTCACATTGTTGTGAGGAAAAAAAAAACAGAACAACGACGTGCCCCAGTATTTAATCACTCCATAATCACTGAGTAACTCTTGCCAGCTTTTTATTGTGATATTTCATAAATTTTCCCCACCTTGTTCGAACATTTAGTATGAAAATTCGAAATAGATTTTCGAATTTTTCAAGATCTACTTCTGTACGGAAAGAATCACTCCATAATCACTGAGTAACTTTTTTGCCAGCTTTTTAGTGTGATATTTGATAAATTTTCCCTACCTTGTTCGAAAATGTAGTATGAAAATTCGAAATTGAATTTGAATTCTTCGAACATCAACGAATTTTTGTGCAAATAGAGTTGCATTTACCTTTCATCCAAGACACTATTGGAGAATCAAAATCTACTTCTGTTTAGGCTCAATAGTGGTATATTTTTTATGACATAAATTCTAATCTCCGTAATTTTAATTTTCATATATTCGAAATTTTATTTCTGAAATATGCAATTAGTCAAATTTTCAAACTAACGTTTTCGAAAAATATCCTTTCTTAAAATAAAATAATAAGAGATACTTTATTAATATTTTTTAAGTTTAGACTTACTTTTCAAAAAAATCGTTACTAAATTATTTTTGATAACATTGTAATTTAAATCTTTAAAAAAAAAATCCACTTTTCGATATCGAAATTTGTCATTCGAAATTTTTTTTCCACTTACCAAGTTCTTCGTCTTCTGGTCTCGGTTCCTCATTGTAATCATCATCGTAGTCCTCTTGATCATCAGGCTGATGATGTTGAGCCGGCTCCACGGCAACATTTTGTTCTTGCTTGAGATTGTTGAGGATTTTGATGAGAGTCCTTATAGAATTGTCAATGTTGTCTGATGTGAGGGTCTGTGGCAGTTGATTGCTCTCTTGGAGTTTTTTGAGTAGTTCTGCAAGAGATTTGGACTGGAAGTCATTTTTGGTGATGACTGGTCGAGCAGTGGTGCGAATGGGAAGTCTGGGTGGTGCTGGTGAACTGGCCATGTAGCGTTCCTGATGGTAGGAATCATAGATCTTTTTGGGTTCGGGATATTTCTGACGGATAAATGTGGGATGGTATGTGGTGAGATGGGGCGGCTGGAGTTGTGTGGTCTCTGTGAGATGTTGCCTTGGTGGTGTTTGGGTACTCGATATATCGTAGTCCTGAGCGTGCCCTGACGGTGCTGATGGTGGATCATGGATGAAAGTTGCTTTGGTGGTTTTGAGGAATGTCTTTCCACTTGGTGGAATGTGTACAGTTGGCGTGGGTGTGGATAGTGGATGGGGTGTTGTGGAGGTTGAACCAACTGCCACTGGTATAAATCCACCGTAATTGCCCTTGTGAGTGACGAGGTGCTGTTTGGGCTTCTGCTGTGAGATGTAGACGATATTCTGCTTGACGATGGGTGATTCTGTGGGGTAGGTTTGGGATGGACGGTGCTGCTCCTGAGAAAATGGACCATCTCTCGTGTCCAAATCATTTTCATCGTGGTAATTGATTGCCGGCGTCGTGAGACTGGGCGATGCAGTGGATTTTATCACTGTATAGAGATTCTCTGGCGAGAGGAAAGTCACGTACTTCTGACGCTCCTGTTCCTCACCCGACGAGTAGATTGGTCTGGAAATTGATGGGTATGTTTTTTTTTTAGCATTGCATATAACCTTCTCTTCCTCTTCATAAAAATCCAACCATATAACATACACGTGTTTTCTGTGTTTCTCAACATACCTGAGTGTTGTTGTGGGAAATTGATTCAATTGTGGTGGCACGGTAAATGTTACAATTGGATCGGAATTGAAATTTTTGGTATTTTTTCCCTGTGAATTTGCGATTATTGGCGTAAAGTAGCCGGGTAATTTATTTGATGGCAAAAATGGTGTAATTTTCGTCTTCTGTGGCTGCGGTTGGGGTTTGTACTGATTCTTGAGAGAGAGAAAAAATACATTTCAGTACTAGAATAATAAAAAAAATATATTAGCAAATATAGAAAAGTTAAATAAATAATTTTATAAATTGTAAGGATGCAGTAAATTGGGCGGTATTTTGCCAAAAATGGTCCGTAAAAATCAAAATCGGAAAGTAGTGAAATATTCCTGGAAAACGGAAAATTAAGAAGTTGGGAACTATTTTTTTTTACTGTCTAATTTGAATTTTTTACTTACCAAATTTACTAATTAACTGACCAAAAATGTTTTTCCTAATCTCTAATAAGGATGTACTATAAATGCTTTACTTTATGCACTGTACCTCAATTCTGGGAAAGAATTGTAGGGAAAATTTTCAAGTGGGGTATCTCATGAACTTTCAGCATTTCCCGCATTACCATTCGTCAGTGGCAATTTCTTTATTTTTTTCAAATTTAAAGAATTCAACTTTTCGTGAAAGCTTTACATCCTTACAGCCCAAATAAACTCAGGCTGATCCTAGAGAATATTTAGCCTATAAAATTTGGCAGTGATGGTTTATCAAAAACTGTCATACACTGAGGACTTACAATCATCAATTAGAGGTTCTTTACTGTCAAAATTTTACAAGCTGAAATTCTCGAGGATCAGGCTTAGTCTATTTAGGCCCTTCGGATGGATCTTCTTCTTTGTGCTGAAAAAATGTGAATTAGTCTGATAAAATTTTTAAAAATTAAACATTTTTCAGTCCACTGAGGAAGATCCGTAGAAGATTCACAAAGGTTGAAAGTTTCGGAGAAAAGTTGAATTCTCCGGATAATACTAATCACTTATTAAGTACTTAATAAATACTTAGTTTATCGCAGTGCCTTTATTTTAAGTAATTGTAGAATATCTAATTAACAAATTTATGAAAATCAGACTACCCTAAGAACACTTTACTTTGTGTTATCCGGATTTTTTTAATGAGAAAAAAAAACGAAACCGTCTCTGATAAAAATACCGAATATGTTGACAAGGTCACACGTAGCCATAACAAAAAGTTTTTTTTTTGAATTTTTCTTAATTCTTTGTTTGTGTTTATTTTCTTGAATATGCTTGACCCAAAAAATACTATACCGCATTTTAGAAAAAAAATATAGATATGACATGGCCAATTAGGTGCTGAAAGTAATAATATAAAAGGGACAGATAATCCTAACCGGCTTATGTGGGTGAGATTCTTAACATAAGCTAACTCGGAATGCATGCAAATTCGATTTAGAGCTGAAGTTGGGGGACGCCATTCAGTTATCTTGAATAAAATTCGTGAAATTATACAAATTTTGTATTTAAACCAAAATATCAAGGATTTGGATGGAGGGCCAGAAAAGTGATATATGGGTGAAATGTAGACCAGAATGTTCTCTATAATTTTGCCGTAGAACTTGATTTCATCGATTAATCAGAAGCCGAGATAATCGAGGTTGTTTGTTTCTGAACTCGCTTTTTCAAATTGAAATTTGTGTTTTGACTGTAGCGTCCCTGGTGTTGGTCCCACGAAGTTCAAATGTTTTAGAAAGTTGTAGCATTTTATGAGATCTTTCATTTGAGCCCTTAATCATCTAAATCGGTCAAATAGAACCGGAGATATGATTTTTTGAATTTCGTGAACTTGGACTCCTCATATCTCCGGTTCTATTGAAACCACAGCGAACCCACGCCCCATTTTAGAAACAATGCCGTTTTTATGAAAAATGAGTTTGAATTTTGACGCTGTCGCAGCGCCACCTGTGGTGACTTTTTGAACTTCCATCTGAAAGTGTTCATCGAGACGAAACCAAAAACCCGAAATGTTAATTAGAACCAGAGATAGAGGCCGGTCAATTTTCAAACTTGAGTTGACCTTAAGTTTGGTATTGATCGAAAGCCCTAAGGCCCAGCTATATCATACCAAAATTTGAGCCCGATCGATGCCATAGGAGCGGAGCTATTGAGAAAACAAAAAAGGGGGGTATTCAAAATAGCAGAAGGAGGGGTGGGGGAGGGGGGGGGTCAATGCACCAAGTTGCAATTTTTATCCGATAACCTTTGCCGAAAACCGCAAGTCGATATCTTTTTTAGTTTAACTGTGTTATCACACTTGCACATTAAAATTTTAATATGATTCACATTAATTGTCGCTGGTGAGAGTCCAAATGTGTAATTGTGTATTTGAATCATTTTATATTCAAAATTTGATCTCTTTGTTGATAAAAAGGTAGACTTGGCCCGCAAAATTTTATTTAAATTGATTTATAGCATTAATGCGAAAAATTAATGCGATTTTCTCTTTAATTTTTTAATGTGAAAAATATTTATGCTTTAGGTAAATTTAAACTTATTTTTGCAGGCCAAGTCCACTTCTTTATCAATAAATAGAAAAACCCCAAATATTAAGTGACTCAAAGACACAAATAACATATTTGGACGCTCACAAGCGACAATTAATGTGAATCACATTAAAATTTTAATGTGCAAGTGTGATAACGCTGTAAGAGCTATTAAGCTCCAAAGAGCGGCCGGCCGGCCGGGAACGTAACTTAACCCCCCAGATATTCGTGATCAGGAAGTCCTGAAACACATTTTGGCAAAGTTTGGGGCCGATCGGAGGACGTGAGATTTTGTTAGGATTATAGAAAGTGAGATTGTTAAGAATCAATAAAACACACCCCTTATAAAACTTGATTTAATAATAATGTTTCAATTTTTTTTAAATTGACATTCAACATCTCGTTTTTTTCGGTAATTGCAGCAATTTTACTGTACAGCACATAAAATAATTAGTTTGGTTGAAAGCTTTGTATACAAATGGGCGTGGCATCTGACCAAACGTAGTAATGCATTTTTTTCTATATATTATATTTTTAATAAACCTTTTTTGTCCAGCACTATTTAGAATTAAAAACGTAACCTATTTTTGGAATTTGTAGTTTGTTTAAAAAATGTTACAATCTTTCCGCTTTTACATATCTTGAAAATGCTAATAATTGCTGAAAGGGGTGTGTTCTAAAATTAAATTTGGGCGGGGCTTCTTCAAAAAAATCTATACCACCCCTCTGCCTTATGAGAAACAAGAATAGAAAAGTAGTAAATTTGGTTAAATATCTTCTGAGCCTTTTTGACAATTGTATTTCATTGATAAAATTATTTTTATAAATTTGAGGTGTGGTTTATTTTCTTATTTGAAAATTTAAATATTTTCCCTTATTTCGTAATTATTTCTAGAACGAAGGGAGCTACCCCCTATCTTTCTCAGAAATAAAAAAAAAATAAGTCCAAAATATTAAATTCTGAGAGTTATCTAAAATAATAAAATAATTTAATGCAATTTCAAAAAAAAAAACAATATAAATTGGAATAATATTCACCGAGATTTTTTTGAGACATTTTTGTACTTTCGCGCAAAATTTACCTCAGAATTGTGGTAATTCTGGTGAGTCATCGTCATATATTGATGTGGTTGTTGGTGGTGTTTTGCTGTTGATGCTGGATTTCGAATGTTATAGAGGAGTGTTAATTGTGGCCGTTGCTCCTGGTAATTTTGATGATATTTCGGGGGATTACTGAACGGCATTGGTCGATGTGGTTGGGATGGTGCTGTACCACCCGTGGGACCCGTCGACGGCAGCATTTGTCCCTGTGGCTGCTGCTTCACGATGGCCAATATGTGTTTCATCTGTTGGATTTTTTGCTTTTTGGAAAGAATAAAAATTATGATTAGTTTATGAATTTCCTCTTGCCAACGTCTATTTTGTTTTGTGAGAAAGAATTTTTATACCAAAGGCATTAGGGCGTATTGTTGATTAGGCGGTGGTGGTGTATGGTAATCATTTGAGGTGGTGGGAATGTAGAAGGTCATGTAGGGAATAAGACGTCTCTGTCGATCTGTTTGATTGGCAGAAAAATATTCACTATCACCCTCAACTTCCCCAAGATGTGACACTGCGATGGCATTTGTGGATATGACGCAAGTTGCTGAAAGTAAATGTTAGAAAACGACTTTTAAACGTATTTTCTCAAAATTAACTGTTATTATGTTTTCAGTTTTAATTTTAATATCTCTCTGAATAAGATAATAAACATTTGCTATTTTAAATGTTTTGAATATGAGCTAAAATTAAGCAGCACTTTCTTTAAAAATCATTGTTATTTCTTTTTATCTAAGGAAACTATTCATCTTTGCTAGAATTCTTCAATGTCAGTTAAACATAAATTTTATATGTTCTCCTGAAAGGTTAATGCCCAACGCACAATAACTTATGTTTAGTAAACATGTTTTTGACATTTCAATGAGAGTGAGTGAGATCTAGATCTAGTCATCTCGCTCACTCTCATGGGAATTTTTGAAAACATGTTTACAAACACAAGTTATTGTGCGCTGGTCATAATTTGATATAACTTTGCGACGTAAAATGTGAGATCTTCGGGGGATTATCACATATATCAGCCTTCGTTATGATACCTTTTTTTATTTTGGGAATAATAACTATTGAGAGATGAACCGATAAAAGATACCAACTTTCAATCTTAAGATAACCCCTTAGGGGAAATGCTTCTAATTTTGTCCAGTTTCTTATTTTGGACACTTTGAGGATAACATTGGACACTAAAAATAAATTGATTAAAATGATGGATTTTTATTCCAATATTTGATGAATAATGAATTCTATCTAAATATTTGTTCTTTTTGGAATATTTTAACACTAAATACGTTAAAATTTGAATATGATTTGAGTTGAAATTGCTTTGTTGAAAATTCAGTGTGAGCAATTGCTTACGAGAAATATGACAGAACTTCGTGGCTGACTTCAGTCTTATTTAGTTTTGGTGAAGTACTAACAAAGTTTGTTCGCTGTTTTTGAGTGATATTATTGAATACTCATTGAATATTGTGTTGATTCACGTTACTGATGATTTGTACATTTGACCTGAAGTGAGATTTGCCTTGTGAGTTATATTTTTCGTGTGAAAAATGGGAAATTTTTTAAGACATTCACCAGTGAGGTGATGATTCTTATTTTGGACAGGTGTTTTTCTCACGAAATTTCGTGAAGTTTTAGCTTTTGTGATGACTAGGTTGGACAAATGCCTGGAGAAACAAAGGAGCATCATCTCTACGAAAGAGATGCAGTGAGAAATGCCTTGAAAGGCTTCCGGAAAGGGCAGGGAATGAGCGAATCCGCACGTACTTGGAGTACCGAAGTCAACTCACTTTAATGAATGATATGGAAAGTTTCTGGGCGTCTTGTGACATTCCACGTTTCCCTTACATGACCAGGAAGAGGACTTGGTAAGATTGGTTCATAAAATGAAGAACAATGGGCATCCTGTTGAGGCGGATTATCTGTCCAAATTTCCAGACAAGTTGTAAAAATTAATAACCAAGTTGTCCAAAATAAGAGTCAAATTCACCTCTACATATCAATTCATTTTTAAACGTATTAAAACTACTTTTAGTAAAAATGATATGATAAATAGCTTGCCAAGTTTCTAAACAATCCTTCTGAAAAGAGAGTAACAAGAAAAGTCAATTAGTATTGAAAATATGGCACTTCAAACTTAGGATATCGATGCTTATATGCAGACTGTCCAAAATTATAAGCACTTCCCCTACTAGTCCACTGTAGCTACTGTAGCATTTCTCAAATTTTTCTTGTTAACTTCAGAACAAGTCTAAGTATTAATTTTCATTTTCGTATGTATTTCGAATGTTTTTATTTTTCGATTTGACAAAAATAACATATCGTATAAATTCGAAAATACCGTTAAATTATTCCAAAAGTGATTTTTTTTTAAATCACATGTTAAAGAGCTCTAGAGACCGGATTTCTTATATTTAGGTTCGCTTGATAGGTCCTGGAATTGGAGTCTCTGACAAGCCTTAAATATTCTATTTTATTAACCGATAAATAATTTTTATCCGAAATCCAATTGTATTACTCCGAAGTTTTTTTTAAGCTAGCTTTCAATGATTTATAAATTGGTGAAAATCGGTTGTAAACCGGCAAATTTTAAGACAAATTATACAGTAGGAAAAGTCCACAAAATGTTAATAGTCATTTTGGAGTTTATGTTACGTGTTCAAGAACTTCGGAAACCTACACGGTAAAAAATTCGGCACATAATTGTTCCAAAAATTAGCTCGTCCACTGATACCACAATTTTTGGCACAATCTTGTTCATTTTACGACACTCAAAAAGATAATCAATATTATGCCCTAGACACACTTACGACTTAAGCCGAGAGACGGCTTAGTGGAAAATGATAGAAATGTAGTTTAACCATTATTTCTAATATAATTACGCTAAGCCGTCTCTCGGCTAATCCTCAGGTCTATCAAGGCCCTTAGTAACGCATTTGTTCCAAAAAGTAGCTTGTCCACGGACACCGAAAATTTTTGGAATAAATTTGTATCTTCTAGAAGAAACAAAAAGATACCCAATATTAGTATAATGATTTTGTTCCAAAAAATAGCTCGTCTAGTATAAAATCGTATCCTTCCTCTCACACTCAGTCACCCGTCACCGAAGCGAGGAGGACGCCAAGTCTATGGCAATTTTTGTGCTACATGGTTCCACTTTTTTAATTCGAGATTCCCTTCCTCTCCTGCTGCCAGCACTCGCATATGATTTCGTCATGCACGCGTCTGTATAAAACACTCAAGTTGAATTTTATTTGATGTTCCTTATGAACTTTCGCCACCGAAATCCATCTCGACTGAAGTATAGGCCTTAACTGTAAGACGAAATCACTTACACGAATTTGTTCCCGACAATGGGAACAAACAGATTCCCCATATGAGTAACAATTTCGTTCCAAAAATTACCTCGTCCACGGACACCGAAAATTCTTAGAACAAATATGTTACAGATGTAGGAATAATATTGTTATAAAGAAAATGTACCAATTTGTTCCTGACAGAGGGAACAAAACAGCTGAGTGCAACAAATTCTATTCCAACTTTCAGGAACAAATTTGTATAAAACGAAATCAACTGAATTTTGTAGACATTCCACCGTATCAAAACGTATCAAACTTCCAAAAGAAAACTCTAACAAAATTGTAACTATATTTCGTAGCAAAACTGTAAAGAAAACCTTTTGGAACAAACAAATATCTTCTCTAGGTACAAATTGATTCCAAAAAAAAAATTTGTTCCAAGGAAAACTCGTTCAAATATTTTGGTCAGTGTCCAAAAGTTTTTACCGTGCAGGACGCCTTACTTTGCTAGGAAAATTCTTTTAAAAATAAAAAAAAGTACTTTCACATCATTTTTCGTCAGTACGGCCATTAATGTGTAAGGTTACCGTCTTAAATATTTATTGTTTTTACTCAGTATTTGGGAGATATTTTAATTTTATAGATTGATGATTTTGGTATATATTTTTGTGGACGTTTTTGGTTTTTAAAGGATTTTCTACACAGGATACTGGTCAAAATAGGCCTAAAGGCCTAAGACCTTGGTAAGGGGGGACAGGTAAGGGGGGAAACAAAAAAATAATAATTTTTCGTTTTCGTTTACCGGTTCACAACCGATTTATTGGACAGATTTGATCACTCAAAAGATCACCCAAAATAGCATATGAATAATACTATTGATTTTCTTCTAGAAATTACTTATCGATTATGAATCGATTTATTAAAGGTTCCTAACCGATTGGAACCGATTCAGTCTTGTCAAAAATTCCAAGACCTTTCCAACGAGCCCAAACATGATAGTATTCGGTTGCTAAATGCGCTCTAGAGTCCTTTGACCTTCAAAGCCGTTATTAAGAATGATTCAACGGTATTTTCGTATAAGGACGAAATGTCCGTCTAGATAATCTCTAAAACATTTCCAAAAATGAAAAAATTGCACGTCGCGTTTTCGTGTAAACTCAAAAAACATGGTTCCAAGTCTCTATCTCCAACCGTTTGGCCTAAGCTGAAACCTGAAACAGATTACCAGTAAGTCAGTAAGAGTAGTCAAATGCCACTATAATTTTGTTTTCTTTTTTCCTTAAACCCACAATAATTCTTTCAACGTAAAATTGACAATAATTAAGGAAAATTAGGAACACATCCTCAATAAATTTGCTGAGTATATAAGCATTCCACAAAGCTATTTTCTGAAACTCATTTTAGAAAGAAACTAACATACAACAATATTCTTTTAAAATCAAAAATTGTTATCTCAGAATCAAGGCACCCATAACCATCCGTTTTATTTTTATTTTAACAAATTTTATATAAAATTATTTAAGATTGATAATTTTTTTCTATATAAAATTTTTATTTTTAATTTTGCATAATATCTTCAATGAATTTTAGAAGAGTTTTTCAAATTTAAGTGTTTGGTTGACAGTCCATCTCAGAAGGGGATTTGCTTCAAGGAGATTATCTACAATTGTCCTGGTTTTATTGGATATCTCCCAGTAAACATCCTTAGTGTACTTGTAATTTTTCTTTTGCTGATCAATTATGAGTTTCTTGCGATTGTCGTCCTTAAAGGGCATAGTTCCGTTTAGCATGACAAAAAGAATAACTCCCAATGACCATGCATCGGATATTTTGGGATTGTATGGCGTATTGACAATGACCTCAGGTGCTGCGTAGGCGGCTGAACCACAGAAGGTGCGCGAATATGATTCTGGCGTGGTGTAGCGTGCAAAGCCAAAGTCCGTGATCTTCACATTCATTGTATGAGAAATTAAGATATTTTCACACTTGAGATCGCGATGGGCAATATCGATACTGTGCAGGTAGTCAATGGCCTCGAGCATCTCGATGAACCATCTCTGGGCATGTTCTTCGCCAATTGATCCGTTCTTCTTGATGTAGTCCAGTAGATCACCATTGTCGGCATATTGCATAAAAATGTAGATTTTACTGCTTTGATGAATGATACTGAGTGTCTCAATGATATTTGGATGATTGATTTGGGATAGGATTTTGAGTTCACGTTTGAAGAAGTGTTTGGCATATTTTTGGGGTGTTTTATTGAGATCAACAATCTTGCATGCAAGATCAATCATTCGATGGTGTTTTGTAAGCATTTTAGCATGTACAACAGTGCCATATTCACCCTTTCCAATGGTCCTGCCCAAATAATACACATTTCTTGGCAATTTTATTGGACTTGCAGATCTACTTTGTGATTTACTTGGCTCTTTTTTCACGACAATTTCATTTCGTGATGCCATACTTTTATTTTCTCAAACAGTAACACCGAACACAATTCAAATGACATACAATCTCTTCTTGTGATTTCAAACTACCAATTTAGGCACTTGGAGAATTTTCAAGTGATTGTGTCAAGAGGTATAGCACTCAAAAGTGACCTTTTTCCACTCGAGAAAGACTATTCGATAATTTTCTTTTTTTTTATTTCTGAAAATTCAAGAGACAAGAGAATAACAAACTAGGAACCGCTTACTGTACTTTCTGTCTCTGTTGAGTCATTTTGAAAATTAATGATTTTAAATGCATCTCTAGAGCGAAAAATTTTTATGATTGGTATAATTTTTGATCAACCATTACGTAAATTGTGTGAAAAGGTGAAATGATATCGAAGAAATATTTCTGGTACAATTGGTCATATCTTTTTTTTTTTGGTACAATCTCTACTGTGTTAAAAGCCACAAATGTTGGGTTTCTTCAGACGTACTATTAATCGAGATTAGGTTTTCCACTCATTTTGAAAGTTCAATTGCAGAGATTTGAGCATCCAATGAGAGTGTTTTTCGGAGGTTTTGAACTGTTAGATAACCCTAAAAGCCATGATCTCGATTGTCCATTAAAATTAATGATTTCAAGATGGTCCAAGAAGAGTAAAAGAGAGAAAGAGAATTTTGTACAATAGGGACAAAATCATATCCAATTTTTCTCTTCGTAATTTAACAATTGTCACTGTGAAACATTTAAATTTCCCCATTTTTTTTGTCCTGGCGCTCAGAGGGAAAAGAAACACATCTTGTGCAATAAAATTGAATTTTATTGTTAGGCAAAAATTCTACAATAGATTGAAATTTTTATTTCAATTCAACAAACGAAGGTATTTTTTTTTGGGTTTAAATGGTTTTCATAGCCCCTTCATATATGTGGGAAATAATATAAACTTTTCACATCACTTTTGTAATTATTTAAAATAGAAAGAAAAATCAAATTATAAATAATAATGTAATTTCTTTTGCCTTTTGATGTTGTGAAAAAAGACTGATGGATCTTAAAAATAAAATGCATAGATTAGTAGAGACATAAATTAGTAAAACCTATCACAATATGAAAAAAATGTCCAAAGTAATGTTAAAAAAAACTGTAGTACATATCGTCAGTTGGATCAGCAATTATCGTAACTTCCTCATCACCTCATCAGCAGTTCTTGTTTAGTATGTGTGTATTTCCATATTTTCAGAAGAAGTACTTATGAGGTGATGAGGAAGTTACGACAATTGCTGATCTAACTGACAATATCGTGTCGGTTTGATCAACAACTGTGCAAATTGCATTTACTTTGTGTTCGAATTCGTCGTAAACGATGTATCGCTGCTTGGCGTTTGCAACGAAGACAGACACAAAGCAAACGCAATTAGCACAGTTGATGATCCAACCGACAACGCTACGATATATCATTCCTGAAAATTATGCCCTAGACAAATTTACGACTTAAGCCGAGAGACGACTTACGTTAGTGGAAAATTATGGAAATGTAGTTAATCATTATTTCGAATATAATTACGCTAAGCCGTCTCTCGGCTAATCCTCAGGTTTGTCGAGAGCCTTACTAATTGATCAGATTTGGAATTTTTAAGTTCGCCCAAAGAGATTTAGGTCACGCCTCTTTCCGAAATAAAGTAAAAATATTTCAATTTAAAAATTAATTAACATATAATCATGAAAAACATCCCGAAAAAACAATTTACTTCAGCTCGTTAAAAGAAAATAGACCACGCCTCCTACAAAATTAGTAATGATAATGAAGAATAAGAACAATAACTCGCACATTTTTTAAAATTGCATTTTAGAAATAATCCAACATTTCAAAATATCAGATCAAGAATAGATACTTTAGGTCAAGTGGAATTAAATTTATAAAAGTGAAATGTCATTGAATGTCATGAACGTCATAGTTTTCCTTTAATAAACACTTAAAATTTAGAAGTAGGACATGACAGTAATCAAAATTTAATTCCTATGAAATGATCTTCAAATTGCTTTTACATTATCAACTACAAATTATGTTTTTTTTTTCAACATAATAAATTTTTATTTTAAGTCCTTGAACATATAAAAGTACATTTAAATTATATTTTCTGAAATTTTCATTTAAAAATCTTAAAAATTTAGCCGTTGGAACCAAATTTTCGGAGATTGTTTTGAAAAAAAAAAAAGAAACACTTCTCAATTGACAAAATGTTTTAGAGTATATTCATCTGACGTAAAAAAACTAAACATTTTCTGTTAGCTGAAAAGTTAAGCTCGTGCTTGAACGGTACACTTTTTTTTTAATGAAATTAAGACTGGTAGAATTTTATACAAAAAAAAGTTTTCAGCGTATTTTACACCAGGTTTTGTTTTGTAAAATAAGTTGTGATCAAGGTAAAAAAATCTACCGTTCAAGTACGCGTTTAACTCATCAACTAAAGCGGTCTCCAAACTAGAGGTTTAGCACAGTCCTAGATGGTCTCAAAATCCTAAATAAGAAGCAACTTAATTGCTTTTTGAGAACCTAATAGGTAGTTTATCTTTAATAATAATCCAATCCTAAGTTAAATTTTTCCAAAAAGTCGTGATTGCTAAGAAATTAGAACAGTTAAGCTAAATGGCCAAGCCTAACGTCTGAAGCCCATATAATAGGAAATATTTGGTTTTTGGAATTAATATGAACCAATTCCGAGAAATCTTGTCCACCGGAAAGTATGTTTTGTTTTTCTTTCAAAAACCGGCTTCGAAAATCAGGTCCTAAAGACTGAATTGAACGAAAAATAATAAAAATATAGACCTAGCTTTAGGTAATATTTCGGACACCTTGTTTCTCATAAGTTCCTTGCCTTTCCGGAATTCTTTCAGTCTTTCTCACATCATCTTGTTCGTCGCAGCTATATTTTTTTTTTGTTTTTCTTGCATTGTACAATCTTTAGAGTATATAAAAACTAAAAATTCATGGAAATTTGAAGAACAAGGTAATGGCCGAAATTGCAAACTGTCCGAAATTTGGTGCATTTGGAATGTAGTAATCTTCAAAACCAAAAGAGACTGTAACGACCCTAATGCCTGAAGATTATTGTTAAATCGTATTGTTATTCTCTGAATTTACCTTGAAATAGTTACAAAAACCAAATTTGATTACCGGACCAAATTAAAAGGGAAATCAATTTTTTTTTTAAATATTTAAATTTAGTGGAATATTAATTCGGTAAAGGGGGGTATAAGAAGTTATAAACCATTTGAAAATTTTCAATCTTCCTACTAATCAGAGTAAGAATTGTGAATGAATTACAGTTTTATTTAATTGGCTTAGTGTAAGTGTGCCAAATTCCGGCTGGCTTGCAATTTCGGCCATATTTTTTGTTCCACGAATTTCCATGAATTTTTAGTTTTTGGATACTCTTGAGATTGTACAATACAAAAAAATAACAAAAAATGTCGCTTCGACGAGCAAGATAATCTGAAAAAGACATTGAAAGAATTCTGGAAGGGCAAGGAACTAAGAGAATGAAGGTGGCCGAAATAGGCCACCAATACTATGTCTTCATTTTTATTCATTTTAAAATGTATTAAGAATGATTTTAGAGAAAATAAAGATGATAAATTGTCTGCAAGGCTCCAAGCAACATTCTTTATAAAAGAGTAACAAAAGAGTATTACATTTCAAACTTGAGACTTTGTCGCTTCCATACAACTATGCCGAAATTTGGCACACTTACCCTAAGATTTTCTTGGATAGTTGGTGCTTTCTATGTCGCGAAGCTAAAAAATATTTAAACTGTTATATAAATGGAAATATTGACCCTGAATTTTGACCATAAACTAATGAGACACTTTCCAAATAAATGACTAAAAGTGATTTTGAAGGAAAAAAATGCACACTCAAAAAAAGCAACAAGAAACGGAAATTACCAATTCATGCGTTAAGATTACCGGCACTTGTGGATTAATAAAAATGAAAGTTTTTTTTGTCAAATTATTTTTTTTTCCACCGAACATTAATCGCAACATTGAATGGTCAGTGAAAAGAAGTTCATATAATACTGCAAAAATGCGTAAAATGTTGGAGAACGGAGGCGGGAAGAGGAATTTTTGTAAGAAAAATATCCGTTTTTTTTTTCGATTCACAATATATCGCAACGAAAGTGATTTTTATTTTGCAGAAAGAGTGTAGCGAGTGTAGTATCACCGTTTTTTATCGTTTCAATTCCGGTCACGAATTCAATGAATCAAAAGCTTTTCGCTTCTTGTCATCTCCTTTGGTCGATGATACAATTTATATGAGATGAAAAATATTGGAATGTTGTGATAGTTGGTGTCATGTTTCGATGAAACATTCACTCTCAATTGGTTATTAATGGATGATCATTATAGTGATCCACTTTCCATTAGACTGGTTAGTGAGCACTAAAAAATTGTTTTTTGTTTTGTCCTCTTAAAACTTTCGACCACAAAAATTGCCTAATGATACAGTTAATCTTCAAGAAGACATTCTCCTAAGTGATCGATGTTCTTGAAAAAAATGTTTTTTTTTCTCCTTTTCTTAAAACTATTAACTTTTTAAACAGAAAATTTCCTCTTTCTCTCTCATTTGGCATAATTTGACGTGTCCATGGAATCAATTGGGTGAAATGCTAGTTGAAATTGAAAATGAATGTGTAAGACCAGTGTGAAGAAAATTGGTCAATCAAGTGTACGCAAATGCATCGAGTATGTCTCACATAATATCTCATCGATATACAGTCACGAAATGGTCTGTAACTCACGTGGAATATGAGGTAGTTGAGAAAATTGGTTCACAATAAACTGGTAGAGACATTCTGTGAATGGTTGAATCATGTGGAAAAATTCACGTGAGATGGTAAAGCGGGATTTTTGAGATTTTTTACTCTTACTCTTGGTATACACAATTAATTGGCCATTGAGGGAAATATTTCTCTTGTCAGTTTTCTCAAAAAGGAAATTGTTGAAGAGTTTCACGATTTTTCGTTTCACTTGAGAAATGAAATGCAAAAAAAAAGAAAAAAAGAAAATGATGTCAATGGTATTAGTTTTCTTTTTGTGGTATTGACAGTTATTAATTGAAAATTCAAAATATAGAAGTCAAATCTTCACCAAAAAATATGCAAAAGACGCTTTTTTATTCGTCCGAAAAGAGATTGTGTGAAACATTAATGATAAAAATTTATTACTATCTTTTTGATTTCCTTATGTACAAAATTTATAACAAATTCCTCATGAGATTTTGTTATAAACCAAGAAAAAGCACTGAGAAAGGTCAAGGTCCAGCGTTTACAGTGCTTATGTAAGGCAATAATTTAAATTTAACGAATATAATTTAAAAATAAACATTTTGCAAAATGAATGCAATCATATATTTTCGTGAAGGATTTCTACTATGAATCAGTTGATATTCCATTAGGAACGAGGAACCATAGTCCATAAATAGAGTTTTAGGCTAGAAAATGAATTTAGGCAATTAATTTGCCAAATATTTTCGTCTTGCTTTGTACTGTGCAGAATCAATGATTCACAATGCCTAGCTGCGAGTTATTAATTAACACTATTTCATTCTTAATGATTAGTCAATATATCGTGGTATCCTCACCATTGGTACAAGATAGGCTTAAGCAAAAAGGTAGAGTTGCGAGTTTTTAGATCGAAGATAGTATCACAATTTGCTCTTAAAACTCCCTCTATTAAATACTCTTAATAATGCTTCATAAATTATTTAAGACTTTTCGAAAATAATAGGGTAAGTGTGCCAAATTTCGGCATAGTTGCATGCAAGCACCAACGCCTCAAGTTTGAAATGTAACATCTTGAAATTTCAATTTCATACTGAAAAAAATTTTACCTATTATGGGGGAGCGGGGAGCCGCTCTCAAACATACGTCTTAACGGTCGCTGAATTTAAATTATTTACATTAATTAATTACAAACTCTATTGATTTAGCGAGAGTAAATATCCAAGAACACAAATTGGCAATCAGAATTCAAATCAGGCAAGAAGATGAAGGCCAATTTTAACAAATTCGACGGGATGTCGAAGTTTCCGTCCGCCATTTTGAGCAAAAATTTTGCATGACTTTCCGCGAAGCGAGAAAAGAACAACAAAATGTATTTACATCTCAGTAGGACTACTTTTTCCAAGTAATTGAAGAACTGAAGTTAGTAAAAATCCATTCCCGACACCAATTCGAATATCAATTGCCCAGAAATAAATCGTCTAAAATCACTCAATTTGCGTATGATGTATAATACCATGGTAAGGAATGGGTTAAATCCGTATGAAATGAAAGAACTTTTGCATGATTTATCTCTGAAAGTTAGAAAACATTTTACTAAGACGGAGATGGTCGCATGCTAAAAGGAGACTGAGAAAAAAATATTTTAAAGGCGAAATGGTTAAAGATATCAACTTTTAGTATTTTAAAGGACTCCCTATCCAAAATTAATTGATCCACTAATCTACTACAACAAAAAATTAATTTACTTTAATTGTAAAATGTGCACGTAGTTAAAGACATCACGAACTTATGTTCAAATCGCTACACTACCAACTTGAAAATCAGTTAAAAGATTTCTCAAAATTCTTGGTTAATCAGATCAAAACCAGTTAGAACCAGTTCAGACTTTTCATGGTTTTCAAGACCTTTCCAATGAATCCAAACTTGTCTAAATCGGATGAGATATACGTTCTCAACCTTTGGCCTTAAAATATCGTTGTTAGAAATGATTGAATAGTCTTTCTCATATGGACCATCGTATGGACCTCATATCGAAATCTCCACCTATGCAACCTCAAAACATATCCAAGAATTAAAATAAAATCATAGGGTAAAAGCTCATTATTTTGGACAGTCTGCTTATAAGCATCGATGTTCCAAGTTTGAAGTGCGATATTTTCGATACCAATTGACTTT
The DNA here is from genome assembly GCF_024763615.1 of Phlebotomus papatasi. NCBI lineage: Eukaryota > Metazoa > Arthropoda > Insecta > Diptera > Psychodidae > Phlebotomus > Phlebotomus papatasi. The sequence goes on along the minus strand of NC_077222.1, from coordinate 41,213,762 downwards.
TTTTTGTTACTCTCTTTTCAGAAGGATTGTTTAGAAACTTGGCAAGGGTTTATTGTCTTTTTTTTTAGTAAAATTAGTTTTAATACATTTAAAAATGAATTTATATGTAGAGGTGAATTTGACTCGAATTTTGGATAACTTAGCTGTAAATTTGGACAGCTAATCCGCCTCAACAGGATGCCCATTGTTCTTCATTTCATGAACCAATCTTACCAAGTCCTCTTTCTGTTCATGTAAGGGAAACGTAGAATGTGACAAGAAGCCCGGAAACTTTCCATATCATTTATTAAAGTAAGTTGACTTCGGTACTCCAAGTACGTGCGGATTCGCTCATTCCCTGGCTTTTCCCGGAGCCTTTCAAGGCTTTTCTTACTACATCTCTTTCGTAGAGATGATGCTCCTTTGTTTCTCCAGGCATTTGTCCAACCTAGTCATCACAAAAACTGAAATTTCACGAAATTTCGTGAGAAAAACACCTGTCCAAAATAAGAACTATCACCTCACTGGCGAATTTCCTAGAAAATTTTCCATTTTTCACACGAAAAATCTAATGCACAAGGCAAATCTCACTTTAGGTCAAATTTACAAATCACCCCTAATGTGAATCAACACAATTTTCAATGAATATTCAATAATATCACTCAAAAAGAGTGAAGAAACATTGTTAGTACTTTACCACAGCTAAATAAGACTGAAGTAAACACGAAGTTCTGTCATATTTCTCGTAAGCTTGCTCACACTGAATTTTCAACAAAGCAATTTCAACTCAAATCATATTCAAAATTTAACGTATTTAGTGTTAAAATCTTCCAAAAAGAACAAATATTTAGATAGAATTCATTATTCATCAAATATTGGATTAAAAATCCATAATTTTAATCAATTTATTTTTAGTGTTCAATTTTATCCTCAAAGTGTCCAAAATAAGAAACTGGACAAAATTATAAGGCTTTACCCTACGATGTGTTTTCGAATAATTCAAAAAAAATTATTGGTGGGCGAGGGGAGAGATAGACGGAGAAAGAAGACCCTGTTTATGGTCCTTTTCTAGAAAATTCAATTTTATTCAACTCTGCTGAATATATGTTGACTTTTGGGGAAGAAATATTTCAGGTAATTTGTTGTGTTTCGAATTCACCTTTGCTCTGGCTCTTCTGGTACTTTTGCACAAGAATTACAATTCTACCTTCTACCCCCAATTGAGAGGCAAATGTTCGAATTTTCACAAAGGAGTGTTATAGAGGGGGTAATAGCAATTGAAATATAGTGTGTACGCAATTTCTCAGAAAATGAATAAAAGCCAATAAGGACATTAAATTTTGAACTAATGTGTTGCATTTGCGGGATGTCTAATGGGTCTTAATATTGATCATGTCTAAATAAATTTCGATAATTTCATATGGGGTGAAATAGCTGGTGAAATGTGCGAAAATAATTATATCTGAGAAATAAATATGAAAAATTGATTTATTTTTTCAATTCTGTTTTTTTTTTTTTGTGAATTTGTCCACCAATTTTCACAGAGATATTGGTACTTTGCGTGGATTTCTCTTGACTTTTTTTTGCAACGAACGTGTAAAAAAATTATGTGTTTAATGGAGTGAATAATTTTCGGGATATTTTCCCTATATTTTTTTTCATAGCAATTCCCACTCAAAATTGAAATTCAATTTAGCTAAATAATACTATAAATTAATTCCACAAGCGTTATATTATTGATGATTTTTTTTCTCACTCATTTTTTTTACAATGTGCGTGGTAATTTACGGAGGAAATGTTGTTTTCTTTCAATTTCCATCGCGCGATATATAAAATAAAAAGGCACCTCGAATTTACAGTTTTAAAAAAAAAGTGATATAGTCGCATTCTAGATAAAACCGGGATGATAATATAGTGAATTGAAAAAAAATTATAATAAAAAAAAAACGAAATACTGAAATTGATTGATTAAATTATTTCATTATGTTAGGTTGAAATTTTAGTTTGGGAGTAGGTGAGGGAAAAATTGGCTTTGGTTGAAACGTGAAAACTTTGCATAACGACGAAAATTTATCAAGTTGAATGAGGTGTCCTGATAATGTGGATGGGGGATGGCTTTGGTTAATAACAAAGAACTCATTTTTCACGTACATCCATCGTTGGTAGATTTGCCACCTGAAAATTAAATCACACGAGAGGACTCTCTTTTTTTTCCATTGCAGAGAATTTTTTGCAATTCTATCAATCCACCACTATATTTTATGTGACAAAGTGGATTGTTGAAAGATAGCAAAGTTTGGCAATGGTGTATGGAGCGAGTTAATAAAAAAAAACGGCTCTCCCTTTTCTGTCACGTATTTTGTTCTGTGTATCATTCCAATTTTTAAATCGTCTTTCCGCAGTCACTTGTGCAAACAATGAGCTAGGTAATTTTCTAGGAGGTTGCGACTTTACTGTAATCAAATCCAAATCAATTCCACAATTTTTTTTTCATGTTCCACCACCAAATTTCCGGGAGTCTTTTGAATGTTTGAACTTTGAAAAATGTGATCGTTTTGTGAATGGATGTTGGTAAGTTATATAAATTGAGGTGTTAAAACTTTTCACTTGTGCCTTTTCCTTCCATTTAACACGAATTACAGTCAATAAATTATTTTGATAGTGCTCTATTTACCCGCATTTTGTAAGTTGAATTGGGGATTTGGCATTTGGCCGTATAATAAGATGGCTTGAACTGTATAATTTAAAAAAAAAGCACATTGAAGTTTTTTTTTTTTTTAAATATTTTTCGTATAATCATAAAGGAATTGTTTTAGGAATTTATTTATAATTTCAGATTTTTTAATTACTCTCTCTGAATTTCGTAATATGTTTTATTATTATTTTGTTATGCAAGACTCTTGGGTTGTCAGATCATTGCTCGCTCATAAACGTCAAAACCGGTAATGGAATAGCGGTCAAAATCCCGTAAGCCAAAATCCCTAATCCACATATGGTCCTCCGTATAATTTCGTCCCTTTCAGGATTTTGACCGTTCAGGCTTTTGGACCTTTTAAGATTTTTACTGCCACCGATTTAATAGTCTTCATCTTAAGAAAAAAATCATTATCAGTTTTTAATCAGATCCAAACCGATTAAAACCGGTTCGGACCTATTATGGATTGTAAGACCTCTCCAACTGATCCAAACTTATCTAAATTAATTGCGAAATATTCGTTTTAGTGCTTTTTTTTTAAAATTTGATCTTAAAAATCATTATTTAAAATGACTCAATGGTAATTTCGAATATGGACGAAATCTGCAACTATACGGAACCTCTAAAACGTATCCAAAAATTTAAAAAAAAATCACGACGCATTTTCGAACAATCCAAAAAACATGATTATGGAAGGAGAGGAAGCAGATGGAGGGGCAAGAAGGTCTTGTTAATAATCATTGAGTTTACCAGGGGCCCATCAAGCCTAATAAAAAGTACAGAGATTTTTCTATATAGTTATTGTAATAATAATAATAGTTATTGTAACAGACGCCAAAGTTTCACATCAAATTTTCCTTCCTAAAATTCGTGAAAATTAGTTGAAAAAATTCGGGAAAAGGTTCTCCTAAAAGCAAAAAACCAAACCCACATTGGCATCCTGATAGTGATGAGTGATATGTACCACTTGAACGTCACGATCCCTAAGAGTAATTACGAGAATATTGTTTAGTCGACCACTGAAGAAGGTCCACATCGGGACCGAAAGCTCTGGACAAGACGGAAAAAAGTGTTTTCATCTTAGGGTTACCTTTTTTTCACTGGCGAACACCGGAAAGTCCCTCTCAAAATATATCAGACTGATAAGTCTTTAGGAAAAAACTTGCCAATCGTCTTCAGTGCCTCTATGCAAAAACGTATGGAAAAATGAAATGTCGAGAGGCCCCTGAGTTTACGTATGAAAGGGGGTGCCTTAAAAGTTCGGTGTCGGTATATAACCGTCTGGCGTTTAACCTTTCAAGGACGAATGGGGCAACGGTGTGCCAAAAACAAAAGCTCTTTTTCGACTATAAAAAGTTATCTTGTCCTCTAAATAGTCCGAAAAATTAGTTTTATTTTTGAGACATCAGTGTACCATTCGTCCTCAAAGGGTTAAGTCTCCTGACAGGTGGGTGGGATGTACAAGCGGATCAGGATTTCGAGTTTCGCAGAAATCTTCTGATATACGAAAATAGTAGTATGTTGAAAAAATCTTTCCCATGTGGTGGAACGTGAAAATTTTGAGGATTCAAAAATATCGAGGAATTTTTAATACAGCCCTCTCCGTAGAGTTTAAGCGGTATTACCCCAGATTTCCCAACTTCCAACAAAGTTTCGAATGCAAAAATAAGATCACTGGGTCTTTTTTTCCAAATGCCAAAACAAGTGTTTCATTTTCAATACCTGTTTATTAAATAAATTCATGTCGTCATTCATGGCCGAATTTTGATCTTCGTAGATAAATCTATTTTGCGTTTTTTTCGTTCATGTCACTTTTCCTCTCAATGACTATGTTTCAGGCGGAAAAAATAAGAAGAGTAATTTTATATCCACTCTAAATTGTAGCCGCAGAGATTACCTTTTTTTGGTTGAATTAAAATGAGAGTGAAGGTTGATTTTAAAACTATAATAATAAAAAGAAGAATTATGTGGAGTATAGTGTGAGAGAATTAGAGAGAAAGATATGATGGATAAAGAAAGCTCAAGTGCAATTAGGAAACGCACCAGGGAATTGATGGAAAGTGTTTTGTCTTCCCATCATGCTATTTATGCGTTTATTAATAATCTCGTTTTTTTTTCACATGACAATGGAACTGAAATTTAAACGCGCGTGTGTCTCATTTCACATTCTGTATTTGATGTGATTTTGCCAAAGTCACAGCTATTGTAATACGCAAGTTTAGTCAGTAGTCTCCAATCGAGCTTGTATTTTAAAGAAAGTACAAGTAAATGACGAAAAGTGACTATTCCATCCTACTTAAAAATATATGACACCGTTTTCGAAATACAATACGCTAAGCACAATAGCATTCGCTTTGTAAACATGTTTTCGACATTTCACTGAGTAATATAAACATTATGATTTTTTGGATTTCTTGTAAATTATAGGCGAAAAGTGATCCATATTATGCCGACACTTTGAAAGATAAACATTCTTAGTCAAATTAATGCAAACATTTTCACATTCTTATGACTATTCAAAAATGAGGACACTCAATATGATTTAAAGCTGAATCATCGAATCAGGATCATAAGATCTAACTAAGTATATGCACTTTGCCATACGAAATTCATCTTCACTGAAGTATATTCTTAAATCGAAAAATAGGGGATCCATAGTGCAATTGGTAAGAGCGTTCAGTTCTTGGGCGGTGTGAATCCCGACTCGACAGTCACAGTTGTGAGTTCGAGTTCTGCCCGGTGCAAATGATTGAAGCGTATGAAGAGACATAATTCCCATACACATTGAAAATCAAATAAAAATTTGTAAACTGAATAATGAGCAAAATGGCAAAAATAGCCCGGTACATCAAAATAAATAAATAATTTATAAAATTAATAAATCGAAAATATTTAATAAATATACTTCAGTCGAAAAAAGTAACTCGCATATAGAGTTGTTTCAACTTTAGCTTACAACATTTTACAACGTAAAAGGGTAATAATTAAATAGATATTCTTCGGCTTTATTCAACTCCGCGACAGAGTTGTTTTAACCCTAAAGTTTTTTCTTAGTGTAAAGGCCTTGAAAATGTAAACTTTTGGTTTTCGAATAGTAATCTTTTTTTTATAAATATCTTAGCTTATTTTTCTAAGTTTTTGTAATGATGGATTTTCTAAACCAAGATTTTTCATTTTTTACTATGTTTATTTAAAACCTATTGTAGTTCTTTTTTTTTATTTTATTCTACTTTTCTAAAATTGTACCAAAGATGAAAATCCATGAAGTAATTTTGTAAATATGACTATCACTTGAGATCAGTTGATTGACAAACTGGATTTGCATTGAAAAAAATCACAGCTCTTTTAAGGTAAAACAAGCTTATTGCCATCTTTTATGTTCTTCTTCGCTGAAGAACGAGTTAATGGCAAATAACCAAGTTATAACTATAAAGAAAAATGAATGTTGTAGCTGAAATTGTCTCAGAAAATGTGTGTACTTGATTATTACACAAAAGTCGGGAAATCTAATACATAATATTATTATTGCTCAGCATTATTGCCACTATACTTGATATATATGATATTTTGTATATTTCCAACTTTCTGCACATACATAAGTTTTCAGGCAACTTGTTGCATATGGTTCAAAATTTACGTAGGGGAGACAGGGGTAGAATTAGCCAGCAAATGAAGCTTTCGTTTTCACACATAATTTGTAATAAAATGGTAAAGTCTGCGTAATGTTTTTATACCCCATAAGTTACACTCGGATATTGGCTTTAGGAGATTGTGTAGTTCAGACCTGTAGTTTCCTTAATTTTCCTTCGAGAAGAAAATTAAAAAACTAAGGCACTTTGGCTAAATGTTCCCCGGTTCGGGGAACATATAGCCAATTTCGGGGCAAATGTAGCCACGAATTTTTTCAACACTACATTTACATTGGATGTACCAAATACTATTCCGCTTGATACTCGGAAACTCACTAATGTTGCGCGAATCACTTAAATTTGTAAGAAATTATTTGAAATAACTATTCCACATCATTTTGTAATCGAGTCACAATTGATTGCAAAATTCGCAAAGGAAATTCATTTCACCACTTTGCTGACATATGGTAACACTAGAAGGAGTGGTGAATAAGATTTTATGAACTTTCTCACCTAAAAATTATTTAGCGGTAAATTGCGAAAAATGAAAAAAAATAAATAGGATAAATAAACAACAAATGATAATCAAGTTTCCTCTTTAATTCCATTTATTCCTTTTCTTTTTTAATGATAGGAATGGTAGGGAGATTCTCCTTGTCCACTTTAACTTTCCTTTTCGGGTTTTTATTCTGAGGTTTTTTCTTTTCCTTTTCTTCCTTTATCTGCATTTTCTGGTGATCTTCCTTCTTCTTCTGGAGTTCCTCCTTCTTCTTCTGAAGGTCCTCCTTCTTTTTCTGAAGTTCCTCCTTCCTTCTCTTTTCTGGACTGCCGGTTATAATAGTGGACTTTTGTCCCCTTTTCCCCACACTGGTTAATGGTTTAGAGATTGGACGTATGTCCTCTAGACTTGCGCAAGAGTCTGAGTGAAGGACTGAGAGTGAAGTTGTTGATGAAGAAGACTCTGGACATAATTGTACTCTCATTCTGGCTCAATAAATTGTACTCTTGGTATAGCGAGGAGCGATCAAAGGGATAAATTCCACTTTTAATAAATCCGGAACAGATGTTTTTCTTGCTGAAAGCGCTTTTTATAGCATCTGACGACACTCGGACAATGTTATGTATGGTGATCCTTTTGCCCGGATTGGCACTCATCCACCCATTGAAGAGATTCTTGCATCGTGTCTTAAACGAACCAAAGACACTAATGTCCAAGGGTTGAACATGATAGGGTTCGAAGAGATATGGTGGATCTATTGATTCCGTAGTACTTCGAGGCTTGCCGGATACTTTTCTTCCCCTTCCGGATGTCTTCGATTGCATCTCTCATTTTTTCCTCCAAAATTACGGCTCGGTCGGTTTTTCTTGTGTAGGTTCTCATTTTTGACTGGAATAGAAATCAACGGCAATAGAATAAAAAAACACCCACGACCGAAACAGTTTTCTTTTCTTAATTTTGCAAATTTTTTGTTTATAATTTTTGCACTACCCATAAAGTGAGGTTAGGTTACAACACAAAAATACTGTAAACACTTTTCATACAAATGTACGTACATGCATAAATTATATTATTGGACAATTACAAAAACCTAAAAGAAGTAAAAATCTTTTAAAATAGTACTTACTGAGTCACTTTTTAATAAATTTCCAATCACGAAGCTCACAGTAAAAAACACCTCCAATCGTTTTGACAACCTGTTTTTCACCACTAGTAATTAGAGGTGCCCTCTATTATTCCCCATATTGGTATTGCCAGTGTGACATGCTACATCTGCCCCGAAAGTCTGGCTATATCTTCCCCGAGGACTGTTTAAGTGATAATAATTATACATATAAAAGGAGGTTTGGATCCTCAAAGTCAAAAATATCTGATAATTACCCCTAATGAACCAGGAACAAGATAATGCCTCAATATATAATTTAACAATTCAGATGTTCAATTGCCAAGGCAAAAATATACGCAACAAAATTACAGTTTTAGGTCGATTTTATAAAAATGCTTATAAATTGAAATATAGGAGACCTAAGCTGATAAATATTTTAGAGAATATAGGAATAGGCGTCTAAATTGATTTAGCAATAGTTTTCATAACATTCTGTTTAAGATAGACTAGAAAATTGCACTGTCTATTTCTACCCCTGGCTATTTCTACCCCGGTCTCCCCTATGAATTTTACTCGCTTACATTACACTTTCACCTGGAAAATCTCCATACTCCTCATAAGTACCATATTGATAGTTTTAGAGTCAAACTGCAAAGATTAAATTCTCTTTTGTTTTGTGTATAATACAAAAACAGTTTATAGAAATGTTAGGTGTGATAAAAAAAAGTAGTGTATATATTGCCGTTGTTTCAGAAAGGCTAAAAAAGTGTCATTTAAAATATCAACTCAATTAACATTGATATTTCTTGCATATTTTAATCATTGATTTTAAATATCACCTAACATTTTATTTTTGCCCCATTGAATTTCAAATGCATCTGATTCACTTTGGTGTAGTGTGTCTTTTACTATATATAAAAGAAGCCAAACAGAGTGTAGTGGAATGCAATCGATCAAGATGAAAAGGCAAAAAAAAATTACAATGCACGAGAAAGAGAGAAGCTCGTTGAGGAAAACGAAGGTGGACGTCTAGTGAAGGTGTATCTTGGAGGCAATATACATAGTTTTCAATGAGTTCGAGAGGAGGCTTGTGCATAGAGTTATTTAATTCTATTTAGTACATCAAGTGTATTTTAAAGTTAAGGTGATGGCACTTAGGTTACAAGAAATTTATGATGCGTTGTTAATTGTTCTTTCAACAAATTAACACGGAAATTATGCATATTGACGGGGATGGAGATGTCTATTCTTTTTACACCTTCTTATGCCTAAACACCTTTTTCCATAACTTTTATGTAACATTTTCTATAGCACACGAATTGTAGTAAAGAAAGTCAATTAATGGGTATAATGAAGACCTAAACAGAGTGACTAATGAAAATGAATACAAAAGTGGGAAAGAAATTTTTTTCAAAGGTTTATATGCAGATTTTATTTCATGTGATTACAGTCTCAGTAGATTCATTTTTTTTTTCTTTTTCGAAATGAGAAGAACTCTCCGAAGAAAGAGGAAGATGAGAAGATAATGTTGTTTCGCAAACATTTCACTTGGTTTCTGCATATTTTAATTTAATTTCCGTTTCATAGAACACACACATTTTCTTTCTCTACACTTCTTCCAATGCATTATACTGTATATTGAGTTTAGTTTCCAATTAAATTGGTTTTACTGGTAAATTTTCAACACGTGCCATTCAATTGATCACTTAGGGGTCTATCATTGGTAAAAAGTGTTAGACATTCAGGTAATGTCTTTTGAAAAACTAACGTAAAGTGTTCTAAAATTGCCGGTTCCTCAAGTCGGTCGGTCGGTTAAATTATTTAATATTTTTTTAATGTTTTGGGAAGAGTGGGGCACCACCGAACATAGGGAATTACTGAACACTGATTTTTATTTATAAACTCCTTGGACTATTACGATCATTTTCGCGGATACTCTAGAGATCAGGCAAAGGATTGGTAAAAAAAAATCAATTTCAATTTATTTGTACTCAATGGTTGAATGTGCGGCTGTCGCCGTCTTATTACGATCGATCTCATAAAGGAAATAGTAGAAAGTTACTTTAATTATCAATTCTGAATAATTTGATCAGAAGTAAAACAAATAAAGTAACTTTTAGATTTCAGAGAAGTTTACTTTGAACGCGCTCATTTCAAAAACGTTTTTGTTGAAAACACTCTTACAGGTTTGCATCGGTGATAAAACAAACTGCTTGACGGATCGATTTAAAAAGAAGAAGGTATATTATTAAATTTTATTCTATATGAGTATAAAAAAGAGATATAAAATGTTTTCATACATTGTTTACTAAACAAAAAAAATGATGATAAAAAGTGATAATACAGGAAAGCACGGTACCTTCGGACGACTCAAGTTTCGGACAACTCAATTTTTTTCTATGTTCCTAATGGATTTGACCCATGGTTCTTTTTTGGACATTTAAGGCATTGGACTAGCAATTAAAATATATAGTAAGTGCGGGGGACTTTGACACCTTCCTGTTAGTAACTTCACTTTTTTTTTAATTTATGACATGGCTAGAGGTCAAACAGTTAGAGATATCGACTTCCAGCCTTTCACGACCTCCACATAAGTTAACATTATCTAGGACAATCTTCTTTCCTTTCCCTCCAAAACCACGTTTTTTAGCTTATTTGGAAAGTGGCTCCTAGATTTTATTTTTATTTTCGAATATATTTTTTGGGGGTAGTGAAGATGAATATTTCGTCCTTAGACATCTATGTTTGAAAAACATTTTGATATCGAATTTTCTAAGGTCAAAGTTTAACCACTTTAGAGGGCCTATTTTTCAAACCATTTGCTTAAATTAATCGGCTTTGTGCCCCTGGATTTACAAAATACAAAATCTAAATACAAAAAAATAATCTCTAAAGAATAGTAATTTAGGGAAAACTGGGATATTAGTGAACATGGATCAGCTATAAACACTGCGATTTCTGTTAAGTAGATGTTAAATTCAGAGAACGAGACCTACATGAATTTATAGATACTTTAAGGATCCCTGCCTAATTAATTAGTGAAAACAAAATCCAGTGTATACAACTACCCCATGTTTACTACTAACTCAGTTTTCTCTACATGAGGGAGGGGTCATTTGATGCATCTAGTCGATCTAAACAACTTGGTCTCTAAATTCAGAAAAAAAATCAAAAACAAAAAAAAACATCATTCATTTTAATTATGCAAAATTCTAAGCAGCCCGTAGGATTGGATATTATAGTATGAAGATGTTATCGAAAAATCAAGAGATCATATTGCTCTATATTTAGGTTTAAGCAATATAGTTGAATCCTAAATAGCAACATTGACAAGCCCCCAAAAATGGATCTTTCTGTTGAGAAATGTGTATATAGAATGCCTTTTGGGGCCAAGAGACACTCAAGCGGAAAAAGTGGCCATTATAGAAAATTGCGAAAATGCTCCAAAGAAATGCTCAGAAACACCATATTAGAATAATAAAATTTCAGAGAGTAACCAATGTATACATTATATAGAGATACAGGATGGTTAGAGAAAAATCAATCAGGCAAGTGGATTTTCTTGTCAACATTCGGAAAATTTTCAATTCAAATTTAACACAGTGAGAATGGTAGACCATAGTAGTACAGAAGAATCTTCGCAAGGAACTTATGAAGATACCATACAATGTGTTATAGTGTCACCAATTTTCCTTCTCACTACTTAATGTACACAATAGGGTCGATTCACTCCTTTCTGCCAACAACCCACTTTACAACATGCCCTATAAATTAATGAATTTTAAAGTGTTTTATTGAATATGATGAACAAGAAAATTGTAATACTTGACGAAAATGTGAGAAGTGTCTCGGATGGTATGCTGAAAAAACTAAATGGATTTTGTCCATGGATGAATTCCTAAGACAAATGAATTTAATTTATTTAGAAGTTATTTTTTTTTTAGATTCAAAATTGACCCAAAAACCTAATTTGTTTTAAGGGGTTACTTGCTCAAAAGGATTGGAAAACATCAATTTTCTCTTTTTTTTTTCAACATAATTATTTTTTATTTAAAGTTACGTTCCTAAGCATATAATAGTACAACATTTAAACTATATTTTCTAAAATTTTCATTTAAAAATCTTACAAATTCAGCCACTAGATTTTCACCTGATTTTCGGAGATCTTTTTTGAAAAACATATTTTTTGGGAGATAAGATTCCTCAGAGTGGGTCCCGGTCAAAATCCCGAACGCCAAAATACCGAAAGCCAAAATCCCGAATGAGCCAAAATTTCGAATTCTTAGAAGTATCATAGCTACTCCCACAATTGAACCAGCGCTTGCTGTATTCACAGGGAAATTTTCTGTGTTTTTGAAAATTATTCTACACTACATTATCCTTCGTATAATTTCATCCCTTTCAGGACTTTGAACATTCGGGATTTTGGCTTTCGAGATTTTGGCTTTTGGGATTTTGGCTGCCTCCGCTCACAGTATGTTTATCAAACGTCAAAAAACTAAATATTTCAAGTTAGAGTTAAAATCGTACTTGAACGGTTCAATTTTTTTTTAATGAAATTTGGATTCTTGGCAGAACACATAACAAATTTGAGGGATAGGGAACGTACGAAAGGGGAGGGGGGAAAGTAAAGAGGTTGAGTACGAGATAATGTCATTTGAGGAGGGGTCATCGAAGACCGGAAGTCGATATCTCTTACCGTTTAAGCTCCAGAACAGTGAGAAGTTGAAAAAAAATCGATTATATAACTGCTCTCTCTTTGAGTTCGAGCAGTAAAAAAAACGATTTTCGTGGTATTTCACACCACATTTCGTCTTGTAAAATATCTCAAAATTATCTAACCTTGTCCACTGATAAGTAGGTTTTTTTTTCAAAAACCGTCTCCAAAAATCAGGTCCCAACTGAATTTAAAAAAAAATGTTGAAATGAAAATTTCAGAAAATATGGTTTAAATGTTGCACCTTTCTATGCTCAAGAACTCGATTTATTTCTTTTTTATTCTGTTGGAAAAAATGTCAAAGATTTATACTGTTTTTTTTTTGTCTGCGTGACCCACATAACCCCTTAAGAAAATATTTAAAATTTCGCCACCAAGAAATGAGCCCTTAGTTATTTATTATTTTTAAATATCTTCAGGTTTTTGGTTTTCTTTTTGAAATGAGACTTTGAAAAATATTCCAAAACGTCCAAAAGGATTCAATCAACCCTACATTTTGCTATAATTGAGTTTAGACATTGAAGATGGGAATTTTTGGGAGAATGAGATGCTCAATTGAACGAGAAAGGGGCCTGATATAAAGTCGAGACTTGCATAGAAATTTCGTCTTAGTGTCACACAATTTCTATGCAAATTTCATTTTCATTACCCCAGTGAAATTAATGTGATTGGAAAAGAAGAATGATAATATAGAGAGGGAGATAAAAGTGTTAGGTTGAAATACAGAATTAAGACACACGTGCCAGAGAGAGATTGTCTTCAAAAGTAATTGGAACAAAAGCTAATTTGAAAATTAACACAATACAAGACAAGTGTTAGTCTTTCTTGCAATTCTTGGAAAGAAAGATATATTGTCCCAATCCGTTAATTCAATATTTTCCGCAATAATTTTTTTATTACTACAACTTGCAATGGATGTTAAAAATTACAACAATGCTTTGTGGATTTTAGTGTCTCATTAAATTCCATCAGATTCTGTCGTAATTCTCTTTATGGATGCTTTTGATTTTGCGAGTAAGATTTGTGAATATATCATAAAAATTTCTAGGCTAAATTTTAAATTGAAATTAGTTTTTTAGATTGCATTTGCTAAATTCAAGTGGAAGGAAATAATGTCAGCATCAGAAAGTCAGTTTTTTTAATGTATAAAGTAATTCCGTAATATAACACAGATATTTCAACTCAAAATTTATCATTATTTTTTATAAGTTTCTATAGCTTTATGCAGATAATGAAGAACATTTTTAAATAAAGTCTTTTTTTTAATAAATGAGCTCTAATCAATAATAATAAAATTCCTAAACCGAAATTTTGAAATGTTTATTTATTCTAATTTCATTAGATCTAAAAAAAAAAATAAAGTTATCCAATCAAATTATGTTTTATATGTTTTATCGAATATCAGAATTCGATTCAACCGCACATAATTTATTTAACAAAAATACTAAAATGGTACGGAAAGCTTGCCATAATAACATTAACATCTAGTACGAGATAAAAAACTAATCAATAATAAGATCAATAACTCTAATTCTTGGAACCCCTTGAAAAAATTTAGATTTCCAAGATTGTTTCAAGCGTAAGACCTCAAGATGTGGTAGTAATGCATAATAAAAGATTTATTTGTCTCCGTTCACTCAATTACCTTTTTTTCGTTGATTAAATCCCAGTGAAATCATCAATGAATTGATTTTGGGCATTTTGGTGTAAAGTGCGGATTGGAAGAATTATTTTGTAAAATCCCATTGACTGCAGATTAAAACATTCGGAAGAATTTTAAATACCCCGATAACAATAAATTTCCCATTTCAACAATATTTTTAGTTTCAGCATTCTGTCCATATAGTAACACTGTCCATATAGTAATAAATTAAAATCCACTCGATGAAAGTGTTTTATGTAAAATGGATTTGGAATGTTTTATTTTGAGCAAGAGAAAATTTTGATGGCTAAAAGGGATGACAAAGTGAAAAAGACTTTAAGAGATGCTCTAACCAATAGAGTTCAATTTATGTCTTACAAATTTGGTTTCACTTTCATTGTTTGGAGAGTTGATTTGTGGTCCGTCAAGTAAAGTATTTTGCTCACATCACAAATTCCACAATTAAACGGTATTAAACTTTTCGCAAAACAAAAGACTTGTCACGGTTTTTATTTTTTTTATATTTTGCTAGTTATCACTGTTCGTTGAAAAATAAATTGTTAAGCCTAAAAGGGCGGTGGCAGCGGTGTCAGCCTAAATATCGAAAAGAAAAACCCGGACGTCAAGAGACGAAAGGGACCACAACCCCAAAACCAAAATCCTGAGAGGGTCGAAATCACATGGAGGATAAGTCTAAATCCTTCATCCGAACGCCAAAATCCCGAATAGACCAAAACCCTGAATTCTTAAAAGTGTCATATAGCTACTCCCACGATTGCACCTGTGTTTGCTGGAGGGAAAGAGAAAAGTGAAATTTTCTGTGTCTTTGGAAATTATTCTACACATTATCCTCCCTATAATTTCATCCCTTTCAGGATTTTGAACATTCGCGATTTTGGCTTTCGGGATTTTGGCAGCCTCCGGGAGGATAATGTATGGAAAAATTTCTCGAAACACTTTTATGTACACTAGACACACTTACGACTTAAGCCGAGTCACGGCTTATCGTAATTATAGTCAAAATAGTGATTAAACTATATTTCCATAAATTTCCCACTAAACCGTCTCTCGTCTTAAACCGTAATGCCCTAGACACACTTATCACTAAAACCGAGAGACGGCTTGTCGTAATTATAATCAAGATAATGATCGGATTAATTTTTCATCAGTTTCTGATTAATCCGTCTCTCGGATTAAGCCGATAAACGGCTTATTTAGTGGGAAACTGGTGGGAATTTAGTCAAATCATTATTTTGATTACAACTACGTTAAGCTGGCTTTCGGCTTAAGACGTAAGTGTGTCTAGGGCATAAGTCTGTCCAGAGCATTACCAATTCGGGATTTAAACTCTCAGGCTTTCGGGATTTTGACTTTTGTGATATCGACCGGAAGCTCTAAAAAGGAATGATTAGCGTTGAGAGACTAAACTTATGCAATACTGAACAAATTTAAACCAAAAATTTAGTTATTTTTATAGTTCTTTTAGTTAAATGAGAATAGGCAAAAATCTAAATATATTGGGCAAGTTCAATTTAAGTTTTCCATCACTGACTGATACCAAAAATGATCTGATTATGATCAAAGGAGCGGTCTGGAACTTGAACTCCCTTATAGAATTTATGAGAAAAATAAAGGCTAAGTTATGAATAAAACAGTTCAATTAAAACACCACTTTGACTAAATTGAATTATGAAATTAACGATTTTAGCGTAATTCCTTTAATACTCATTCTGTACTTTGGTCCCAGGTCGACGTACAGATTAAGCCGTGAGCCGGCTTTGTGGAAAATTGCTTTAATTTTATATAATCATTGTAATGTTTATAAATACTTGGAGCTTCAAATAGACAATTATTGCAGACTAAATATTGTCCATGATTAACAGGAAACTATGATGGCCTTGATTAGCGTCTCGGCTAGTTCTCGGATCTGTATACAGGCTTTTACGCCGTTGCAAGATTACGTACGTCGTGAAAACTGTTTTTCTGGAGAACATTTATGTGAGCCACTGTGTCTTCTAAAAACCTTCGAAATTTGTGTGAAATTTGCGTCAAAATGACGTAATTTGATACAATTTATGTGCAAGCGATTTACTTCAAAATGCTTGTTTTTTGAGGAAGTAAACGTCAAAATTCCGTAAAAAAGACAATTTTTTATGGAAATTTTAACATTTGTCCCTACAGTAGCGCATGTTATTGCATTCAAACATTTTTGATACAAATATCTTCCAACATGTAGAGACTTTTAAACGTAAAACGAAATATTGTAGAGGTTTTGACGTTTGCTGCAATCACGATAATCTCTTGAAATTCAGCAGATATAAGCAAAAATTTTAGAACTTTTAATTCAAAATTTATATCGCCTTGGATTTGGTGTTCGCGAGACAGTTTGTTGGAATAAAATTTTCTAAATAACGAATTTATGGATTACATTTATGGCTACATCTACAGAGTTCGAGCAATAAAAGAATGATAGATTTTAAAATAACAAGGTGAGGTGGATTAAATGTGGATAAAGTTATTCATATAACACCTATATGCCAAGTGACCCCTGGAATATTCAACATTATTTGTGTATATAGAGGGGGTGTTAAATTGCAATTTGAGGTGCAATAGATACACAAAATCTCACTCATTCCATAAAGGAAAAAAAAGGGTGGTGGTGATTCATTTATGTTATTTTATATTGTGGCAAGCTTGTGTTTATATGAATTCTCGTGGTGTGTGACAATTTTCAATTATAATTAAGTACAATATAATGCATTGTCCAACAATCATTTGCATGCAAAAATCCGAAATACGTGTGCATTCGACATTGCGAGAGAAATGTTTGAAATAAACAAATAAACAGACGGATACACACAATCAATATACACCCAAAGTGTTGATAAAGGGGGGTATGAAGTAGAAGGGTGGGCTTTTGGATGAGAGACAGGCTAAAAGGCACATTGAAAATCTGGAAATTGAGGGTGAGATTGTTCTCTTGTGTTGAACTGTGCGTTGCACGTAATTTGCCTATGTTGTATATCCGTGGGGCTCACCGTTTGGCACGGAACTCAATACCCATCTGCTCAGGAAGCATTATAAACCAAGGAGATTTGTTTGTACGCACACTAGTCTATACAATACCATCCCAACTAAGAGTGCAATATTGGGGGGTGATAGAATGAACCATGAGATGCATACTTTGAGACAATAATCTCCATTCCAATTGTTGAATGTCAACGCCAAATATCTCCTCTCGAATGTTCCTATCATCTATTTTCATCCCCATAATAAAATAACTAATCGATCACCTAAGGCTATTTTAACTCTAAAATGATCATTATAATTGTAGCCTCTAAACCTGAGCAATTTATCATGACAAGGAACTAAGCACAACCCCTCATTTTGGGTGTGAGAAATGATCATTAATTGAACATGTCTTGGCTTTTTTATTATATTTTTTGAGAGACAAAAAGACCTCTTTTTTATTGTTGTTCTTGTAAGTACCTTCAGCCTCGTTAAACTTACCTAAGGCTAGGAAAACGTAAAGTGTAATTGTTGAGAAATTCATTTTCAAAATCACTTTTTTCTCACATGCACAGAATCTCGTGGTAAGAAATTGTTCACGAGAGGAAAAACTGTGTTGAATGTGGTAACAATTTAAAGACAAAAATGCACAATTCCACTGACAATGGGATCTTAAATACGGGGTTAAAATTGTTTTTGTCTGTTGTTTTTTTTTACTTAAGTACTTAAGACTTCAATTCACCACATGGCATTTAATTAGGATTTTTTGCTGTTGTTGGCGTTTAAGAACTGCAAATTTTATTTTCAGTAAACTTTCTGCAGGTTCTTTTGAGTCTGTTAAACACTATCACACACTGAGATTCTAATGAAAAAAATTTAGACTTGAGCCCTATGAGCCCTATAGGGGTATCTGCACAGTGGTATGTTGTTAGTAGCACAAGATCACAGAAGATTGCAATTTAGTAGAGTGCTCGCGTAAATTTTAAGCATTTGCGGAAACGCTGCGTCTTCCACGGTAATATCTTGTTAACTGACAATGTGGATTAAAGAATGAAAGTCTGTAAGGTCGTTTTGCAGCTGCTACTCACTAAACCGTTAACAGAAATTTCCAAGAGAGATGGAAGTTGCAATCCATCGTTTGTCTCATAGACTTTTGGTCTCTGCCGCGTGAAGGAGTTAATAGGAGAAGAAGAAGAAAATAAAAATCAACAATCCACCAAAGAGATCTCCACAGTTTGAGACTCTCAACAAGTTACAATAATGAAGATCACTCTTCGTCTGTTTGAAATTCCCCTACCGTTGAGCCGCCACTGTGCTTTGGAGAGTTTCTTTGGTAGGGTATTGGAAAAGTGTTGTGGTGGAATTGTTTGGAGGGGATTTGGTATATCTTGCGTGATTGCTCCTTCCATACCGATTGTCTGGGTATATTGTGGTTTTTCTTCCATATATTTTCACTGCAAGCGAAGGTGTCTGATGGTAATGTGTATCTCTTGTATGATTATTGAGACAGGTCAGGGTTTTCTCTTGTTTTTTATTTCTTCTTTTTTTTCTTATTCTGGTATTGGGGCTTCCAAAAGAAGAGAGCAATATGTAGGTGATTTAGTTGCACATGTCGTTTTTCTTTACTTCCACGATATATTTTTTTTCTCACTATTGGATTTTGAAGTGTTGATTAATTGGGTTACCTTTTAATAAATTCCATATCTTTGGCTTCACTATATATGCGGTTTTAATAATGGCAAAGTTCCGCTTTCGGAATATTGTGCATTGTATTGGCGCCAAAATATTATCTCATCAAGGCTATCAGTGATCTTTTTGCTATATATCTAACCAATTGTTAAGTCCAAAATGTAAGAAAATGATCTAATATTCAATAGCTATCCGTGAGCATTAATAATATTTCGACATGCATTTTTTCCCAATCAGCACTATCTTTTTTCCAATAACTCTTACTTCTTGTTTGTTATGAATTAATTATACAGCGTAATACCAGAAAACAAGATCAAATGATATCCCCAATATTTAGATATTCATATTAGATGAAGGGAAATCAATGAATTATGTTTTAATAAAAAAAAAAGAAATGTTTTTCAGAACAATGGAGCAAAATTAATATCAATTTCCTTTTAGAGAGTGGGCCAAGTGAATTGCTTTTGAAAACGATGCATTTTGTATTACTTAAAAATCATTTTCTCTTTAAAATTCAGAAGATATTTAAGATTTTAAAATTCATTTGAAAATTTCAATAGTATTATCTTTCGTGCAGGCTATGACCTGCACACTGACCAAACGTAAATCACTGGGATGTGAGCCAATTCGCGACTAATGGCTGTCTTAAACTCATCAATATTCTGATACTATTTGGTTCTAATCTTCTACGAATTGCCCCATGTTCAGAAGTCCAGAGAATCTTCGTTCTATAACATTGAAAAACATTGTGCATTCATAAACGTAATACGAGTTCCAGACGTAAGATTAAAGTGCTAGACACACTTACGACTTAAGTCGAGGGACGACAAGACAATTACAATCAAGATAATGGAGTAGATCACACTTCGATCACTTTCTGACTAACCCATCTCTCGGCTTATGTCGAGAAACGGCTTGCTAATTGGGAAACTGATGGGAAATTAATTGGTAATAAAGAATATCTAGTCGATGATTCTAAGCCGTCAGTGTATGACAGTTTGGGCTAAATCTTTACTACTTATTTTTACTAAGCATTTTCAGGGATCAGCCTGAGTCTACTATTCGGGGCCTTATGCCCTAGACAGATTTGTGGCTTAAATCAAGAAAGACTTAGTGGAAAGCTACTGGGAATTTAGTCTAATCATTATTTTGATTATAATTACGTTAAGCCGTCTCTCGGCTTAAGTCGTCAGTGTGTCTAGCACTTAGCTATATGGCTTATCTTCCTTAATTTCTTATCAATCAAGATTCTTTGAGGGATTTTTAATTAGAATTTGATTCTTGAAAACAAATGACGTATTAGATTCTGAAAAATCAATAAAATTGGTTTCTATTTACGATTTTAAGACCTTGGGGAATTGGGCTAAATCTCCAGTTGGAAGTTTTTCAGGAATTGTTCACGATAACTAATGTACACTCTCTGAAGTTACTGGGGTTAATTATTACGATAACCAACAAGAGCACCATATAAGTAGCCTTCAGTACCCATGTAGGGATAATAGTTTGGGATTAGGATTGGTGGGTTCGGCCGTCTACTGTTCTAACAATTGTCGAATGAACCGTACACTGCGAGACATTGTTATTTAGACAATCTTGGTTGGCACGCGAATAATATGATTGTGCTGAGTTTTCTTTGGAACGTTCACTCCTTCTCAACGAAATGTTTACTTACCCATGGTTTCTGAAATCTTTCCAACATTATCCCGATATACATCGGCTTTAATTTTGACCCTCTCTTTATCTTTTTAAAATTTAAAATCGTCCAAATTGAGCTACATTTTTCAATATTTGTTACATGTAATCTGAAGTTGGCTGCAGTTCAATCGGATCACCTGGTATATTTGCATTTTTTTCATGAGATTTTTATTCATTTGGTCTACAAATTAGAATATCTTTTTTCCACGACCATTTCAATGCAAAAAAAATTAACTATCTATTATTAAAAACGTGCCGGTTCGAAATACTTCAAATAAATGAAAAATTGTAAGGGAGAGTCACAAGGAAATTGTATTACACGGGAGACATTTATATTCACAGTGCAGTGTGTGAACGTGAAATATTTAAATCAGGAAAAAATTTCGTAAACTGCCCTGCATGTGAATGAATTGAAGAAAATGTATGAAAACCTTGACTTTTGCATTAAAATCAACACAATTATTCTATAAACTGCGGCAAAATAATAAGAAAAAATGAAATTAAAAGCATTCGTTTGTTATAATGCCATACTAAGTACAAAACAATAATTCACTTCGTAGTGCATGGTCTTTGGGTTGAAAAGGTATGAAGTAGAAGAGAAAAATGAATGGGAAGAGAGTTGTTATATTCGAGATAGTTTTTCACACCATGTAATGTGGCCAAAAGGAAAAGGTGGATAGAGAATGAATTTTGTGAAAATATAGGCAAATTCCGTGAGTGTGGGTGGAAAGGCGAAGGTGCAAATGAAAAAAAGATCTATCGTGTTTATTTGACAAAGCACCTTATTGTTTTTCTTATGCTATTTCGTATTTGAAAGGAAAATGTGAGAGAATTATAGTACATTAGATTTGATCTCGCTGGAGTAATGTAGAGGACTCTGATATGGTAATCTATATCAATATACTGTAAATAAAAAATATAAAGTGAGATTTTTAATATTTCTATTCTAAGGTACTGTTCAGCAGAACCTTGCAATACTTTTAATAATATTTTTAATAATAAATAGTTAATAATATACGAAATATTTACGTTAATCAAATTTTACATATTGGTTTTTCAAAGAAAAACAGTCAAAAATGCTTTTGAGATACAGATACAAATATTATTTTACAAATATTACCTTTAATTCAAAATTCAAACATCAAGATTCAGGAAAAAGTCAATACAATTGTATTTTTTTTAATAACGTTTAAGAGGTCATATTTGGGTAGAATTTTAGAAATCTGAAATTTCGAGTTTTTTGACGCCACCTTGTTTGTCCGTCGGTGCGTCTGTGTGTCCGGCTGTTATCACGCCTACAGGCCAATCGGTTGAAGATAGAGACTTGGGACCTTCGGACCCTGGGAACCATTAACATAGTTCTAATTTTTCCGTCATTCCTCCCCTTCCCCTCTAAAATCATCTGTTTTAGATTGCTGTTTTTTTTTAGATTATGAGTCGTGCGATTTTTTTCAATTTTCGATCTTATAGAAGTTACCCAAGCTAACATTTCTCCCATATAAGAAAATACCGTTTAGTCATTTATAATACCGATTTTTCAAGATCAAAGGTTGAAAAGGCTCTTTAAAGCGCTTTTGTCAACCGAATGGGGTCATATTTGGGCTCGTTGTAAAGGTCTTGGAATTGCTGACAAGCTTGAGCCAATTTCTATCTGTTATTATTATTCATACCTAGGCTTAAAATTAAACTCGTCTTGCTCAAATACGGGCCACATCAGTGGCAAGTGAACTTGCCACCACCGAGTCCTTTGGTCCACATGAGGCAGAGAACAACGGACAAACACACAAATGGGGGTTAGTTTAGATTACCAAAAAGTTACATAAGATGTCACATTCAAAGAATCCCCATCGCCGTCTGTTGTCTATCAAGCGTGCTACACCGCTTCTCAAACGATTGAGAGACTTTCACGTCATCTTTTCAATCGTCAATCGGTTTTGAACCGGTTCATAATCGATAACTAATTTTTAACCAATATTCAATTATATTACACTTCAGATATTATGGGCAAAATTTTCAGTGATTTATAAACCGGTTCAAATCGGTTGTGAACCGGTTATGAGCCGATAAGTAATTTCTGTCCGAAAGTCAATTCTATTACTCTTAAAACAATTTTGGGGGATCTTTTGTGTGATGTATGAATCGGTTTAAAATTAAATTGTTTGAGAACCGATAAACGATAAATAATGCGAAAGTATTTGCGTTTGAGGAATAGCATTTAAGTTACGAGTTCGAGCATTTCGCAAAGCCTAGGACGCTTTACCATCCCTTTTTTAGATGATTCTTTCTTAATTTTTCTACATACAGGGGGTCCCGGGATTATGCATAAATGAGATTATACAAACATATCTATGCATCTTTGCCTACCACTAGGAGCTAACTTGTAAAATCATTTTTGAAATACTCCTAAATGTATTCAGTTTTTTGAGGCGATAAATTTGAAATAGACTGATTGTGCTGAAAATAGCCCGAGAAATTCCCGCCAAAAATATTTTGCATATTTTACGGCGTCTCTGTAACTTCTCCGAAAGAAATCTCCTGGGAGTATGCTAATTCGCGGTTCTTTTTTTACTTTTGCCCATTTAAAATAGTTTAGATTGTTAGTTTTAGGTCCATTTCCAAATAATCCTATTGTAGGGTAGAATCACCACTTCTCGCCAGTGCCCCACTTCTCGCCACGTATATTGAAATCGCTATTTTTCACGATTTATGAAATAAATGAGCCGCAAAGTTACTTGTATTTTTGTTGCTGCTACATATAGAGTAGAAAAACACTATTTTTTTGTTTTGAATTTAAATGTTTCAGTATTTTTAGAGGAATAATTTAAGCAAGTGCATCGAATCAAATATTTCTTACCAAATATAGTAAGTGTTATGAAGCTTTTATCGTACAAAATTTAATTTTTGAATAAGTTATTTGCCTATTGAACATTTAATAACATTCGGCGAATACATAAAATTTGTATTTAGTTAGTTAATATTTCATTTTATATATTTTTATGTAAAAATTAGCCATGGCGGAAAGTGGTAATATTCTAAAATTAATTCACCACCTGTCGCCATAGCTTTTTAATAGGCGACGCTAACTTCACTTCATATATTCTCAGTTGTCAAATCTACTTTGTTTACATTCTGCAATAGTCTAATAATTTGATTTCTCAAATAAAAGTGAAGAAAAATCATTTAATGGGAGTAATAATAAGGTGATTATGAGGAAAAAGAAATGCTGAATGCATTCTTTGCATATTATTGCTCAAAATAATTGAGTTTAAACTTTTCCAAGTGGGTGACCAGAAGTGGTTACAGAACTGGGGAAAAGTGGTAAAAAGTGGCGACGAAGTGGTTATTTTTGCATTGTTAATAAGAACCAGTTTTTTAGGTACTCCCGTGTTAAATTGTAGTACAATTGTTTTGACGAATCTAGAGTCAATATATCTAAGTAGCTTTGTGTCAAATTTGAGTTATCTGATAATAAGGGGTCAAAAGTTATACTACAATTAATTTCACTTTTTCTTAAAAGTGGCGATAAGTGTTTACTCCACCCTACCTTAGATTTTGTTAATTTGTTTGTTTAATGATTTCGATAGTGTACTCTTAAATTTTGAGTTGGCAATAGTTGGAAGACACATTAAAATGCAAGATTTTATGGTAATTTAAGAACTCAAAATAACATACACAAACGCTTGTTACAATTGATGTGAATCGTCATAAAATTTTAATGTGCATTGTAACTAGGGTAAAGATAATAATAAATTATCTTTATGCCCTATGCACATTTTTTTCACATTAATCAAATATGCAAATGAAAGTACAAATTGTCAAACAATTAAGTTGAAAAAAAATCTTTAAAAAAATAGAATTAATTCTTTTTTGTAAATTAATTGAATTTGCTAAGCGAATGATGTAAATATTTTTAATTAATATAATCTACGGGCTATTTTAATTTTGAGTATCCCAGTTCCTTCGGTAAGCTATTTTGAAGCACTTCGCGAAAGTCTAATGCCTTTGTCATAGTATTTTCTTAACAAAATTTACAAAGAAATTCTCAAGCAAAATTGGATCAGTAAGACGTATAGGAGATCAAAATTGGACTATTGAGAATGGAATTTTTGTATTTAATTGAGTCAAGAGCATTTAAGTTCAAATTGCTGAAATAATTGTGGTTTATTGCTTTAAAATGCGTGGCTTTATATTGGTTATTTCATTCAGGTGCTTGATTAGTATTAAATGCATGTTAAGGGGATTTTATCGCATAATTGAATAAGTGATTTGTTTGAAGAATCAGCTCTACATAACCCTATGCTATATGCAATAGTTTTACGTGTGAAGAAAATAAATTGACAGACAAATAAGATGAAAAAATAAGTGCATTAAAAAGGACAATTTGGAACTATTGTGAATTAAAAGACACATTTTTTCCCGATTGACTTTGACTAATAATTTCAATTAAAGCTCAATGATATCGCGAGAAAATTGTATAGTGTTGAAACAAGCCGTTAATTTTCAGTTAAACTACAAATTACATATGCAAATTATGCCATTATGTAAAGCACGATTTACCGTCAGCATGAGAATAAAAAAAATCCTTTCTTCCCAGCTGCCAATATAGTTGAGAACTCCCCTCAGGTGAGCTTAAATAGCATCACAGGTGAAGCTTTTGTGCGACACACCAAGATGTTTGTCTTTTTAGATCTGCGAAACATGCGCACACACATGTCAACCTTTTTCTTTAAGTTAATTTATTGTCTAGTGACTATTTTCTCACAATTTAACCGATGTGTTCTCTCTGGCTAAACAATTAACGCAAGTGAATGCCAATTAATGGATAATTAATAAAGGAGACTTTCATCGCTCCCCGATAAATGCAATGCAACAAAGAAATCCTCCACTTATCTATATTGTGGTTGTCTAACACCTTGTTTGTTGCAGTTGATGATGGAATTTCACATAGCAATATACTGTTTTTTACCAACAAGACAGTTTCCTGGAAAAATTCAAAGAGTGATTGTGAAGAATGTGCTCATTGGAATTTGTAAGAACAGATTTAGCGGTGAAAGGAGTATTTGAAAAATCTTATCGTTCGTAATAGGATTGGACAACAGTGAAATTGATCTATTTTATACCTCTTTGCCAAGACATTTTACAACCCATTTCAAGTCACAAGTCTCAGTTAAAAAAAGAGGAAAAACAATTCATCATTTTATAATACTCGGTAAAGTCTTCAATTTCACGATTCCCCTTGGACTTAGCAATATAAAAGAAAATTACTAAAAAACCAAAATCCTCTCGAATGTTACACAATGAGATTAGTCTGCTAAAATTGTGTCTTATAAATGAAACAGTAAAATAATTAGTTCCCTAATTTGGAAGCTTTTGAAGATTTTAAAAAGTTTATGGGGCGGGATTGCAATAATTTTTGACTTTGTTATTTAAAATTAATTGAGAAAAATAACACAGTAAATGCAATACAACTAGTATCGATCTATAATTGAATTTTATGACTTGTGACTTAGGTGGCGCAATCAGACTCTTTAGAGATGATGTGCAGAGACTAAAATCTCAAAGTATTATATTGGTCATTACAATTTACAGAGCCACAATTAAAAATAAATATTTCAGACCAATATTTGGACGAAAACTTTGATATTTTGCGCTTTTATAATATCAAAATTTTATGTTTAGGGTTGAGGTATTCCTTATGGCCTGTCTAACTTATAACTTCTTCGAAATTTTTGTTACAAGAAACACAAAATCGTGATGAGCTTCCATAATACAACAAATATTCTTAATTTTATGGTTCTTCGAAAACATAAGTATGAATAGGTTATAAGTAATACCACTAGCCTATGCATTTTAAATTTTTTTTGTTTTTCTGTAAAAAAGAAGAATTACAAACCTGTAATTTGAGATATTGGGTACATAAGTAAAATAAAAGAGACAGTGTCACAGCGAACAGACTGGGCTTTTCTACATGGTCATTGCTTTTTGACGCCTGCATTGCTTTTTTACACGTGAAAAAGATACTCAAAAAATTGAGGCACCAAACCAATTTTTGCATCAATTTGATGTTTTTTCCGTTCTCTGAGACAATATTCTTTAAAAAGAAAATGATGTATTAGAAAAATTTGTCAAATCTAAACACCTCGAAAAAAGAGCAAAGAGCAATTGACCGGTCAATTGCTTTTTGCTCTTTGTTCAAGGTACTTATAATCGGAAAATTTTATTAATATATCATTTTCTTCTTAAAGAATATTGTCTCATAAGGTGTAAAAAATATCAAATTAGTGCAAAAATTGGTTTTGTGTCGCAATTTTTTGATTATTTTTTCCACGTGTAAAAAAGCAATGAAGGCGTAAAAAAACAATGACCATGTAGAAAAGCCCAGTCTGTTCGCTGTATGTATGTAATAATTCTCTTGAATTGTACCTCTGTTTCAAAAAAATATATAGATAATTGATTTACTAAAATAATAAATTAATTGCTCAATTGAACAAAGATAAAGTAAAATTGTTACTTTGAACTTATATTGGACCAGTAAACGGTAAATAATGTAAAAGTACTTTTGAGTTAAGGGAAGTGTACCAGCGATCGGCAGTGTTCCTCGGATCGTCAGGTTAATACCACATTGTTGCTCCAAATTAAATGATTTATTAAAAATTATTAGCTACTTTTTACCATTTAACTCTCACAAGAATACAGTGCATTAACTTAAATTTAATTTATAAAACCAATTTTCCCTGAGACACTTGATTAAATTTCTGACGATCCGAGGTACAGAGCGCAAGTTTGCAATTACACATATTTTTTATTAATTTAATGTAAAAATTAAAAATTCAAAAGCACAGATATAGTTAAAGGGATCACTAATGTATCAATTAGCAAACATAAAAATATCAAATAATGTTTTGTGGATTATATTTTCAACTAAATATGGAGCATGTCTCTTAACATTCCGATCCGGGGTACTCTTCCCTTATATTAGTACGAGTTCGAGCACATCGCAAAGCCTGGGACCCTTTACAACCCCTGCTTAAGCAAAACCCTTTTAGGAATAGTAAGTAACTCTCACATAATATTTTTCATTAAAAAAAAATTATTCATTGGTATTGTCAGAAAAATTACTTACATTTTTGAACCTTTTTTGTCCCTATCGTCCATAGAGGTAATAAATACACCGAATCAGACTCTGTTGGATTTTCTAAGGTTAGTTTAAGACGTTTCACTTATTATCATTTTTATTCTTGATTTTCGGTTAGTGAAATATGTCTCGTCCTTAAAGGGTTAAATCAGGACAGTGAAAGAACGATATTTCAAGATATATCTAGAAAAACTTTACTTTCGGTTTTTATGCTCCTAAAGGTGGAGGTATTGTCAATTAGCAAGTCAAAAATGGTCTATAATTTCCTTATTTTTAAAATCTATAGAAACCATAGAAACTATCTAAGAATATACCATGAAAATTTCATAAGGCAATTCGAATTATTTCCGAAGATACAGAGACAGGAGCAAATGAGCGCAGAGCTAATTTTCAGGCATTCGGGGGAATATCCAAAACTTTGAAGCGCTTGTCAAGTTCTTATTTTTTACAATTACTTCTAAATGGCGGGAGACAATAACAAAATAGACTTATTGATCAAATTAAACGAATAAAGGCTATATTTTCTATTCAGAATTCAATTCTCTTCTATTTGAATTAAAATAATTGTTGCAAACCTATTTCTCTATCTTTAACAGTAAGTTAAAGCCAAAATATTGTCCCAAAAAATGCATATTTTTTAAGAACACTGAAAAAATTGCCCTATCACGATTTTTTCGGGATGTCTTAGTCACCTTCAGTGTTCCCTCAGATAAGAGAAAGATTTCGACATCAGCTGCAAAATAAAAATATTTCATCGTAGGGTGAAAGGAACACCATTTGCCACTTTAAGAACTCGTATCAGGACAGGACCTGTTGAAACCCTATTCTGTACCATTTGGAATACGAAATTTGAACACCTATCCTTATAAAAAAGTGTAGATTTAATAAAAAAAATCAACATTTTGTCAATGTCAATAGGGGTTCCCTGTCGAAGAGGTGTTCCTTTAACCTTAATCAAATATCATAATGATAAATTTCGAGATATAAAACACCGATATTTAGAAATAGTTAACTTTCGAAGTTCTTTTTTTTTTGTTCCCCCCCTTACCCCTTTGTAGGTCTAAAGCCCTTGGGCCTATTATGACCAAGAACCACTTCTAAAATGCTAAAAAAATAAATAACAAATAACAAACAACACAAATGAATTACAATTTGTCTCCTTATAAAATTAACTCACACACATTTCGAAGTTCTGAAGAGTTGAAAAATTTCACGAGACACATCATAATCACTGTATCAATGATCCAATTGTGAACAGATATTATATAATCAATTCTAGATTTATTTTTGGACTCTCAATATCTGTAGGGGAATTCTGTAATTTTTGTGGCATTGTCACGCGTGAGTTCGAAGCCTGACAATGCCATTCGAGCTTTTTTTGTCATATCATATGAGTTCGAAAATGCAATTCATTGAATTTTTAATGAAACCTATTACTTTGTGATTTTATGAAAATACAGTACGTCTTGGTTGATTTGTTTAACAAAATTCATTGTCAGAAATCTCACGGCTACAGAATCGCATTCTCGAAAAAGCTCTCCTAAGATTCAAACCCAATTTGTCATATAGCATTGCCAGAGCGTTACAGAATTCCCCTCCTGGGATCAGGTAAATCAGAGCGGATTATAGTTCTATTTTTTATCGAAAGTTTCAAAGCCCGGCTATAACATACTAAAATTTAAGCTCTAAGATTTTGTTAAGAATTCAGGATTTTTCCAATATCAGCACAATAGAAGAGAAATCTTAAGTACGTTTGAAATTAACATTATCATAAAGACTCATTCGTCTAATGTAATACAAATTATGCAAAATAAGATATACAGATATTGCAACAGAGGAATTAAGTCATAATTTTACCATTTCCTCACAAAACGGATTTTGTACTCTTTAGTGGAGCATGAATTATTTTCGGACGAATAATTGTAAAATGATTTAAAGACCCATACATTTTTGGAAGCTCTTTCCACACTGTCTTTTCGTCTCTATCTCTTTTTCTATATAATAATGGGTGGACTAATGAATTAAATGGTGTAAAATTTTTATTTTTTGATTCAACGAATTAAGACTTGCAGTCTTGCATGAGGAAAATTCATCACGTTGCTGCAAGTGTTAATTTGTCATTTCTTAAGTGCTTTACGTGCTCTGTTGAACTGGAATAATAGAAATTGATTCAACATGTAACAATTCTGGTATTCTCTAACAATCGTCAAATGCCTTCCTCCACCAACATGATCGCATTCTCTCTACCTTTAACTTATAAATTGTTTCTGTGAATGCATAATTTTGCCTTCAAGAACAATATATTATGCTTTTGAATCGCAAACAAATTTCACAATTTTCTACTTTATAGCTATGTGTCTTGTACATAAAAACGACAATACATTTTATTGGTTATAAATCATCGTGGTGTAGCACATGAAAACTGGTGCAATAATTGAGAATTTTCCTCGTGTTATTTTCTTAATACATTTTCTAGTCCGTTTTTATCCATGAAATTCTAAATAGCTTAATTTGAAATGAATTTAAGGATGCTCAATATTTATACCAACAATTTTCGGACACTTCTGCGACGATGGCAATGTAGAGTTAATAAATGCAGGAATTTCTCAGAAATAAGCTTATTGGGGATTTCTCTAGAACGGCGAGGGGGAAGAATTTATGTGAAATTAGAATTTTCAGCTTTGTGATGGAAAAAAAAATCAGAGAAAACGTATACATAAAAAATCGTTTGATTTCAAATGAACTCAATTTGTGTGTGCAGATTTTTTCTTTTTAAGTGACCATTCACTTGCAGATGAAAATTATTTCACATAAAAATTGTATCGTCCACACTTTTTTTTCCACTTGGTTAATTTACTCACAAACTTTTTAGGGCGTGGGGGTGAGCAAGATTTTTTTTGTATTTAGTATTGATTGATTAAAAAAAAACAGCTGAAAATAAATTTGAAAAAAAAGAGTGTAGAGATTTTTCAATTATCGCAAAATTGTATCTGTGAATTGCAAAAAGGAATTTTCTCCAGTTGATTGCTTCCGGATGATTTGACTCAATTCCCATACCACCCCCGTAAATACCTTTGTGGTTTTCCGGTACCTCTACTGTTGCAAATGTCAAAAAATGGTTTATTAATTTGTGGTGTCTATGGCACCAAGTTCGTTTTTTTTCACGCATTTCAGCTTTGTTGTGCACAGGTTGTATGAGGTTTGATGCCGTTCTTTTGTAATATTGACTATTTTGTTAAAAGTAAAAGCAGTATTTTCTTTTTGTAAATTTAACGGATTTAAGGAAAATGCATTTCTATGTACTTTATTTTTATTTGGTTTTAGCTAACTGCCTAGCACTATTGCTGAATTATTTTACTGTAATGGGTTTAGGCATTTTGCTTTGCATTTTTTGTGAAAGAGAGACCCAATCCACGCAAGTTGTACAAATTGAATATCTCGTACAAGTCATATGAGTGATACAAATTGTACAAACCAAACGGTTTGAGATATAAATTTTGGTGTTTCAGCGACCCCCCCGTCCCCCTTCTAAAATAAGTAAATCAGAATTTATAACGTATTTGACACAAAAAAAACTTAAGATTCCTCATCTGATTTAAATTCTTTTCTGTTCTGAAATAAAAATCAACAGCATAACCTTACCATACTGTAGATTTTTCCAGGTAAAATAGAAATCATTTTTCCCAAAGGCGATATATATTTTTTTTCAACAAAAGAATCATCAAGCTCTTTGGTGTTGTGTATGCTATGATACAGAATTCTGGAAAAAAAGAACATGTTGTTTGAGGCATATTTTTAATTGAATTTGAATTAAACTATAAAATGGAATAAATGCTTGGTACGGTCAGGTTGAGATGCTAACTAACCAAACAGACAAGCTGTTGAAATCAATTCAAAAACATCAAAGAGATATTAAGAAGAGGTTCGTGGTGAACGTTAAAATGCATCGCAACCAGGTTTTTGCTCTATTCTTTCACTTTTGCATACAAAATTTTTAAAATAAAAAAAAATGTATAGAAGAAATATGAGTAAAAAGGCGAAACACTCGTGCTTTTCTTTCTCATCTTGAGATTTTTGTTATACTTTTTCACGATCAAAAGACTTTCATTTCAAGTTTTAAACTTCTTTCTCTGGTGAGATACTTTTTCTTATTTACTTTTGCAAGGTACACACACTCTATGCTGCAGGAATGTCTTAAGAAATTTTATAGAGGTGATTGGTCCGATAATAAAATTGGCCCAATTGATTTTACATGTGGTATTAATGCCCCCTTTCTCACTTTTATTTTAATCACTATAATTTACATTTAACTAGAAAGAACATGAAATCTCATAGCAAAAGGCAATATTCAAATGGTCGAAAGAGAAGAGAGAAATGATGAAGGTGAAATTGTGATGTATATTTTGCAAGGAAAAGTATAAATTGTTGGTCGAAGTGTGTGGGTCGGAAGAAAATTGAGAGTACAAGAAGTGAGGTAGGGGAAATGCTTCTAATTTTGTCCAGTTTCTTATTTTGGACACTTTGAGGATAACATTGGACACTAAAAATAAATTGATTAAAATGATGGATTTTTATTCCAATATTTGATGAATAATGAATTCTATCTAAATATTTGTTCTTTTTGGAAGATTTTAACACTAAATACGTTAAAATTTGAATATGATTTGAGTTGAAATTGCTTTGTTGAAAATTCAGTGTGAGCAATTGCTTACGAGAAATATGACAGAACTTCGTGGCTTACTTCAGTCTTATTTAGTTTTGGTGAAGTACTAACAAAGTTTGTTCGCTGTTTTTGAGTGATATTATTGAATATTCATTGAATATTGTGTTGATTCACGTTACTGATGATTTGTACATTTGACCTGAAGTGAGATTTGCCTTGTGAATTATATTTTTCGTGTGAAAAATGGGAAATTTTTTAAGACATTCACCAGTGAGGTGATGATTCTTATTTTGGACAGGTGTTTTTCTCACGAAATTTCGTGAAGTTTTAGCTTTTGTGATGACTAGGTTGGACAAATGCCTGGAGAAATGAAGGAGCATCATCTCTACGAAAGAGATGCAGTGAGAAATGCCTTGAAAGGCTCCCGGAAAGGGCAGGGAATGAGCGAATCCGCACGTACTTGGAGTACCGAAGTCAACTCACTTTAATGAATGATATGGAAAGTTTCTGGGCTTCTTGTGACATTCCACGTTTCCCTTACATGACCAGGAAGAGGACTTGGTAAGATTGGTTCATAAAATGAAGAACAATGGGCATCCTGTTGAGGCGGATTATCTGTCCAAATTTACAGACAAGTTGTAAAAATTAATAACCAAGTTGTCCAAAATAAGAGTCAAATTCACCTCTACATATCAATTCATTTTTAAACGTATTAAAACTAATTTTAGTAAAAATGAGATGATAAATAGCTTGCCAAGTTTCTAAACAATCCTTCTGAAAAGAGAGTAACAAGAAAAGTCAATTAATATTGAAAAGGGACAGATAATCCTAACCGGCTTATATAGGTGAGATTCTTAACGTGAGCTAACTCGGAGTGCATGCAAATTCGATTTAGAGCTGAAATTGTGAGTCGCCATTCAGTTATCTTGAATCAAATTCGTGAAATTATACAAATTTTGTATTTAAACCAAAATATCAAAGATTTGGATGGAGTGACAGAAAAGTGATATATGGGTGAAATGTAGACCAGAATGTACTCTATAATTTTTCCATAGAACATGATCTCATCGATTACTCAGAAGCCAAGATAAGCGAGGTTTTTTGTTTCTTAACTCGTTTTTTCATCCAGAGTGCCCCAAGTAGTCATTTGTTGAACTTTAACTATATCAAAGAATTGTTGTATTTTGTGGGACTTTCCATTTAAAACCATATTTTAAGTGTCTTTGTGGAGTAGAGGCAATCAAATTGGCATCTGAGTGATTTCAAAGCGTTATTATGGGAAAAATCAATATTTTCACACTTAAACGGCAAAATCGGAGTGATAGCGTAGTCTGAGCGGAAAATGATGTATGAACGAAATGTAGAGACAAATGTCCTCTACAATTATGTCGAAGTAATCATCAAAATCCGTTCAGCGATAGTCGAGATAATTGAGGTTATGTGATATTGAAATTGGTTTTTCGACTGTGGCGCCCCTGGTGTTGGTCCCACGAAGTTCAAATATTCTAGAAAGTTGTAGCATTTGGTGAGATCTTTCGTATAAGCCCTCATTCATCAAAATCGATCACATAGAACCGGAGATATGATTTTTTGAATTTTGTGAACTTTGACCCCTCATATCTCCGGTTCTGTTTTAACCACAGCGCACATTTGCACCATTTTGGAAACGTCCTAGACTGGACTACAACATACTGAAATTTCATTAACTTGCACAATGCCGTTTTTTAGAAAAGTGACTTTGAATTTCGATGAATTTTGACGCTATCACAGCGCCACCTGTGGTGACTTTTTGAACTTCCATCTGAAAGTGCTCATCGAGACGAAACCAAAAACGTAAAATTTAGGTCGCTATGTTAGTTAGAACCGGAGATAGAGGCCGGTCAATGTTCGAACTTTGACCCCTTATAGCTCGGGTCAGGGGTTTTAGATCGACTTAAGGTTTTTTTTGTTTGATAGGTATAATCAACGGCTACAACATACTAAAATTTCAGCCCGATGCACAATGGAATTTTTGAGTTATTTAACTTATAAGATTTAAAAATTTTCTTTTTAATAATAGCGGCCCTAGCGGTGGTTTTATGAACTTGCGATGTTAGAAGGGGAAGTGGCATTTCACGAGAGCTTTCCAAAAAGCCCTCACTTTTTAAATTATGACAATTAGAACCGGAGTTATGGCCATTTTAAGAAATTTTTTTTGGACCCTTATAGCTCGGGTCAGGGGGGTCGGGGGACCTTAAGTTTGGTATTGATGGAAAGCTCTAAGGCCCAGCTATAACATACTAAAATTTGAGCCCGCTAGATGCCATAGGGGCGGAGCTATTGAGAAAGCAAAAAAAGGGGGGTCTTCAAAATGGGGGAAGGAGGGGTGGGGGGTGGGGGGTCAATGCACCAAGTTGCAATTTTCACCCGATATATAACCTTTGCCGAAAACCGCAAGTCGATATCTTTTTTAGTTTAGGAGCTATTAAGCTCCAAAGAGCGGCCGGCCGGCCGGCCGGCCGGCCAGCCGGCCGGCCGGCCGGGAACGTAAATTAGCCACATATATATTCGTGATCAGGAAGTGCTGAAACACGTTTTGGCCAAATTTGAGCTCGATCGGACGACATGAAATTTTGTTAGGATTATAGTAGGTGAGATTTTTAAGAATCTCACCTAATATGGCACTTCAAACTTAGGATATCGATGCTTATATGCAGACTGTCCAAAATTATAAGCACTTCCCCTACCTTGAACTCGGAAATGATGATTATAGAAAATTTTACTCCTAAGGAAATAGCCATTACACCCAACAATTTCAATGTGGAAGTGATTGAAAGTGAAATTCGACGTGTGCAATCATTTTAGCTTGTATTTATTCTCAAATGAATTCATCTCTCACAGTGGAAACTGATGGGATTCAATTCACCTGCATATAGGGAGGAAGATAATGATTAAAGCACTAATCAGCACTTGTGGTTGCATCTCATTTGCACACTCGATTAATCTCGTCCGCTTTTCAGTCTATAAAATATGTATGGATGTAATACTAATGTAGGAATATACGAATATGGAAATTTGGTCAGTGTTGTAAAATGCATGAAATCAATGCATGGTTTTAGCTATACGACTGGGAAAATTGTACCAATTGTATACCAAATAATGTTTTTGCAATAACAAAAAGGGTACAATTAGTAATTTTAATTAACTGTGCCTTATTTTTGGATATTACATAAAAAAATGAGTTGATTTTCTTCCAGATGAATTTGTAAAACAATAAATATACAATATACAAATTCAAGTAAACTAGATAGCCGAAATTAAGCTTCATGTAAAAAAATAATAAAAGTAAAGTAAAAAATAATTGGCAGTTTAACTGATTTTCATTGTAATTTTACACAAAATGTGTAATTATTGTGTGCAATATACACAATTGTGCCAAACGGCTAAAAAAGCATAGGATAAAAACACTGAGAAATGAAAATTTTGTACCGCAGAGCCGCTAAAAATACTTACAAGTGTTAGCTAAAACCCCGACGGATTTCTATAATCTCTCGAATTTCCCGAATTTAGGAGGATTTTCCAGTTTCAGAAAAGATTCCCGGGTTACTAAGGGTTCTTAGCTTCTCATAGTTTCTTGAAGTTTCTATAATATTTCCCGTGTGTCCCGATGATTCCGGAAACTATCTCGGATTATAGAAAATCTCGAGATTTGCGTCAGATGTTCCAAATTACACAAATTCACATTACACAATATTAATATTACACATTTTTAAATTACACGATTTATTAAGTACATATTCGTGTAATTTTAAAATATTTACACAATTTATGTTGGGATCAAAATTGTGAGATTTCTAGTTTATTGAACACTGAGAAAAGGTCCTGTGTTACTATAACACGAACTTAATGTTGTCACAACTAAAATACATCACTCGAATCAACCAACCCTCAGATAAGGCTTGGTATTATGCTTGAGACTTGTTAACACACTCGTAAGGTTAAATTCAAGCCTCATCAAGTGTGAGGCCTTATTGAGTGTATATAAAAGCCTTATCTAGGAAATTATGTTTCCTATAGCACATTTTTAATGATTTTTGATGTTATGATACTTTGTCATGGAAACGAGATCGAGAAGCACTGGTTGTACCTCTAGGGAATTTAATACATATTCTTTATGAACCTCTCATACGAAAATCATCTCGAGTGAAGTATAATCTTACATTGAAAACATTTATGCAAATGTGTACTTCATCCGAGATGAAATTTGACAATGAAATTGATGAACTTGCTTTAGTGAGGTATTCATGGAACGCTCAAGAGTGTTCATGGATCACTTACTACAAAAGTGTTCCATAAACACTCACAAGTGTATATGGAACACTCGATAAACACTTATTTAAGCGTTGGCATTAGCCTCATCATAGAAATAATGAAGCGTATATCAACATTCATGTGCATCAAGCATCATGGAAGTTTAGCCAAGCCTTAGTGCGGCTTGTCACAACGGTCACAATACTTAATTAATAAAAATGACCTTTGATTCAACACTCTATGTAGTGATTGAGTGTATAATCAAGTCTCATTCCGGAGTTGTTTCAACACTCATTTATTTAAAGACCTTCTCTCAGTGAAAGTTCTGAACAATGCAAAAAATTCTTCGATTATGTAGTATATTTTAAGGGGACAGACCCAACTCGGATTGACACTCAAAACGCTACCAAAACAAACTTTTTTTGACGTTTATTCGGTTTCAACGGTTCTTGCACACATCTGGATTAGATCTAGGTTATACTAACGTTTGCTAGAATTATGTCACTCATTCTGTATTACAGGGTCGCAACTCTAGCTACAGGTTTCCTTTTATTGAGCGGATTGTTTCTTTTTTCCGTTTTAAAGCTATTCTTTCTTTTTTTTTCAATAAAAATCGACAGTGATAGACTTTTAAACTATTTTTACAAAAGTACACTTGTGGCTAGAGTTGTGTCCATATAATAGCGAAGGAGCGATGCTTACAAAATAAAATGTTTTGGGTTGTACTCAAGCATTTCTTAATTATATACGAAATCACCGAAAATTGAGAAAAATAATAGCTGTTGGAATAATATCTGGAGGTTAGGATATGTTCATTTTTCATGCTGAACTCCACATATCGACGGCTCAGAATATAAAACGAATAACTCGCGTATTTCCAACTTTACATGACAGCGATTTCAAGCAGAGATTTTACATGCTCAGCATAGGATTTTTAAGATTTGAAGCCCCTATATTTTTGGGAATAATTAACTTTCCAGTATAATCTTCACAGGGAAGATAGAATATGTCAAGAAGTACCCGAAAAGCGAGAAAAACGAATTTTACAAAAAATCGACTTATCCGACTTATATTCTGACAAGTCGATATGATCCTCTTCTTCCATGACTTAAAAAAAATTATAAATATTTATATCTATTCAAAAACAATTTGATTTCAACTCTATTGCTAAAACTTCTCCAGGCGTAGTGCTGCGCAAAAAAAAGCAAGATGCATAATTGTTAAATAATAATCCAAAGTCAGTAGAGAAAATATGTTATAATTATGTACAATTATCAGTTAATTTTATTAGCTTTCAATAGGAAATAGTTAATTTTAATGTGCATCACTAAAAGGGGAAATTTGTGACATTTATTGATATTTCCTCAACCTTATCTCAATCTCTCTAAATATCAAATTATGTGAATTTTATTAAACATTTATGGGACTTTTCTTTTCAAATTATGTTCACTTTTTTTACGTTATGATCGGAGTAAAGTGATAATTGAGCATGTTGAATGAAAAAGAAGGTTAGTAGAGAGGTCCATAAAATTATAAAATTATTTCTTATACAAGGTAAAATTGCAATGTTTGTGGATATTTTTTGATGAGTTTTTCGTACCGGAACGCTATTTTTCATTTTCTTCGAAGCTTTTTCATCTGTCTGCACAATGTAAACAAATAATAAAAGAAATGGAAATTTTATGTCTTGAATTGTGCAATGTTGTGGGTAATTTGTCTCAATTTAGTTAAATGATAAAGTCTGTGGTTTTTGTCTTTTAAGCTGCAGAAGGAGTTCACTTGAATATTGCCCCAAGGTTGTTCTTAATTATATTTTATGCACGAATGTTACACATGAAATAATCTGATGGGAAGTTGATGTGGAGGGCGGTGGGCAGTGTATAAAGATTTTTGCCACGACAAAGTAGTTAATCCTTGATTGAGACAAGATGTGTACATGAAATTTGGACAGGGAAATATTAGAGTACTGTATTTGGTTAGTTTTTATTTGGACCACCTTCTGGGTTTGTAGAGCATTCCTTTCTTGCTGGGGAGGAAAGTATAAATCAATTATGAAATTTTCTTTTTGGAATACTTTTTTTGGGGCTAAAATTGTGGGAGTTGGTAGAGCTGTATCGATCAATCTAAATGGATAATCTTGAGGTTTTCTAACAACAATTAACCTTGTCCGTTGAGTCTGATCACTTTTCTAATTGAACCACATTTTGGCGGGTGTTTGAAGTGAAATGTACTACGAATTAGTGTAAATCTATTTTTAATTGCACAATTGGTTTTTTGACTGTCTTTCGCGTTTTTACTTAGCCTTGATCCTCTTTCCGGGAATTTTTTGGATGAGCTTTTCGAAGTGTAAGAGAGAGAAACATTTTCTTGCAATATCTTATATAGAGTAAGACGCGAGTAAGGTGTAATAATTCATTTAGGTATTTCGGAAGCATAATAATTAAGTTAGTATAGGAATCTTTTTGTATCTGAAACGAGATTTTTCAATGATTTATTTGGTGACTGCCTACGTGGTATGTGGTTAATTCAGAAATGCCAAAAATGTGGGTGGATTGCACAGGAAATATCGTCTGAGAAAGTTCACTCAATGATTTATTCCGGAGGGTCTCTGTATGAGCTTCTTGAGAAGGTGATATGTTATTGTTTTATTTTTGGTATATATGAAAGGATATGTTGCAAGTTGCTCTACATTTGTGGCATTTTTAGTTTGCCAAGAAATCTCAATGATTTTTATTTTGCACTTTTCTTATTATTTGTACAAGAAAATAGTAGAAAAGAAATTTCAATTTGAAAAACTCAGGTCCAATCAATTTTCAATTGCATATGGTGGATAATGTACGATTGGTTGGAATGTGCGATTGAAATATTGATGTATGGCATGGTGTATTTGTTGCAAATGGAAAAGTGCGGAAGATGATGGAGATTGATTTGTGAAAAGCAACATTGTAACCTGTGTGATGCTGAAACAACCTGTTGAACGTGATAATTTTCACGATATTTTGTCATGTTTAAATCAAAAACAGACATTACATTTAATTGAATCATTCACAGCAAGGGTGTTATGTTGTGTGCAAAGTATGTTGGATTATAATATGATGCTTTGGATGCAATTGATTAAAATGAGATTCAATTTTATATCAGAGTCATAATAATTTGTAACACCTGTGCTTATCTTTGAAATCTCCACTATAAGATTTCTCCATATACGAAGAATCTTAACACATTAACAGTCTGCCATAACGATCAGTGTCTTTGAATTTGCACTACAAGGGCTAAAATATCCCAAGGAAAACTTGAAAAATCATTTGGTCAGCCAGAATTAAAAATAATCATTAGCAATAATGTTAAAAGAAAATTCCATTAAATAATATTAGTCTATTAGTGACCATGATGTAATACATCATATATAAACTAGACGATTTTGGTTAATTTATTTTTACGCAATTGATATACTCGTACAAATATCTGCCAGGAAACTGTCAGTTCAGTAATTTGGGAAAAATATCCCAAAAACGGTAGCCATACACTTTGTTATACTTTTCTAAGTTGGCGGAATGTTATACAAAGTGCAAAATTTTTCACGGAAAATTTGATATCGTATGAATTTTGATAATATTTTCCTTGATTCCCTTTCCAAATTTAAATTTTCTGTAACAAATTCTTTTCCTTGAAAGGTACATTATATAAATAAATAGTGTTTGTAATCTTTTAATCTTTAAATATAGTGACTGTGAAAACGCGTGTTTGATAGCTTTAGATTTTTTCTTCTCACTATAATTTATAAAATAAATTCTAAAATATAAATTTTGTATCTTCAAATTTCCCGTACAATTGTTCTAATGAATTTCAAAAATTTTCTAATCTACCTAATATTTTTAGCAATTTTTATCTCTCTGTTCTGTGTAAATTGACATTTTTTCTTGTGTAAAAATTTTTAAAAGCGCCTTTCTTTTTGTTTTCGATAACAATCATTTCGACGCCTTAGAATATAAGTCGAACAACTGGATTTTTACTAAAATCGTTTTATTCGCTTTTTGGATACTTCTTTATACCCTCTACCTTCCTGGTGAATATTATACTTCAAAGATAATTATTTTCAAAGTTGTAGAGATTTTAAATCTCAAAAGTCGTATACTCAATACAGTGTTGTCAGAATCAGAAGCACTGGTCTGAAAACACCTCTGACTCATTCTCAGTCATTCACAAAACCCTCTTAGCGAGTACACTCAGCTCTTCGTTATCCGGCACTTCGTTATCCGGGTGACTAAACATGAAGTTTCTCCAGAGTGAACTAAAGTATTATTATCATTGTATCGAAGTTTTTAATACATAATTGTAATAAAAAATAAAACATAAGCACACCATGAAGAAAATTCTCTTGTTCTTTGTCAGACAGAAAATAAATTCACTCAGCACAAAATAGAAAAACCGTTGATCATTCAAAAAACCTAAATGTGATTTTGTCTCCCAGTCATCCGGATAACGAAGAGTCGAGTGTACCGGGCGTATAGGCCTTGACAGACATGAGGATAATCCGAGAGACGGCTTAGCGTAATTATATTAGAAATAATGGTTAAAATGCATTTCCATCATTTTCTACTAAGTCGTCTCTCGGCTTAATTCGTAAGTGTGTCTAGGACATATGCCTCACGTTTGAAGCCGGTTTTGAATGCTAAAACCTCAAAAATGAAAAAGAGCTCACTAAGTTAAATGTTCTAAATTTCGGCCACTTTGAGCGTAACTTCGCCCAAGCAACTTAATTATGGATACAATCTTCGAATAATCAATGAAGATTTTTTGTATTTTAATATTTATTCTTTTTAGACTGCATTATTACAGATATCGTCAAATTTTGATTATAATTTGAATTAAAATTGTATTATAGAAGCTTCACAGTTGGAAAAGTCTTACAAAAAAATGTGACAGATCACTTATGTTATACAGTCGTGAAAACGAGAGAACGCGTCGTCCTGAGGTGTATTTTGGGCAATGTTTTGAATAACTTATAAATTGGTTCTAAACGGTTTCGATCCGGTAATGACCTGGTTATGAACCGATTAATAGTTTTCGTACGAAA
Organism: Phlebotomus papatasi; assembly: GCF_024763615.1. Taxonomy (NCBI): domain Eukaryota; kingdom Metazoa; phylum Arthropoda; class Insecta; order Diptera; family Psychodidae; genus Phlebotomus; species Phlebotomus papatasi. Next base: position 41,171,938 of record NC_077222.1, on the reverse strand, counting down.
AACAATTCTATTACTCTTAAAACTATTTTGGTGGATCTTTTGAATGATTTGTGAATCGGTTTAAATCGATTGACAGCCAGCTGTAAATGATGCGAAAGTACTTTTGAGGTATAGCATCTAAGTTACGAGTTCGAATTCGAACATTTCGCAAAGCCTGGAACGCTTTGCCATCCCTGTTTTTAATGTTATTTATTGCTCTAAAAGAATGTCGCTTTACTAAAAATTCTTATAGAGAAAATTGTACAAAAAATATATGGATGTGATTTACGAAAAATTGACTGCCCTAAATACAATATAATTGTAAATGCGCAATATTGGTGTCTCTGAAAATAAATTGGAGAGCTTTGTCTAATACCCAATTAGCTCCTGAGAAAGTGTTCGTTATGTAGCTTAAATTCATTGGAAAATAGGTGATGGTAACGATATGAAAATTGGATGGAATTTCCTCGCAATCACTGAACACTTATTTGTCGATTTTCCTTATAACAATTGGAGTTTTAGCAGCTACAAAGTTGTTCCTTCTTTCGAAATGAACTAATTTTGCTGAGGTGATGTTAGGTGTATAATACCCATGTGTAGTATATTATTGCAATTCTACAGCAAAATCGCGCGTGCCTTCTGCACATGGAAATTATTACTATTTTATGTATGCAATTTGTGATATTAAAATCGTAATTATCCATCATTAATGTCAACTGAAGCAAAATTGCACTATAAATGATTTTCTTAGTTGATCATTTGAATTCGTTTCTCTCTCAATACTGTGAGACATTCTGATTTCCATACAATATCATCCGTGGAAACACTCTTAATTTCCATCATCAGTGTCTGATCATGGGATTCGTTTGTGGGATTATTTTTCACTTTATAAATTGAAATATTGAGAGCATTTTAGATTGAAAGTTCAATGATATTGTTTCTTCTTCAATTATCAGTGTCTCAATAGAAGATAAATTTACAATTGTAAGAGGCTGCTTTTCTTTTCCTTTTTGCAACAAGTTTTTCTTCAAGTGCAATTTAAATCTACTCTCTCGTGCCTTCAAGAAGAGTTTTTTTTTTGCAAAATAAAGGTGAAAAATTCCATATTTTTCTTTCACTCTTAGAGAGAAAAAAAGTGACGTCTTTTTTGAGCTGAAAAGAAATTGTGGGAAATGCACGTCCATTGAGGCTGAATATTGAATTTTTAATTGTATTCATATTATAGTTTTGTTTTCTGCAAATTTCAATATACATTGTAAAATATATTTCACCATCAAATTATGTATTTTAATCTGTTGAAAACACTCAAGAGATGAGAATATAAGAGAATTTAATTAAGTGATTTTAATTTGTTGCTAATCTCCAAAGCTACAATGGGGACTTTTTCTTTTTTTTCGTATGCATTCCTTTGCCTGACTTAAAAAAAAATTATATCCATAAAATATTTCTCATTAAATGGTAGTGAGAGATATGAGAGTTTTTTTAAAGGTGAAATAACCTAAAAATTAATGTCTAGCAGAGTGGGAAATAGGAAAGATATTGGGGATAGAGTTGATAATATGGACAAATAATTGTATCCCCAAAGTCAATTTTCACGATACTCAAATTATGCTAATTTATCTTTATTAGACTTTCCGAACGTGTAAGGCATGGAGAAGTCTTCCTCTGTGGATGTTCTCTCATCCTAAGAGTATCTCCTTCTAACTCCTTGTGACCATCAGGATGTTATCGTAGATTAAGATTTGGTATTCAACATCTGTGCGTCATTGCAAAATTAGATGAGAAAATGTGCGATGTAGGAAAAGTGTCTCAGGAGGGATGCAAAATATCATTGGATTTCAGTATATGACGGTTTTTGGATTAAAGTTTTGCCATTATTGTAGCTTATTCAGTGTCTTGAGACACCAATATCAAATGAATATTAACTTTCTATTGAGAAGAAGTTGTGCCTTTCAGTACAGCGCATTGGTCTAATTTTATAGAGTTTAGTTTTGGTGATTACAAAATTATTTGTGTAATTTGCCATATGAATTGATATTAAACTCACAGCAAAGTCGTAAGAATTGATAGAATTTTTTGTTCTCAACAAGGGTTCAGTATAATGACTTTCATCCAGTTGTTTGAAATGGTTTTCCTTAATGTCGTTTCTTCAGAATTTCACTGAAGAAACAAAATTAACTTTACACTATCAATATAAAAAGTTTCTATACTCCAAGAATCTTAAAATAACAAAAAGAAAAGTACTATTACTGATTGACACATATTTTTACAATGAGGAAAACATTTAAAGTGTAGAAAATTTTCTGATCATGGAGAGCATTGGAAAGACGTTTTTTAATTCTTGCTTGGGCTCAAAGAAAAAAATAGTAATAAAATAAGGAACAGGAACTGAGCTTTATCATAACGTAATTTAGCTTATCAATTGGTTTATAGAGCTCAAATATTTCATGGTAGGTTCTAGAGCCAAAAACACAAAAATGGTGAAAAAATTTATTTCACAGATACCTCACTTTTCTAGAGGTTATTTCTAAATTGATTTTATAATTGAGCTCCCGAAATGGTAGGCAAAACAGCATAATTTTGTGTACATAATCCCGTCAGGTCCATAAACCTGAAGTGCATAACCCCGGGACCCCCTGTATATGGTGCGTTTACCTTACATCACAATGACCTTGAACTAGTCAATTAGTCAAAAATTAAACAGCTGTAAAGAACGTAAGCAAGTTTAGCATAAATTAATAGGTCTTGGAATTTGGGACCCCAGAGCAAGCATGAATCGATCTGAAACGGTTATAAACCTATATTTTTTGCCTTATATTCAATATAATAACTCTATAGTATGACAGTTGCTCATTAAAATTTTACTGTATTTCACATAATACGTTATAAAGTGTGATTTTTATTTTTGAACCACAATATTACCGATTAAGCTGAAACTTTAGTATGTTTTAGCTGACGTCAAGGCCTTTTCAGAACATAAATATAATTCGATCTAGCTCAAGAATTTTCCCGGATACAGGGGCTGCAAGTTAAAAATTTTGACACTTTCATTAATATAGAACTAGCGCATTTCCCTCGCCAATTTAGTGAGGTATTCTAGGTCAATCCCAAGGCGCTCCCGTGCAAGATTCTGAATTTAATTCAGCCATCCTAGGTCTGCCCCAAGGTCGATGCCTCCTCACAATGGCTTACATAGCTTTTCTGGGGCATCTTTCTTAATTCATGCGCTGAACATGACCATACCATCGAAGTTGTGATCTCTCAATACGAAGAAGCAACTCCTCGACTTTTAGCTCCTCACGAACGGCTACATTCCTCACTCGATCTCGATGAGTGATTCCCTTAACCGCCCGGAGGTACCTCTTCTCGGCAGCTTGCTTGTACTCGTGATCTTATACTTTTGGTCATTACCCAAATCTCATGGCCATAGTTGAAAATAGAAATGAACATAGCTTTGAAAACCGATAACTTAACCGAACGAATAAGCTCGGCCTTATTTACCACTCTTCTGCCAAGCTTCCTCATCACTGCAGAAGCCTGACCGATTCGCGAGGATAGTTCGGTGTGAAATCTACCATCACTCGTGAATAACACCCCGAGATACTTGAATTTCTCTATATTTTCCTATGGTTCTCCACTAACATGTAGAGTGCATTGTTGTTCACGTTGTCGGGAAATCACCATTACCTCCGACTTGGTAAATAATAAATCGTAAAACATAAAAAGTAGCGTAGTAAAATAAAACTTTGCAAAATGCTTGAATTTGAGCATTCCGAAAAGCTGAGAAATTGACACTGCACTGTGAACATATAAAATATAATACGGATCATACGGATATAGAAGAGTGAAATCTCATAAACAGAACAACCTTATATAATACATTGGTTGAAACAGCATTTAAACAAAAAAAAACATTCTTAGCTCAATGTTGAGCGCTATATAGCAATGCTCTTGTCAATCTTAAATGCTTCATCATATCTTAAGTCACAATTTGACTGACTGGTTGTAAAAATCAAATTGGCAACAGATAAATAATGAAAGTAGATTGCTATTAACTGGAAAGTGACCAAAACGACAATCTTAATTTTTGATGTGCAAAATTCTCAGATTTAAATTTTACATTGGTTGTTTACACACAAAAAAAAAGGAAATGCCGATGAGAATCTTGCAAGATGATGTTTTTGAAAGTGCAGCTGATTTGAAAATTTTTCACTGCTTTCATTTTCATTCAATTATTATGCCTGTCCACTGATTTTTTTGTGCCTTATCTCCGAAGCATCGATTAATGTTAAAATTCACATCGACTGGCGATTTCATGCTTTAATTAGTTGAATCTCTTTTACTGCTCCGAGTGTCTCTTTACCTCTCGCTTTGTGGTCTAACAATTTGTTTTTTTTTGTGTATGTTTCTTGCAAAGTCTTTCTATTTGAAGAATGTTGCTGCGGTGTTGCGGATGGTATTGAAAGGGAATTGTAATATCGTGCAATGATGATCAACTATAAACCTTTCACTCCTTCAGTTGGAAAAGTGCCGCGTATTTCAGATGCAATTGGTCTCATGTCTCTCAGATTTTACTTTTTTGGCCTTTTTGCATATTACGCATTTTCAAAGAGGAGGCTCCATATATGAGGATTGTCTTCCATTCAAAATTATCTCACTTGACCTGCAAATCTTTCACTTCTTCGAGAAAAAGAGATCACGATGAGACAACGGACGATATGAGAGATGATGAAACATTACATAAAATGTAATTCATGTATTTATAATTCTTCTCGGTATTTGCTGCCTGGTAAAATGAAAATGCTATTAAACAGACAATTAATATGGTATTTATTTGTATTTGTAACATTTTCGATGGATTGCATAAAATAATTTGTTGATTTCTTCACACGTTTGTGCTTCCTTGAAACCATACTGAAGGATTTTTACTTAGGAAAATGTCCAATCATAGAGTTATGTTAATGATTGTCTTTCTCAAAAACAATTTACTTTTAATTGTTCCCCTAGATACTATGGTGAAAAAGGTATATGGCCACGAATTCTTAATCACGATTCTTGGTGGGCACACGATTCAAAAAGTTGCATATTTAGTGCATTTTATAGATTGGGGGAGATTGCTATATTGGTAATTTATGTGGAAGAACACGTGTCTCGTGTGCTGTTGATTTATAACATTTGATTCTTGTGACTTTTTTGATTTGTTGAATTCCCTTTTGGTGATCTGTTAAATACAGCATGAAACCTAATATTTTGTAAAAGCTAATTGTGCAAATACAACATTTTTGTTTATAGAAAACTTTCAGTTGTTCACCCTGTATATCCAATTTAGAGTCTGACAAAGTGATATTCCAATAGATTCATCGAGGCAAATCCCTCTCATTCACTCTTCTCACATCTTGTAGATTTTATCCGGAAATTGATTTAGATTGAAATATTTACTATTCTTCTATTTTTCACCTTAATTATTGACACAGGAATTCTTACCTGAATATTTTTTGTATATACCTTTTCTAACAGCTTTCTCCTCCATTGGACTGTTTCTTGATGAGGATCAATTGAACCAACTAGGCTGTCAATAGTCCCTTTGTGTTTTCACCATAGCTTAATTTATATTCTGTACAGTCAATGGACCTTTTTTGTATTAAACTAAAAAGTTGGATTTAATGATGTGGTGAATTCGAAAAGACTTTGCGAAATGCTTTAGCATGTGAACTTGATAGATTTGTAAAGTCGTTACACAAAATTAATAGAAAGGGAACATGCCAGAAAACTCACGAGTCCTACATCCATCCGTTTACTATAAACGATTTAATAATTTCGATAGAGTCCACGAGTAAATCAGCACGATACAATAAATATATAACTTTATTGAAATTAATTTTTGAACCCAAACAATATTTGGAATGAATAATTGAAACGCTTGGAGCAAAAGAAACCAATCGTAAATGTATTTCCCTTGATCTGAGCAACACAAATTATCCTCCAAAAAAAATTAAAAGGTTATTAAGCCTAATAAATTTCCTAAAAGTAAACCCGATTTTATCTTGCAACTTGATGCAAGCCATAAGTCCGCCCCAAAAAACCCCTTTCAACATTTTTAAAAATAAAATAAATTTTCGAAATACCCCAAAAAAAAAAAACTGATAGGAAGAAAGGAGTTGCAAAATTAATTCGCTTCCTATAAAATAAACTTTTAATGAGAAAATGGCATTTTTTAAATACAAAAAAAAGCTCTCAGGTGTGTAAGTCACATTTGATTCTGGTGAAGTGCTAAAATAAAATTTTCTTGTAAGGAATATAAATCTAACTGTGTTATCACACTTGCACATTAAAATTTTAATATGATTCACATTAATTGTCGCTGGTGAGAGTCCAAATGTGTAATTTGTGTGTTTGAATCATTTTATATTCAAAATTTGATCTATTTGTTGATAAAAAGGTAGACTTGGCCCGCAAAATTTGATATAAATTGATTTATTGCAATAATGCGAAAAATTAAAGCGATTTTTTCTTTAATTTTTTAATGTGAAAAATATTTATGCTTTAGGTAAATTTAAACTTATTTTTGCAGGTCAAGTCCACTTCTTTATCAATAAATAGAAAAACCCCAAATATTAAGTGGCTTAAAGACACAAATAACATATTTGGACGCTCACAAGCGACAATTAACGTGAATCACATTAAAATTTTAATGTGCAAGTGTGATAACGCCGTAATACCAACAAACCCAAGATCTAACCATAAGTAGAACCGTATTCATGTGTTTTAAGTTAACATTCAGTCTGGTTTAGGCACTCAATGTGATTAGACCCGAAACGTTATCTGCTCTGATAAAGAGAAATTCAATTTGATTTTATCTGAATCTATTTCAAACTAAATAGTTAAGTGAGCTCAGAAGTTTATTTCTTTCATACCTAAGTTCTGAAAGGAAGAATCGAGTGATGAGTGTAGAATCGGGAGGGTCTGTGGACCCTCCAGATCCCTTCAATTTGTACAACGTGGTTCATCGTGGTGGAATGCCGACATTACAAGAATCGACCAAACGGAATTATAAGACACTTCGCCACGCGTACTTCACCCATTCGTCTGATTTTGAGAAATATTTCATCATCTCTGGACAAGAGATTCGGGAACTTGACATCTTTGATGTTGAAGAAGGTCTTCGTGCAATTTCTAAAGAAGGCTTCAAGACAACCCTGCGACTTGGTAGTGGTGACATCCTCGTGCAAACGAAAAATATCCATCAAATCAATGCACTAAAGGCCACAACAAGTTTTGGGAGCAACAAAAAACCAGTCACGGTATCAGAAAACGGTGTGCTAAACCAGTCCCAAGCAATCATAAAATGCAAAGAGATAATGCGAGTGAAAGAGGAGAGAATTCTCGAACAGCTTGCAGATCAAAATGTGATTGGAGTCCAGAGGCTCAAAGCGAGGGAAAATGGACAATGGATCAACACATCTACACACATATTGACGTTCAAAACCCCAACATGCCCAGCTGAAGTAAAAGTTGGGTATTTGACTGTAAAGACCGAGATCTATATACCGTCACCATTTAGATGTGTGGTTTGTCAACGTCTTGGCCATACCAAAAAACGATGCGATTCTAATAAGAACAAACCAAGATGTGCTATCTGCGGACTTGAAGAACCTCATGGATTTTTCTTCCCTTGCTACCTGCCAAAATGTGTCAACTGTTCAGGTGCTCATCCAAGTTACAGCAAACTTTGCCCACGTTTCATTGAGGAAAGAGAAGTCAACGCCATACGTGTGTCACTGAGGATCCCATACAACCTTGCCAGGGAGGAGCTGAGAAAGAGGAAAGGCCCCCAAACTTCCCCTCTCCTTCCCACTCCAACTCCCGGTCCCTCCAAAGCTTCATTCTCTGAAATTATAGCTAATCCCACTCAAACCCACTCAAAATCATCTGATAAGCCATCACGACCACAAAAAACTGAATTTGTGCCTGTAAACCGATCTCAGACTCAATCCAGAGTAAGTAAAGTCACAAACAAAAGCTTTAAAAGGGCAATCTCAAATGAAAAACTTAATAACACCATTATCGTTGAACTCAAAAACTCGATCAAATCTACAAGTACATCAAACAAAATCTCAACAAATACACAAAACAAAGAAAATACACATCAAATTAGTCTCATCTCACAAAATATTTCAACAAACCAATCAATCGATACAGATTCATTGCAGGTTATGCCTGCTGAATTCCCTGTTCAAACTATTTCCTCTTCCATACCCATGCTTTCCACCCCTCCCATAACCTCCTCCCCACCCACTGTCCTTTGGGGAGATAATTATCTCCCTTCCCCCTGTCCCTCTCCTTCAGGACCTGATCCTGATCCCCCTGATATAATTGTCTCTGATGATGAATCAATGCCAATTGATCAGAATTTCAATTCCCATTAAAAAATTTTTAAACACTTAATATGGATGAAAACAATATGAATGAAGACATTATCATTCACCCTTCTATACATTCTAATAATCAATCTCTCTCTTGTTCTCAATCTCTTGTTGTAAATAGCACTCTTTCTTTGCACCAACCTGCCTTTATACAGTGGAATTGCCATGGCTTCTGGCCACGAAAACCAGAGGTTGAACTGTTGCTTAACCAAAAGAAACCCATCGCCGTATGTCTTCAAGAGACTCACCTAAAATTGAACCCCCAAAGTCCTAATGCCCCCTCCGTAAGTGGATACGAAGCAATTCATCGGAACCTATCTGATAATCCTTCTATGAGTGGTGGAGTATCAATCCTTGTCCAAAAAGGTTGGAAATACAATATGATTTCTTTAAATACTCCTTTAGAAGCTATTGCGATCAGGTTGTTATGGCACATTCCCATTACAATTGTATCTATTTACATTAAACCTGGAATTTTTGTTCCAAGAGACCATTTAACAAGTCTATTGAACGAATTGCCTTCACCATATTTAATTTTAGGAGACTTTAATGCAAGCAATCCAGCTTGGGGTAGCAACAAGTTCGATAGTCGTGGACACTTAATTGAAAATATTACATGCGATGAAGATTTAGTTATTCTAAATGACGGATCTTATACTAATATTTCAGTAGCTCACGGAACATTTAATGCAATAGACCTTTCAATAACTGATTCTCAAACTGCGTCCCGATTCTCGTGGGCAGTTGATGAAGATACAAGGGGTAGCGACCATTTCCCAATTTTTCTAATTGACCATACTAATGCTTATAAAGTCATTCCCAGCGGTGGTAGATGGATAGAATCAGATGCTGATTGGAGGAAATTTACAACTATAATGTCGAACAAATCTTATAATTCCGACGACCCTCCATTAACTATATATGAATCTTTCAAAAATGATATTATTTTGTCAGCAGGTCAAACCATTCCGAAAACTAAAGGTGGTAACTTTTCTAAAAGAGTTCCATGGTGGGACAATGAAATCAAATCTCTGATTAAGGATAGGAAAAGAAGTTTGAGACGGTTTAAAAAACATCCAACAACCCAGAATAAGGAACTGTATCTTTCTCTTGTTGAAAGAACAAAAGAAAAGATACGTGAGGCTAAATCTCGATCCTGGAATGCATTCACTAACAATATTAATCCTAACACTCCTCCTAGTGAAATGTGGAAAAAAATTAACGCTATTCGTGGGATTTCGCAGCCTTCCATTAAGCGGGTTGAGTGCGAATTCGGGACCTCTTCTAAACCTGATGAAATTGCCAACATCTTGGTTATAAAATTTGCCTCTCCTTCTTTAAACTCTTCCCTTACAGAAGATGAACTAAAACAGAAAGACATGTTAAAAAATATTTGCCCTATCCCTTCACAATTACTACCTTTTTCTAATACACTGAACATGGCTTTTTCCTTACAAGAACTGATCGCATCTGTATCCAAGAGCCAAGGAAAGTCATATGGTCCTAATTCTATTACATATTCTATGATAAAAAATTTACCTCCTAACACTCTAAATTCTCTATTAGACATTTTTAATAAAATGTGGACTTCGTCCTCATTCCCCAATGAATGGAAATCTGCTACAATAGTCCCTATTCCAAAGAACTCTCCTAATATTTCACCGGACTTTCGGCCTATAACTCTAACGAATTGTGACCTAAAAATCTTTGAGCGGATGGTAAATGCACGTCTTATCTGGTTTCTTGAATCCAACAATTTAATATCTGATAATCAAATTGGTTTTCGCCAAGGAAGATCCACATATATGTCCGTCTCTAAGCTAACTGCAGACATTTTTGAGTCGTTCAAGAAAAAATCTCACACCACTGCTATTTTCTTCGACATTGAAAAGGCCTATGACAGAGTTTGGGGTGAAATTATCATAAATCAACTTCTAGAATGGGGCTTAACAGGATTTATTTTGGAATTTATAAAGTTTTATCTTGAGCCTAGAAGAGCTAAAGTTAGAGTTAATAATTACTTATCTGATGAAAATATCATTGAAAATGGCGTTCCTCAAGGTGGGGTACTATCTGTTACACTCTTTCTTATAGCTATAAATGGGATATTTTCCTTATTTCCTCCCGACAATCCAAATAAAATTTTAGTATATGCCGATGATATTGTAATTTACAATTCTAATCCTGACTCAGATATGAGATATATTGAAGTTCAATCCGGTATTAACAAAATTAGTCATTGGGCTAACAGAAATGGCTTTAGATTTTCCTATAGAAAGACAAAGGCTCTTCATTTTTGTAATAAACATGTTTGTCAGGAATCCACTCACACACTTAATGGGCACGTTTTGGAAAATGTGTCCACCTACAAATTTCTTGGGGTCATTTTAGATAAAAAACTTAATTTTAAAGGGCATATTACAGACGTCAAAAAATCATGCACTAAAAGGCTAAATGTTATAAAATGTCTCTCAAATCTTACATGGGGTTCACACAGAGATTCACTTACAAATGTACACCAAGCTTTAGTACTTTCTAAGTTATTTTACTGCTGCGAAATTTATTTTCCGGCTGCCTCGAAAACATTAATAGGAAATTTAAATAGCGTTTATAACGCGGGCTATCGTTTCAGCTCCGGGGCGTTCCGGACATCTCCTATTTCGAGTTTGTTGGCTGAGTCAGGAGTACCTACTATGACAGCTGCTTTAGAAAGACAAGTTGCAAAATCTACTATTAGACTCCATGCTACCCCTTCAGCACCTGGTTTTTCTGATTTGCTACATTGGGAACACAGGCGGGATACTAAAAGCTTTTACTCCTTTGGAGGAAATTTAATTCATAATTTGATTCAAGATACTAATATTGAATCTCGTGTCTGTGAATCACAACCTCCTTGGTTTTTCAATGAAACTTTGGTTAACACTTATCTCACTACTGTAAATTATAAGGAACAGTCTACTAGTGATATAATAAACATTTTCAATAGAGTAGTAAATCAAATTCATCCAAATCCTCAAATGATTTATTGTGATGGATCCGGTAAGGATGAGTTAAAGGGTTTTGCAGTTGTAACTGAGCACGATCTTGTGTTCAGTTGCAGATGCCATCCCTCAGCATCTGTTTTTGAGCTCGAAGCTATGGCCATTAAAAAGTCGCTTGAATTTATCGCGGATTGCTGCATTACAGGAGAAAAGTGGATTGTCGCTTCAGATAGCCTTAGCGCTATTGAAGCTGTAAAAAATTTAAGAAATAATTCGTCACTTGTTTGTAAAATAAGATCTCTACTTATTGAGTTAAAAGGATCTGCTATACTTCTTTGGGTACCTGGCCATAAAGGCATACCAGGTAATGAAAAGGCTGATTTTGAAGCCAAAAATACCCTTGAAATACCTATTGTTGTTTGCAAAGATCTTACTTTAAAAAGTATGCTTAATATTGTAAATAGAGAATTTAATAACCGTATGGAAAATTGGTTCAACTCAGAAGTCTCTGGTTTTATCAAAAAAGTTATTTCATCTCCTAGTCGCCCTAAAATACATCCTTCCTTAATACGCAAAGAATGTTCCATCATATCTCGACTCCGCATTGGACATTCTAGACTTACTCAGTCTTATAAAATGACGCGTACTCCCCCTCCAATTTGTCCCTTCTGTAACCTTAATGAAACTTTATCGATTGAACACTTGTTAACTAATTGCCCACATCTTGAAAATCAAAGAAGAAACTTTTTTAAAAATCAATCAGCCCTTAAATTTTTGGATTATTCTGAGAAAGGGTCTAAATTAATAATTGAATTTCTTACAAAAATTGACATTGTAAATGAAGTATAAATAATTGTGGTCTCCAATGAAATTATACGGTGCGATTTTGTGTAAAAGTACCTGAGTGGAATAAAATAATAATAATAATAATAATAATAATAAGTTAACATTGTGCAACAGAAAACGTACTAGAGAAACGAGTTCAAAGATTAATATTTTAAAACATTTTACAAAATAATTTTTGTAAATAAATGAATGTTCATTATTTAATGTCTAAATAATAAAATAATCTTTCATTTGTAACTAAGAAACTCGTCCTCAAATCATTTGTAATATATTCATATCCATCCATAAGAGTAAAGTGAACTTCTTATTTCTCGTATTGGCAAAACGAAAAGTGAAACACCAACATAAGTATTAATAAAAACTTTACTGAGTTTACTATTAAAATGCTTTCAACAGAAATGTAGCTCCAGCTTTAAATAAATAAAATTGTACACTGCTCTCGAGTAAATAGTTAAGGTAGAACGGTTATCCCCAAAAATTTAACAATGAAGAATACCCTTTAGCACGTACAACAGACCAAACGAAGTACTTTTCGTTTTTTCGACAGGGAGAAAACTGAGGAAGTAGAAAATGTTGGGTAGCTGTAAATACAGATTTTTGTGTTTACACTACTTTGACATATGTCAGTAATTTCTTGAGTGGATTAGTAGCGCTCTGGAATAAATGAATTCATATAGGCCTCATCCTCTGAAGTTTAATATCTAATTTAAAAAATCGCAGTTTTTGCAACTACCTCATGTTTACAACTGCCCCAGTACCTCTAGGCGAATTTCGTTTCTTAGTATACCGAAAATATCGGAGCTAAAATCCTTCCTGGTTACGTTCGTGAATTACACTTTTATTATCATTTCCATTATAAAACTACATATTTCAGAATTCTACTAAAATAATATCGATTGATGTGGCGTTACAGCGTCATATCAATTACCAAGTGTCGTGACAGGCCTTTTTTAATTTAAGTACTTTTTCCTTTTTTCTATGTTTTTTTTTTATATATTAAAAAAAAAATATTTCAAAAAATACATGTATAAATTAAACTAATATAAATTATTATAGGAATTGTTATATATTTTAAGGGAAGTAAAAGGGACAGATAATCCTAACCGGCTTATGTAGGTGAGATTCTTAAAGTGAGCTAACTCGGAGTGCATGCAAATTCGATTTGGAGCTGAAGTTGGGAGACGCCATTCAGTTATCTTGAATCAAATTCGTGAAATTATACAAATTTTGTATTTAAACCAAAATATCAAGGATTTGGATGAACTGGCACAAAAGTAATATATGGGTGAAATGTAGACCAGAATGTTCTCTATAATTTTCCCATAGAATATGATCTCATCGATTACTCAGAAGTCAAGATAAGCGAGGTTTTTTGTTTCTTAACTCGTTTTTTCATCCAGAGTGCCCCAAGTAGTCATTTGTTGAACTTCAACTATATCAAAGAATTGTTGTATTTTGTGGGACTTTCCATTTAAAACCCTATTTTAAGTGTCTCGGTGGAGTAGAGGCAGTCAAATTAGCATCTGAGTGATTTCAAAGCGTTATTATGGGAAAAATCAATTTTTTCACACTTAAACGGCAAAATCGGAGTGATAGCGTAGTCTGAGCGGAAAATGATGTATGGACGAAATGTAGAGACAAATGTCCTCTACAATTATGTCGAAGTAATCATCAAAATCGGTTCAGCGACAGTCGAGATAATTGAGGTTATGTGATATTGAAAATGGTTTTTCGACTGTGGCGCCCCTGGTGTTGGTCCCACGAAGTTCAAAAATTTTAGAAAGTTGTAGTATTTGGTGAGATCTTTCGTTTAAGCCCTCATTCATCAAAATCGGTCACATAGAACCGGAGATATGATTTTTTGAATTTTGTGAACTTTGACCCCTCATATCTCCGGTTCTGTTTTAACCACAGCGCACTTACGCACCATTTTGGAAACGTCCTAGACTGGACTACAACATACTAAAATTTCATTAACTTGCACAATGCCGTTTTTGAGAAAAGTGACTTTGAAATTCGATGAATTTTGACGCTATCACAGCGCCACCTGTGGTGACTTTTTGAACTTCCATCTGAAAGTGCTCATCGAGACGAAACCAAAAAGGTAAAATTTAGGTCGATATGTTAATTAGAACCGGAGATAGAGGCCGGTCAATGTTCGAACTTTGACCCCTTATAGCTCGGGTCAGGGGTTATGGATCGACTTAAGGTTTTTTTTGTTTGATAGGTATAATCAACGGCTACAACATACTAAAATTTCAGCCCGATTGCATAAGGAATTTTTGAGTTATTTAACTTATAAGATTTAAAAATTTTCTTTTTAATAATAGCGCCCCTAGCGGTGGTTTTATGAACTTGCGATGTTAGAAGGGGAGGTGGCATTTCACGAGAGCTTTCCAAAACTGCCTCACTTTTTAAATTCTGAGAATTAGAACCGGAGTTATGGCCATTTTAAGAAATTTTTTTTGGACCCTTGTAGCTCGGGTCAGGGGGGTCGGGGGACCTTAAGTTTGATATTGATGGAAAGCTCTAAGGCCCAGCTATAACATACTAAAATTTGAGCCCGCTCGATGCCATAAGGGCGGAGCTATTGAGAAAACAAAAAAAGGGGGGTCTTCAAAATGGCGGAAGGAGGGGTGGGGGGTGGGGGGTCAATGCACCAAGTTGCAATTTTCACCCGATATATAACCTTTGCCGAAAACCGCAAGTCGATATCTTTTTTAGTTTAGGAGCTATTAAGCTCCAAAGAGCGGCCGGCCGGCCAGCCGGCCGGCCGGCCGGGAACGTAAATTAGCCACATATATATTCGTGATCAGGAAGTGCTGAAACACATTTTGGCCAAGTTTGAGGTCGATCGGACGACATGAAATTTTGTTAGGATTATAGTAGGTGAGATTGTTAAGAATCTCACCTAATATCAAATTCATATCGTAAGTGCGGGTAAGTTTTTCCCCTGCGTGTGAATTTGACACCCTCCAGTTCGTAAGTTTTTCTTTGCTTCTAGAACTTAAGGATGATCTTTACCGATCCAATCTACTAAGTCTGATCAGTGAGAATCGTTCTTAAACATTATAATTAAAGAAAAGCTTACGAAAAGTAGGGGGTGTCAAAGTCTCCCTCACTTACGGTATAAAATTACCGATTTTTGTGTTATAAATGAAAATTATATTAGATGAGATCATATATTCTGTCACTAGAAGAGGTTGAAAGTTTGGAGTGGTATATCTCAGCTCCTGATGAACATAATTGGATGAGTGAACTATTGTTGGAAAGCTTGGTTCATTAGCTTTTAGAATCTGGTATAATTAATCTGCTATGGATAAACCATGGTCATCCAGAACCATTTATGTCGAAGAAGACACTTTTTGCAGCGTCATTTTTGACCATCTACTGCTGGGACCAGGAGTAACCCACAATTCTCGCACAAGGACTATTTGTTAGAGGAACTCAAATGGTACAATTTGTGGTAAAAACTTTTTTTTGGACATCTTACTTTTTTTTATTCATCGACTTTTGCAAGAATTTTGAAGTGTTAAACGCAAGGAAAAAATGACTGAAATCCTAAAAGAGTGGTTTCTGGAGGGGAAGGATAGACGTGGGGATGAAATTGATGTGATCTTTGGATTCCTTGGATCAACTTATGGGGGAGTACTTAGAACATTCCAAGTCGATATCTTCATTAGTTTGTCCAGAAAATGGAATAGAAGGATTTCTGCAATTTTTTTCTATGCGTGTAAAATGTTAAAATTCTTGCAAAAGTGGATGAATAAAAAAAGTAAGATGTCCAAAAAAAAAGTTTCTACCACAAATTGTACCTTTTGATTTCCTCCAACAAACAGTCCATGTGCGAGAAAAGTGGGTCACTCCTGGTCCCAGAAGTAGATGGCCAAAAAAGACGTTGCAAAATGTGTCTTCCTCGACATAAATGGTTCTGGATGACCATGGTTTATCCATAGCAGATTAAGTATACCAGATTCTAAAAGCTTATGAACCAAGCTTTTCAACAATAGTTCACTCATCCAATTATGTTCATCAGGAGCTGAGATATACCACTCCAAACTTTCAACTTCTTCTAGTGACAGAATATATGATCTCATCCAATATAATGTAAAATAGAACTTCTCAACTATGAATAATAATAATAAATCTTTAATCATGAAATCCTTAAATCATTTTACGTTAATCAATATTCCTGCTATAAAGATATTAGGAGAGTTTCATTATCATCTTTCTTTGCGATCCTTTAAATATTAAAATGACAAATTTCTTTAAGGTAAAAGCAAGTATCTTCAATATTACAGCTTATTGTGAGGATCCTCTATATTTTAAAATCAATTTTTCTTTTTGGTGTGTACAGGGGCCTCTGGACATTTCATTTTTCCATACGTTTTTGCATAGAGGCACTGCAGACTATTAGCAAGTTTTATCATAAAGGGAATTGACTTATTAGACCGATATATTTCCAAATCGTGCATTAAAAGCTATATAAAAATACATATTTCATAATGTTCGCCAAAATTATACAAGAACTAGGAGCGAATTTGTAAGTCGCGGTGCAATAGCTCCAAAATTTTTACAAGGAAAAGTGAAAAATAGCTTCACTTTTTATTAGGCTTGATGGGCCCCTGATGTTATACTCTTTAACTCCTGATTTTAAACTTAATATGAATTTTTAAGCTTTCTTTATCTCAGAATTAAGAAAACGGCTAAGATAGGGCAATCACACATTGTTTTGTCACATTATATTGTCAATATCTTTCTCGAAAACTACGTATCTTACTGTATTTCACGAATTTAATTGTTCTTTGTATTTCTATGCTCTATTTGCTTAATTGAAAAAAAAATCTAACAACTTGAACTTTTTTTTAAAAAAAAGCTCACACGATGCTCATGTGACACTGAATGATTAAAGACATCATATGAATACCAGTAGAATAGATAATTTATGTCATTGCACTCCGTTTCATTTCGAGAAATTAGAACCGTTGAATTGTCCAGGTAAAGTTGATTTTGAATCATTTGGTAACTTGGGTTGTGTTCATTTGCCAACTTTCAGGCAAATTCGGATTGGGCGATATCTTAAAATAAGAGATCAAATTTTTTTCCAGCGACCTTTCCACTTCGCTCACATTTTTTTTTATTTCATATTTTTTAATCACTTGTATATAAAAAAAAAACTTACAAAATATATTTACAAGGAATTTGTATCTTAAATTAACACACTTGATAAGATTTAATGAGCCAAATTACTTGTACTTTTCTCTATGCTTCTGTTTGTCTTAATTTCTTGTTGAAAATTATGAAGGAGGAAATACATTTTTCTTCGCAAAAAGTAATTGTATTGGATGGCACTGCTCTAGATATGTTTTTTTTTTGTAAACTCCTAATAGAATGTTCATGGTGAATTTTTTACTGCAAATCTTCTAATTGACCCGATAATTTATGTGTTCGGTAAGTGAAGTTTGGAAGGAAGAAAAAAAAAGAAGATAAAAGTGGGGAAGGAATCCAACGAGATGAAAGATTTAACTGTAATTTGAGTGCAATTGTCGGTGATGATGCAATTAATTGAAAATATCATCAATCAGTTGCTTTGTAATGATTCGATGTGGTCGCGTTGGATTCACTTTGGGTGTTTGATAGAGTCGCGCATTGATGGAGTAGAGGCGGGGTGAGAGATCACAGCGTACATTAAACCACCAGTCACAGACGAAAACTGCTTGGGAGAATTGAGTACCATTTGGGCAGAGGAAACTCGCTTGCCGTCCATCAATGTCACAGTAATGCCATCCTATTGGGTGTTGGGAAGTAAAATATCAAATTAGTATGCAATCAATATTACTCTGAAATTTATTTACTCCAACCTCACACAGACTGGTAATTGAACCCTAATGTTTTCAATTTCAATTGTAGTTTTGTGATTACTTAATAATATGTTTAAAATGATATTGTGTTGATTCAAAATTTAAATTGAACCTTTTCACCGAGAAAAATTTGGATGGTATTTTCTACAAATCGTGTCTTTAAATTCTACTATCTCAAAAGATAGTAGAAAATACCATCCTCCATAGAAACTTTCCTTTAGAATCTACCATATTGACATTTTAAAATTTACTATCCTATGCATCGTAAATTCTAACAGCCGGATGGTAAAATCTACTATCCTCATTTAGATTTTACCTTGACCTCTCTTAGATTCTAATATCTGGTAAGTAAATTTTATTGACCGCATATTAGATGTTAAAATTTAACTGGAAGACAGTAAATTTTAACGGAGGATAGTAATTTGTATTGAAATTACTATCCAAGCCAGTAAAATTTGCCATCCTGCTGTTAGAATGTCATTTTGGAATATCGTGGGTGCCGATGCAACGGTTCCCGATATGCTTTGAATACATTATAGCAATTCGTGGCGCAGCTGGAAGATGCTGGACTGTCATCACAAAGGTCGCGTGTTCAAATCTCGGCGCAGTCGTCAATTTTCACGCACCAAAATGGCTTGAAATACAGAGAATATCATCCAAGAAGGGCCCCAAGCCCTCAAACAATGGCCAAAAAAAGCAATGAAAATAAGGAAAAATAAATTTTTCCGACATTTTTCATTCTAATATCCGGCTAGTAAAATTTACTATCCTGCCAGTAAAATTTACCATCCGGCTAGTAAAATCTAATATCCGGGGATATTAGAATTTACCATCCGGCTATTAGAATTTACTATCCATGCAATAGATTCTACAATTTTTGACAGTCCAATTTAATATCGCGTTTGCTGGGTGACTTTTTTACTATCCGGCCATTAGAATTTTGTATGGAGGATGGTAAATTTTACCATCCACATTTTTCTCGGTGTTTATTTTGTATTTTTTTTATATAAAAGGCAAAAGTCATAGTGACCTATCGCCTAAACCCCGCCCCAAACGCAATTTATGAAATTTTTACAAGATTTTAACACAATAAGTCTAGCTAGATTTCATTAATTGAAAGAAAAAACTTAAAACCAATGCCAATTTTATTGTAACAATTGCTAACTAAGCAATTTTAGATTACTTATCAAGAAAATTTTGATCAATTTTGCAAGGAGAGTTTTTCAAAATGTTTCAAAATTATCAATCATGAGCAAAAGAAAAGAAATTAATGAGAAAGAGAATATTGTCTTCACTAAAAATGACCCGCATTTAGATCCAATACTACATTGCGCAAGATAATAAAACATATTTTTGGTTAATAAAAATTCAAATTTAAAATATAATTTTTGGTCGGGAAAGAAACTAAATTTTAACAAAAATTAGTGTAATCTGACAAATCAAGAATTATGAAATAGAATAAAATTTCAAAAACTCAAAAAAAGGAACATCAAAAAGCTTAGCACTAGATTAAAAAACTATAACATAAGCGCTAATGAAAGATAAAGACTAAAAGGATTAAAAGATTTACTTACAAGTATGATAATTTTATACCCCACCTCATTTAGTAATTTTCATAATGCAACACCTGAGTACTGCTAAATAAAAGTTATTGATATATACTTTGTTAATTCAATTTTTAAATATTGAAATAATTCGTGAAAAATTCTAGTTTAAAATTATCATCAGTTCTGGAAGAACGAATATTATGGATTATAAGAAAGTTTTGGTCAATTTTTGTCGTATTGATGATAATTGTTTTTACCTTATAGTGAAAACAGTCAACATTTGACAATTTTACAAAACTTTCAGATTCTCTTATATGTTATATTAACGCTCCCATTCTATATAGGGTTGAAGGAACATCTATTGGAACTTTAAGAAATCGTATCATGACCCTATTTTCTGTATTATGGGATATGAAATTTGAAGATCCATTCTTATAGAAAATGTTAAATTAACATTTTCATATTATTTGCATTTTATTAGATGCATTAAATAAATTTCAGTATTTTGATGAAATTGCTAAGATGAAAGTGTTCCCTGCCTAAATTGACTTAAATTTACATTACTCCGAGGGATATGTTGTTTCTGAGACCAAGATCTACAACTACTAGTAAAAATTTTTGGTCATCCGACGTCCGGTTGACGAGATAAAAAAAATTACACGGGTACCACAAGAAATCGCCAACTTGAAATGGCTCTCCTGAAAAGTTGTCATACTGAGATAGCATAGTATGGAATGGAAGCGTCGATGTGTTCCTTTGGCCCTGCCTATACTATGCTATCTCAGAATAATAACTTTTCCAGGAGAGCCATTAGAAGTTAACGATTTCCTATGTTGCCTGTGTATATTTTTTTTTCGAAAAAAATGAATGAGTATTCGGATGATTACCAAATTTTCACCAGTTGTAGATCTCGGTTCCAAGAACAACATACGTCTCAGATATGTTCTAATATAATTAACTTTACGTTTTTCTCTAATCTACCTTTTCCTCTAAAGAGGTATCAATCCTATCAATAGGTATTCCTTTCACCCTACACACATAAATTTCATGTTTAAAAAATGAAATATTTTAAGAATGAAATATAATATATAAATATATAATATAATATTTCTTTAATCACTATCTCCGGAATTTCAGAGACTAAAATATAGGAAATATCTTTATCTTGATCTCAGTCTTGATTCTAGAATTAATGCTTATAAAAAAGTTTTTTTTTTACCCTAAATAGATTAAAAGTAGTATTGGTTTAATAACGAATAAAGCTTTTACGTTGTAAGAATTTGAATTTATAGTACTCAATCCCCAGTAGGGGAACCTGGGGCACCATTAAAATGCGGTATACTTTCAAAAAAGGTATACCTTTTTCTCTCACTTTTAAATGGAGCAAGATATAATTTAGCTCGATATACTAATCTTAAAAATGTATTATATTATGATTCCTTTTATAAATAGAAGAAAAAACACAATTTCAAAGGTGCCGCACTTCCTCCAAGTGTTAAAAATCCTTTTGTACTCCTTTTTAATCCGAATTTTTATTATGTCAAAATTCACTTGATGATTTCACTGTTAAAACTCTTAAAATTCGATTTTGGGAGTATTTCGATCAAATTTGATTTTATGTAAAAATGTATTCTAGAAGTCAAAACAATCGAAACAAAAGTATTTTTGTTTAAGAATAATATTATAAATAGTAAAAAATAATTAATTAGTAAAAATAATTATGAGTAATTTATAAATTACTGATTTTTTAAGTACAAATATGAGAGAAATAACTTTCTGAGTAGGAAACAGTATTCACAAAAAGATGTGAATGAGCTAAGTGAAGCAAGTATTGACCATGAAGGTTGTATCGTCACCCCAAAGATTTTTTTTATTTTTTGAAACTTTTACTAGTTGTTTTTTGCAAAATTTCTTTCATGATTTGCTAATGGAACACATTTTGATGAAATAATTCGTAAAAATAACAAATAATTCTCAAAAAGAAACAACATTTTATTTTAAGGTAACGATCCATCTTTCTTGGTCGATACATGCTTTCCTTACCTTATATCGTTCTTTAAATACTGTTTTATACCCTGAAATGTTTTTCGCTTCTTGTATTTTTACTTTAAAAACTTTAATTGATCAGTATTTTATTATAAAATTATTCTTAAACAAAAATATTTTTGGAAAATTTTTGTTTCGTTTGTTTTTACTTTCAGGCATAATTGGGAGGACATTTTCAAAATGGTAAAATTTTGTCACATAGGGAAAAGTGGTACAAGTTGGACAGGGCTTTTTTTCTTGATTAATTTAGTACTTCATTTTTATTTGTATATTTTTAATGCTTTAGTTTTAAAATTTGGTTCCTTGTGCTTAAAAACAAATTTTGTACTGTATTTATCAAGAAAAACGCCATGTCCAACTTGTACCAGCGAATGGTCCAACTTGTAACACTATGTCCAACTTATATCACTTTACTCTAATATTAAAATTAAATTTTTGAAAATCCTTTTTATTCTTATTTTGTATTTTTTTTTAAACGAAACTTAATTTTTTTATAATTTTGGGATTTTTAATTTAAAGTCAGTTTAAGTGAATCATTGCTATTAATGTTTTTTTTATAAGAAAATTAAGATGTTTGACCATCTAATTGCATTTCTCTATCTATCATATTCTGAACAAACAAGAATTTTATCGGATTATACTGGACTTCAATCACAAACTAAATTATGTATCATTGCGTTCATCCGCTAGAACTTGTCTATTTCTCAATAGAGCATTGTTTCAACGTGAGTTATGAAAGTGAATCATAACTTTATCCTAAGTTACTTATTCAAAATTATTTGGATAATTCTAGTTTGAACAACTTAATTTAGCAATCCATTGAAATTACGGAGGTAGAATACTATATATGAAGTTTTTTATCTTCAACTTCAAGACAGCTAAATATTTCATTATTCTAATATTTTGAATTCTTCTTTTTCGTTGAAGTCTACTATTTATAGTGCACTTAAACTATTTGCTTCATAGCAAATATTATTGAGAGTAACAAATAGCACCTTTTTATTAAGAATCGCGCAACATATTTTATTTGCTGCTTTGTGCAAAACGTAGGAAATGTCATAAAAATTATAATTATAGGAAAATGACTAATTATTTAAACTATTGAAGAAACTTTTTTAAAGTTAAATAGTAAATACCTTTCATGGTAAACTGCAAAACTTAAGAGTTCCTTAGGGGCAATTCAGTAACCGTTAAACCTAATTTTCTATCTCAGAACTATTTCGTAGTGGTCAGTGTATAGGTTCCCCATATACTTTGTCGTTCTCAAATTATTAATTATAAAAATGGAAAATGGATACAAACTTGATAATTTTAAATGGTCCATTAATTTGGCTATAGTCAATTTTTAAAAGTTGTAAGTTCAACAATGAAACAACAATAGATGGGCGATATCAGCAATTGCTATCTTAAACTTTTCTGCTGTAAACTTGTGGTAAACATAATGAAATTGGCACACAAGTTGAGCATAAAACTTCCTCGCGAGTTTTCTTGTGCAAACAATTTACAAAATAACACTCAGTCTGCATTAATAGAGGTTGGCGGAGATGAACAAAGACGAGATTAATTGCATGTGTCGAACGTTCACCTTGACATCTTGTGTCCATATCGGCAAAGAAGCCCGGATATGGTTGATCGTCACAGTAGAAGTTCGTGTAGGGGATTGCCGAGAGGATGGGATAGTCAGTGCCGGGACGACCTGAAATGAATCAATAATTTAGTATATAAACTTATAAAATGCATAGGAGGGTGTTTTGTCTCACCGGGAATCGATCTTCCAAGCTCAAGGTATTCGCGAACAGATGGTGAGAGAAATCCAGGTGGGATGTCAACAGGTTGTTGGTCATCTCGTGGTTCGTCGAGATTCTGCTTGGGTTCGGGACGATAATCCGAAATGGATGGTGCTCGAGGGCGTTTGGCTCTCTTTGATCTCACGGACTCTTTTGAATCTAGTTAATTTAGAGCAAAATAGAAAAAGAATTTACAATGTTATAGATGAAACACAAGGTACTTCATGATCACCTAATTAGTATTCTAAGACAGTCGATTTCTCTTTTATTATATTGGTTAATACAATTAATTGTTTGTAGCCATGAAAATGTTGATCTAGTGGTGATTTTGTTAGATGTTCTCCTTGACGTCTTAGCATTTTCAATAATATAATACACATTTCACGTAAAGAATTCTTCTGACCTTCTCATCATCTTCGGCATTAATGATGCCATGAAGTTGGTAAAGTTTTACCAGCTAGAAGTGGCTTGAGCACTCATCAGTATTGCTTATGGGAGCTGTTTTATGGCTATAATAAATGTGGCACCGGAATTGACGCACAAAAAAGACCTTTAACGAAATATTATGCAGTATTAAGTGAAGAAGATTTACGGAACGAGATAAACAACAAATTAATGATAAATCACAACACTGTTTACTTTCAGCATATTTTTTTTTGTTGCGAGATCTTTACATCGAGAGGGTTTGCTATATGTATTCATTCGAATTGCAGTAGTTTGTTGCAGACGAAAGGTTCACGTGAGTGGCATCCAAATATTATTCCTTGTTCTACGCAGAAAGACCATTTAATAACGAATGAATATCATGTTTCGCTTCATGGAATTAATTTATTAAAAAGCGTTCTAGAAAACTCCAAGTCTAAATCGCTAACTGTTTTGCCTCTTATGACCATAATCAATGTCATTGTTTTCTTATCTCATCATATTGACTGCTGTGATTTAAATAGAACTAATATAATATTTACTAATTCTCTTAAAAAGGAATGGCATTTTTATTTTGAACCGGTTTTTCTTAAGCATTCCTACTGATAGAAGTAATAGATAAAATCAGATTAATCGGCGATAGACATTCTAGTTAGCAAGTTCAAAATCAGACGGTTTATGAATGATTATGTTAGGCTATTCGCTTGTCCATCTGACCATTATCAGAGCTATAATCAAAACATTTAGAGATAGCGACTTCGTTTATTCGGAAATCGGAAAATAAGTCGGTAGGAAATACTAATAATTCCTTACATAAATCGGAAAATAAATCCTGCTGTTTTGGATGAATTTGGAGAATTGCTTGAAAAATATTGTCAAATAGAATGTTTCAAATTCAGAAAACATGTCCATAGGGTCATGATTCATTCCATATAAACTTCCACCTTTAAAACAATAATGTTGAATTTCAAACGGTTTGACGTCTATCATTCGCATAATTTGGATGACAATTGATTGGCTATATGGACCCGAGTTAGTCCGACAGCCTTACATAAAATAGAATAAGAAGAAGAAGGGTGACTTGGATCTCAAACAAATCCCGGTCACTACCGGTTTTGAATCGGAAATGAACAGTCTTTGAAACCTGTAATTTGATTGTAAATTTTGAAATTTTCATTGATTTGCATTATGAATAGATTTTATAATGTTAGACCACTTAGACCTTATTATAGCAAATTCAAAATTATTTAGTAAATTGAATAAATAACCCCTCTGCCCGAATTGCAGAGCCGACCGACTACATTTACTCGAAATTCAATTGCATTACTATTTGCCACAGGGCATCTTTCAGATCAGAAAAATTTTATGAAATCAAAACTCACATCCATTTCTCAAGGATTTTGTATAATGTCTTAAAGTTTAAGATTAAAGTTTATTAAAAATCGCTTCCAATGGAAATAAAATTTCGCGTAAAGCTTGGACTCGTGCGCATGAAGCTTTTCTTCTGAGATGGATTGGGATATAACTTTACTAATCTAGACAAATGATGTGAATTGAATATTTATTATAGACATAGGGGAGAGCCAGCATGTTTAAGATTTGAGACACTTTTCTATATTTTGATTTTAAAGCATTACTTCCAAAACTCAAAAAAAAAATATCTTGTAATTTTGTATGGCACTTACATAGTATACTCACTAAGTAAGTTTATTGAAATAACTCGATTAGTATTTTTCTCACATTTATATAAATAATCACAAAATATTTTACCACAATTCAAACAACCATCAGACTCTTCCCTATCGAAATTCTATAAAATCGTGATATCATTAAAGTTTGGAGTTCTTTTTGAGTAAATTCCAAATTTTGAAAAAAAAAATCTTGTAAAATAATTTATATTTATAAGAATCCCAGTTAAATCTTTTTTGTTTGGTAAAATCAATTATTCTGAAGTTTTAATTATAATAGGTTGGTCAAAATCTGTGGGTTGATTCATTTTTAATTAATTTCACTTCAATTAAATTTAAATTAAGCGATAATGATGGGTGTGAAGTGCAATGTAATGATGTTACTCAATTGAAACCCGTCATTTTTCATGCATGAGAGAAAACCACATATTGGTCACTGGATTGACGCCGTACCCTTATTAAAATTATGTGCTCTTTCATTGAAGCCTAACTATGCCATAAGGTTTTAGTATAATCAGGTGCCAATTTTTTTTTCGTACTTCATGGTAAATCAAGAAGCTGAGAAAGATTGAGTCTTTCACTGTCATGGTAGTATCGGGTTTTATTGATTTGAGTATGTCCGAAGGGGATTGCAAAAAAAAAACAGTTGAGGTGGTCGATGAAACATTTATTAATTGGATTAATTTACACTCTCATGTCCTCTGGTGTGGAATCATTTACAACGACGGTGCCTCGAGGTGTGCGGGCGATTATGAAATTCAATTAACGAATCATTTGTATATTGGTGGTTAAATCACACCAGTATCAAATTAACACAATAATTTATCAAATATACTTGTCCTAATTGACATTGTGCTGATGATTTAATTACTTGTAGGGTATCTTCTTATGTGACATAAATAATTCATAATCATTGGTCATTGCATATATCCCAACTCTTTTGTTGACACTAATGTAAAGTCATAGTTTCACTCAAATATAGGCATCCTCTTTCAATTTTCATAGCGTTGCAATGGTATAAATATATTATACTTGGTGGTGATGATGTTTTGAGAGTTGGTAACTCGACAAAATTGCTAGTTTGAATTATTTGTCATAGATCTTGCATTTGCTAGGCGAATGCTATGTAATTGCAAATGAGATTCATTTTGCAATGGCAATTGATTGTGGAGCGTTTTAGTGGAAGAGAATCACATTTCACGCCTATTTTATTACCACAACCGTTAAAAATTGGTATATTGATTTGTGTGTCTTATTTGATTTATGAGGTTGTCCTATATATGATGACGTTGTCTTTCTACCTTTATTAAATTGGATTTATTGATATTCAAAAAAATATTAATATTTTATCTTTGGAAATATATTCCCAGTTGGGTTGTGATTGGTGTAAAGTTTTTCCGCGTTAGTAGAATGTAGGGGTGAGCGGGGCAAATTTGGTATGGAAATGATTTTTTTTGCTTTCAACGAGTAATACGTTTTTGGAATGGACCATCCATTTTATAGATATTTACTTGCCGGCTGTAGTAAGAAAAATCATCTTACCACAGAGGGTCAATTTTCTAAAATGTCACTCGCACCCGCGAGCCCTTTAATGGCCGAGAGAAATCAACTCGCACACGCCGCAGTTTCAAATCCTTCTGTAACGACTCCTTTATAATATAAAGTACTCGTTGCACGTACTCAAGAATCTGCTGGGTGTTCGAGTCAATTTCTCTCGGCCACTAAAGAATTCGCAGGTGCGAGTGAGAGTTTTAAAAATTGGCCCTTAGGATACAATGTCAAATATTTTGAAATATGTTTATTTGCTCTTAAAATTCACAATCTCGTGGATATTTTATAAACAAATGTCCTCGATGGAAAATATTACTTTGATTTGATTACTTTGTTAATGTGAATTTCTGTAATGTTCTATTGAATTTATATGATATTTTTTGAAGAAAACTAAGAACGTAAAATCTAGAAGTTTTCTGCAAGGGAAACACGTACATCTTGGAGTCTTTACCAACTGAGCGAATTCTAACATTTGGATGATAGATTCACTTAAAAGCCATCTTCACAATTTCTTAACAGAATAATAACTTTTAGAATCCTACTTAAATTATACTAAGTATAGTCAAATATGTACTAAGTACATGTAGTTTTATGTACTAAGTACATAATCTTATATCAAAATTATAAATTTTAAAATTCCATATACTATTATTTTCGATATAAGAACTTTGGATAGTTAACTCTTAAATTTGATAAAGATAATGCTATAGACGCTTAAATTTTGTATCCTAACTGGAAAAAATAGGATACCAATAGGTCATGACACGACTTCTTAAAGTGCCAATAAGTGTTATTTCGACCCTAGCTCATTGCAACCTTAGAAAATTAGAATAAGTTTTTCATTAAATATCGAAGAAAATTGCATAATTTTAATCGAATTATTTGCAGTGTCCAACTTTACCCTCAAAGTGTCCAAAATTACATACCGTCCGAAATTACAAGCAATTTCCCTATTCAAGTGAGAAATATCTCATAAAATCTACCTAATAAGAACCATTGTGAAGCTACAAAATCTGACAACTACTCAGATCCAAATGTTCAAAAAAATTTTAAGTTACTGTTACTTTAAAATTATAGTTTTATGACTATTTTGTAAAAGTGTTGCTAAATCGCAACATGAGGGAAGTTAGGCGCCTTTGAATTAGGACAGATGTAAAATTGGGCTTATTTCTTCTATTTTTAAATGAAACTGGACATTATCATGATATAATTTAGATCCACAAATCAATTGCGAAGCTAAATTATAAGATGATAAGGCTCAATTTAGTTTAAAGCTGCCCCATTTCAAAGTGCCCCACTTTTCCGTTAATATTATTAATTAAATAATATTTTGCTCAATGTACATTGGCTAATTTTACCCCGGTCTCCCCTATTCTTGTACTATTTCCCAAGCTATATATCTCTTGTCTGCGACTTCTTTTTATTGATGGTGCCTGAGATGGCATGATCAACAGGTTGGTTGAAGGATAATGTGTATAGTATTATTGTATAAGAAATTCATCAAAAGTTACGCATCTTGTAATCTTTTAAGAGAGAGAACTATAAAATTCAATACAACATGCAATTTCAGACAGTAAAGTCTTCTTATAAACTTGCTGGTGATTTTTTTACGAATAAGACTAAGACTGACACGTGATATAAAATGTGTTATATGTACATTTGGCATAGAAAACAACATATTGGAGATGCTTTTAAAATTATAGTTTAAGACAGGAATTCAATAAATTTGTAATTATCTACCTTTCAATTAATTTGAAATGGTGTAAAATAATTTTACAACACAATTCCTCAAGTGTTCACTCTGCTCGCGTTCCCTTTTTGCCAATTGAGATTGACATGAGCTGAGAAGATGGAATGGTGTGATTCAAGACTCTTTTTTCTTGGTGCTTCAACGTAAACTAATGTTATAATGTTTTGTGGTTGAAAATTGAAAAAGGTGCAACAGATGAAACTTGAGAACCTTTTCACTATGTATATATAACATAAGCGAACGACCAAGTCATAATAAATTGACTCGAATTTAATTTGTACTATTAGTTCAACTTATTCTTTTGTATTTAGGGCAAGCACTGTTGTTGCTTATGTGTTAAGAATGAAAAATTTCGATGTTGAAAAAGTGGAAGGAAAAAAGACATGATCTCAATTTGAGCGCTCGTGACTTCCAGACACCCATATTAGATTAAAAGCATATAAAGGTATATTATATATGTATATAATGGTCAGATGGGAGCAATGAAAATGTTGAAATGTGTATCATTATAATCGAATTCGCAAAGAGGAGAGAGATATATGGGTATTAAATATTAAAAAATTGCCTCGCAATTATCACCTTCTTCAAATGGAAGCACACTTCACCAATAGAGTGTGAACGTGAAGTATGATCATATATCGAATAAATCTCACAAACTGACACCTTTTTTGTGTCCATCGTTCGAAAGAGTTGCAAAGTTGAATAATTAAAAATAAATAAATAAAAATAAAATGCAATGGGAGCAGAAGAAGGTGAAAATTAGAATTAATAAAAACTTGAAAAAGTGCTACGACAAATAAAATGTTCATTTTTTTCAGTTTATTCTTATTCCAACAAGATTGCTAAAATGGTCAAAAAATAATCTAGATTTCGTGTGAACAATCTCCTGCACGCACCCTATCTAATGATTATTTATCTCACACTCGGGAAAATTATTTCCTTGCAATTATTTCGCGAAATTCCACCGTAGTATTTGTGCAAAAATGTTTGGTAAATCAAAATGGATTAAAATTGACAGTAGACGAATAAAAAAAGTTCAATTGAAATTGATTTTCAGTGTTAATTGAGGCTTTAATTGAAAGCACTTTTTTTGGGTTGAACAATTATTATGATAGAGATCCCTGGACGTGGACGGAGGGCAGTAAATTAATGTAATACCCCAGTGAGAGGACGTAAATTAAAATCACCTTTTTTTTTGCTCCACTGTAAAAAGAATATGATGAAATATTATTCGATATTATTGCTATTTATTTTCAAAAAAAAAAATAAGAAAAAGGGTGGAACAAACGTGTTGGCGTCTAAAATATCAATAACTTTGACATTTTCACTGGAATGACATCTGTCAAATGCAATTACAGTTACTTTTTGAGCGTTTTTAAATGTCAAAAATTTAAATTGGGTGGCAATTAACGTAAAGTAACCATATCAAATTTTCTCATTGAAGAAAAAATCTGTAATTGCTTTTCAAACTATTTGTCACAGTGCTACAGATAAAAAGCACGTGGATTTTGTTTTATTATTTCCTTTCACAGGAAACGAAATTGAAAATATTTAAACTCTGTGTTGAATTGTTTATCAACAAAAAAATTGAATTCTTCGCATCTTTTCTGCCATTCATTAATGGTTAACAATTAAAATGTCGTGCAATAAATTGTGAGAGTGAAATTTAAATTTATACTTTAAATTTCATTTTATTTAATATACAACTATATAATTGTAAAGACATGTTTTTGTGTCCATTCATCGCGAGATTTTGCCTCCTACTGCAGAGGAATATGGTTTGTGTGTTTGTAAGTACAAAAGAGATGGTTTAAATTCCGTATGATTGTTCGAGTTAAAATTCTTTTTTTTTTGTCCTTCCAACGCTCTTTTTCCCCTTCAATTTATGGTAATCGTGCAGTGTAGTGGAAAATGATGAAATGCCTGAGAATTTATGATTAGTGATCATCTTTTTGTCATGTATACATTTTCTTGTCTTCCTCCTTCTCTTCATTTCAAAACTCCATCGCCATCAATTAGTCCCAAGAGAGTCGTGGTTTTCAATGAGTTGTGAGTGCGCGGGATTAATGGATTTTAAATAATTTGATCTCTGTGATCGATAAATATTGTTTAAATTAAATTGAGAACAAGAGACGGTTGTCGATTTGAAAAAAAAATATCAATATAGGTATATGAAATCGAGAAAAGGTATAGAAAATGTCTGAGGGAAAGAGGCCTGGCCAGGCCGGAGTATGTTATGCAGGGAAAAAAAATGCCGTACGCCACTTGGTTTGCAATTATTGCGTCCAATTTCTTCACTTTTATTCATGATACTGCAGCACATATAAAAAGAAGGCAAGATCACAAAGTTCCATCGATGACATGGGAAATGTGTTGTGTCCGCGACGACGGTTGGCTCGATCACGAATTTGGAGCAATGCCTAGAGAGTGAGAAGAAAAGTCCATGTGCAAAATTTTATATATCAAGTCAAGCACACCTCTCTTTTGGAGGGTCTCACTGCGAACGTGCGCCAAACAGTTTGCGGTAGGTTCAAATAATAATAACATAATAAAAGGCGGTATGGCCCCCGGAGAGAAAGAATCTCTAGTAGAAAATACACAATCAGAAAAAACACATGATACAGTGCTTGACTTAGTATGACTTCGAATTTCATCTTTTAAAATAAGAAATTTTGAAATTATAATGCATTTGATACTTCACAGATGTTTCAGTAACATAAGCAACTGTTTTTGGATAAGGATTGGTCTGTGAGTTTTCAATCAAAAGACCAAGGTTGATGACTTACACCTTAAACGGTATTAATAGTCGTCAAATAAGTCATATAGGGTAAAGGCTCATAATTTCATCCAGTTTCTTATTTTGGACACTTTGAGCATAAAATTGGACACTAAAAATAAATTGCTTAAAATTATGGATTTTTAATCCAATATTTGATGAATAATGAGTTCTATCTAAATATTTGTTCTTTTTGGAAGATTTTAACACTAAATACGTTAAAATTTGAATATGATTTGAGTTGAAATTGCTTTGTTGAAAATTCAGTGTGAGTAATTGTTAACGAGAAATATGACAGAACTTTGTGTTTACTTCAGTCTTATTATAGCTGTCGTGAAGTACTAACAATGTTTCTTCGCTTTTTTGAGTGATATTATTGAATATTGTGTTGATTCACGTTAGTGGTGATTTGTAAATTTGACCTGAAGTGAGATTTGCCTTGTTAATTAGAATTTTCGTGTGAAAAATGGGAAATATTTTAAGACATTCACCAGTGAGGTGATACTCCTTATTTTAGACAGATGTTTTTCTCTTGAAATTTCGTGAAATTTTAGCTTTTGTGATGACTAGGTTGGACAAATACCTGGAGAAACAAAGGAGCATCATCTCTACGATAGAGATGTAGCGAGAAATGCCTTGAAAGGCTCCCGGAAAAGCCAAGGAATGAGCGAATCCGCACGTATGTACTTGAAGTACCGAAGTCAACTCACTTTAATGTATGATATGGAAAGTTTCCGGGCTTCTTGTGACATTCTACGTTTCCCTTACATGAATCTTCCTGTTCAGGACTGTTTCAGGACTTGGTAAGAAAGGTTCTTGAAATGGAGAATAATGGGCATCCTGTTGAGGCGGATTAGCTGTCCAAATCTACAGCCAAGTTGTCCAAATTAATAACCAAGTTGTCCAAAATAAGAGCCAAATTCACCTCTACATATCAATTCATTTTTAAACGTATTAAGACTAATTTTAGTAAAAACAAAGACAATAAACCCTTGCCAAGTTTCTAAACAACCCTTCTGAAAAGATAGTAACAAAAAAAGTCAATTAGTATTGAAAATATCGCACTTGGAACATCGTTGCTTGTAAGCAGACTGGACAAAATTATGAGTCCTTACCCTACTCTATAATCTCTAAATATTTATAATCCAATTTTACTGAAAAAATAATATCAGAGAGTCCAGCTTTACGATATGCTCAAAATTACCGGATAAAGTTTTTAGGCGGAGGAGAACCTACCCATGGTTCCAACGATCCCAAGCTTCGTAACAATTTTTTACGTGTATCAATAAATGTAACTCATCGCACCCATACTTCAAAAATTAGGAAACAGTGCAATGCCCGGTTTTTGAAATATATTCCGGAGTCACATTTATTCAGAAAACATATAACTGTTGTGAAAATTTTTGTATTCAGGTCTACTGTTTACGGTGAAAATAAGACATTACATAGGTGGACAAATTTTATACGTGGTTGAACAAACCGGGACAGCTTTGTAAAAATTGCCACTACATTTTCATATTCCTCTAAAGGAAAATCCAAGGATTTCCAGGAATTTTGTGAGGTGGGATTACGAACCTAATAATTGATTCGGCTTGTGTGGCAGTCGGTAAAAAATCTTGAAACTTGGACATCATTTTCCGTACGAAGTTTCAAAGGTTCCCCTTAGTGATTTAATGTATAATTTTTTACTAGGGGAAGCTGAGATAGTTTCACACACCTTTTTTACCTTGCCTTTTTAGATTTACTGTGACATTGCAAGAGTATAAGAAATATGAATTTATTGATTTGTTTAAGACCAGTCAAACTTTTTCAAACACATTCAAAAAATCTTAATGTCATTTTGTTCCCCAATCAGCCTGAATTTCGGAGAGAGTTGAGCACAAAAATCAAAGACTTTATTAGGGCCATCTTTGAGATAAATAAAAGAAACATAGCCACTGGTAACTTTCCCCCTATAACTTAAAAAAAATATTCGGGTATTATTATTATTATTATTGAGCTCTTTAACAATTGATTGATTTTAATGTTTCTTAGAGCTTCTTCATACTAACTAGGATAATTGTTCTGAGTGCAATAAAAGCTCATACTTGCGTCAACAATTTTTATGTGCACAAAAGATCAAGAGCCGGCAGGAAAGAGTATGAAAGATTGATCTCACCTCCTTCGTCACCGTGTTACAAAGCATAGTACATAATTGTGAAATACCAATCAATGATTTATATCAATTATTTTTGTACTTTATGTGTACATTTTATTGTATATGAAAGCACTATCTAACTTTATAGTGTTATTAATACTGTCACACTTACTTTGCTGCTACATATTAACCAAAAAATGGTTATTAAATGTGTATAGGATACCTGGACATCCACTATAAGATTTCTCCAAGGTATATAGACGCTCTAGAAATTATGCAGAAAATTGCAATTTTAACTCAAAAAGATTTTACAATCCATTTTATTAAGTATTATATAGTGAAAGATAACTAACTACAAATTACTATACGGCTCTAAAAGGGTCTTTTAATGGAATCACTCGTGTAAAATAATATGAACACCTTGAAATATGATTGAGGAATACTTTGGTAATCATCTATTGGCAAATTTTTGATTGATCTCGTGGGAAAAGCAAAAAGTATTTTTTTTTGTGCTCATAAAATAGTTATGTCAAATTGAACTCTTCGAATTTATTGAAGCTCATTAAGATAGTTATAATACAGACTGTTTTTATTTTCCACTCATGTCACATTAAATTTTCGATGTAATATTTGCAACTGAAGCTTAGTTCAGCATTATATTGGCATTTGCATTTTGATTCTGTGGGGAAATTGGTGTTTTGTATATTGCCTTTATAATCCCTTGTTGGGTATTTCGATTGCAAAAGAACCCCCTCGATTGTGGAATTTGGAAGTACATAAAATGCCTATGTGCATTAGCATGATAGTGTAGTACACTACTTACATGAAATACAGAAACGTTGTAGTAAAATTATATTTGGAATTGGGAAATCATTCACCTCATTTATTAGAATAATTTTAACTAAACCACTTTTCTCAATATATCTTCACGTTTCGGACGATTTCTGAGAAATTATGTCATGGCTTTGTTCGTCTATACGTCTGTCTGTCCGGTCGTTACCACGCCTAGAGCCCAAATGTTTAGAGATAGAGATTTGGGACCCCTATATAGGTCGACCCTGGGACCACTAACATGACCCTCATTCCCCCATTCAACCCTTTTTGCTACAAAACCATGGGGTTTGGGATTTATCGAAAGCACATCGTGCGGTTTAATTTTTTTTACATTTTTGAATATGTTTTGAAAATTATTTAATAATATTAAAGTTCAAAGATTTTTAATTTTCGATTATCCAATTACTTTAGGCCTTTAAACTAAAGCACATAAAAATGTCGCAGTGACTAAGTTAAAATCAAAATGGAAAGCTCCTTTAAGCTGTTTTTGTATTTAAAATCAGCCCCAGGATCTGTTAAACCATTTAAAACTTTTAAACCTCCATCTTTAATTTATAAACTAAATAGTTTAACAATAAATCTTTAACGTTTCTTTATCTTAAAATTGAGGGAATTATTCAGAGACAATTTAAAAGAATTTCATAAATATAAAGAGATGTTGTGTAAATTAAAACTAAAATATGCAAGACAGATAATTTTAAAATTTAATGTGTTCCAATCCAATTTGATTTCTTCTGGACAAATGTTTAAACGAATACGATCAAAGAATACGAAAAATCAAAATAATTTAAATTTTTATGCTTTCAAAATATTTTTCTTACAAAGTTCAACTTTTTTGACCAGACGAAATCGTAATCCATTTTGGAATTTTCTGAAAGTCTTACATCCAGGAATTCATTTATAAAAAATGATCAATCTGTCACATATCACTCACTGGGGAAAAGTGGAAAAATGTCAAAAAAATTAGAGTACCGTCGTTGCGGGTGACTTTGCACTCGGGGGGTGACTTTGCACTCTGCTGTCCGTAAGACTTTCATAAATTCTAGCACTTATTGATGGTCTTCGCCGATCCGGTCTACCATGTCAAAGTATATAGGGATATGTTATGTACCAAATAAGGTACAATGATCCCCAAAAGGATTCTTGTAGTTTCAGTAATAGTCAATGAAATGCTAATATAGGTATTTTGTCAAAAAATGCCTCCGTGAAAAAGTTATCTGAAGGTGCAATTCCAAAATCGATTTCAGAGTAGTAAATTGCCCAAATCCAATCTAAATTTATCTGGCTAGAATAATCCACTTCGATTTTGTTGATTATTTTTATTAAAATATATATTTTTTCCTATTATCTTCCTAAGAACACATGATTTATGTTATAAAATTGCATATCGACCACTCAGAATATAATGCGACTAACTCGATTTTTTGCAAAATTCGTTTTTTTCGCTTTTCGGGTACTGCGTGATACCCTCTACCTTCCCTGTGAATATTATACCGAAAAGTTAATTATTCCCAAAGTTATATCGGTTCCGATACTTAAAAATCCTATGATCAGCATGTAAAATCTCAGCTTTAAATCACTCTCCTGTAAAGTTGGCCATTCGCGAGTTAGTCGTATTATATTCTGAGTGGTCGATATATTGGTCTTTCTAAAGCTTTATTATAGAAGTATTTGGCTAAAAATTATCCAATTTTGTGCGAACTTAAGATAAAATGACCGAGATCTACAAGATGGTATGGTCGCCATCTTGATTTGACGTCTCTGTCCGCCATTTTGAATAACTGTCAAAACAAAAAACTTATCCGATTGAGCTGAAATTTTAGTATGTTGTAGCTGATGTCAAGGCCTTTTCAGAACATATATAAAATCCGACCTAGGTCAAGTGATTGCCTAGATATAGGGGCTCCAAGTTCAAAATTTTGACATTTTCATGAATACAGAACTACAGGGAGCTTCTTTTATCAAAACTATCACAAAAAAGACAGCGTCATCGTTAGGCGATGAAATCTAACAAACAAACAAAAAGAAAAGTAATGTTTTTGTTTATAACAGCGCATTATTTGAGAATCTTAAAAATTGTTTTCGCAAAGGTGAAAAATAAAAAAATTAATTAAATGCACTTTTCGTTTATTTTTTTTAATTATATTAGAGTAAATAAATATATAAAATTAATGCCCCAACCATATTTAATGGTTACTAAGGCATTTCGTTTAGGTTTCAAATATTGAAGATTAAAAAATAAAGACCGCCAAAATATGAGTATTAAAAAATTTTAAACTTTGAGCCTCTGTATCTATGTAAATACTTGACGTAGACTGGAACATAAATATGTTTTGAAAAGGTCTTGACATCAGCTACAACATACTAAAATTTCAACCCAATCGGACCAGTTTTAGGGTTTGACAGTTATTCAAAATGGCGGACAGAAACATCAAATCAAGATGGCGACCACGTCATCTTGTAGATCTCGTGCATCTTACCCTTAGATATGAAGGTCTTCATTGTCGTTTATTATCAGAAATTGTTGTTTTTTTAGTATTTATTAAAAAGTGCAAAGTCACCCGCACCTTATCCCAAGTGCAAGCCTTTTTTCTTGATTTTGTTTAACATAGTAAAATTTTATAAAATTAATGTTAGTGGCACAAAATCCATTCATTAACAACTGAATACAAATAATTTTACCCATTGACCCCCCTCCTTTCACTTTAACTATCCACTTTTAGAGAGTAAAGTTGAAAAACAGCGAAAAAACGTGCAAAGTCACCCGCAACGACGGTAGTTAACATTTACTGAACGATTTGTGTCTTCAATTTCTGCCTTAGAAAAATTTTGTTTTTGGAACACCGGTGTCCCAATCGTCCTTAAAGGTTTACAAACGTAAAGAAGTTTAACATTTTTAAATTACATGTCTTTATCAGAGAATACGAATCAGCCTTCAAAGGTCGATTTAAATTGAGCGGATTGGTTTTAATTCCTTGAAATCGAAATCTACTTTTAAAGATTTAACAAGTCCCCGAAATCAGTTCTAAAAAATTAACTTAAAAAAGTCGTTAGGTTTATTTCAACTTCGTTATTCTGCTTTATTAAGCTTAAGAAATCTGACATTATAAAATTAAATCCTTGTCGGTATACGAATATGCCTTTATGCCCTGAACAGACTTACGGTTTAAGCCGAGAGACGACTTAGTGGAAAATTGATAGAAATGTAGTTTAAACATTAATTTGATTATAATTACGTTAAGCCGTCTCTCGACTTAAGTCGTAGGTGTGTTCAACAAATTCAAGCCTTATTTGAAGACTGAACGCTTATGATCACGATTGTCATAAATTTATGTCAAACTCTGTCATTTTGAAGTAAATATCTTTCCATTCACCAGTATTATACCGCCGATTTACTTAAAAATTCTAAATTTTGACGTAAACTTCTCCCACTGTGTAGAGGCAATCAAAGATTTATCTCAGAATTGAGATGATAATTTACGATTCTAACATTCATATAAAGTTCTGCAGGCATTTATAAATTTAAAATTTTCTGTCTAGCGATAAGATTGATTGTTAAGTCGGGGACAGACGCTTTAGAAATGAAAAAAAAACAGTTAGTTAAAGTTATACTAAAACATAAAGATTTATCTCAGAATTTATGGAATTATTGAAAATTTCATACATTGGAAAATTATTAAGGCATTTCTCATAAAATTTTACACTATAAGATTCAAGACTTTTGACATGTGGAGCAAAAAGCTCAGAAAATGTAATTATTACTTAACCTTTAAAAGCAATTCTAATCAAACTATATCGACCTTATAATTTAAACCACGAGTGTATATGGTACAGAGATATGAATTAGTGAGTGGGCCGGTGAGGTTTTTGTTATACTATAGACGTGCTATTGCCTCGGAGGCTTCTTAAGAGTATAGTTTTGTATACATATCTGACTAGGTAAGTACATTGTACCATGTGTCTCATTCTTGAGACTCTGACGGGAGCCCCCCTAATGTTTCATGTAGAAGTCAAAAGAGTCTGCAATGAATTTGAAAATGGTCTGGCGTGTGTACACAAAACACAATGAGATTTGCTTCTTGTGATTGGTGGTGTGTGCGTTTTCTGGAGGTGATCAATATAAATGCTCATTTTTTTTTTCATTTGATCCCACTTGAAGAGATCTCTTGGCAATTTGACTCGCCATGCTATTTTAATTGATCGTGCAATCGGTGGCGTCTTGGTGTGTCTCAAGGGAAACTTTCGTGTCCCTCTTTCGAATCTTTTTTCAGGCACTT
Organism: Phlebotomus papatasi; assembly: GCF_024763615.1. Taxonomy (NCBI): domain Eukaryota; kingdom Metazoa; phylum Arthropoda; class Insecta; order Diptera; family Psychodidae; genus Phlebotomus; species Phlebotomus papatasi. Next base: position 41,133,032 of record NC_077222.1, on the reverse strand, counting down.
TTGAAGCCTTTTTTCCATCTTTTCAGTATACCACACCCACGTACATTTAAAATGCAAAAGTGCAATTTATACACCATTTTGAGTCAAACAATCCCAGGGAAGCCGAAAAATAAAAAGAGCTTTTAGCATGGAAAATTGTATATATGGAAATGTTTATTCGTGGTGTTTATTGTCACTTTTTCGATATGTCTTTTGTTGATCACTATTGGCATAGTAACAGCATGGTAAAGTGCAACACAATAGACGGATTTTCATTGACTGGGTAACAATAGGGTCAGAAAAGAGGTGCAGGTATACATTAAATGCATTTTGTAGTCTCGTGTAGAAGAAAAAAATCCTAAAAAGCATACACATAAATTTAAAAAAAAAGTCATCTTCATTCTCATGGGTGATATTGTTTAAAAATAATGTCACACATTGTTGATATTTTGTAAATAAATTAAAATTGCATTAAGATTTTTTTTTTTTTTTTGAAGTCAAGGCCACCAATTTTTGTTAATTCTCACACATTTATGATGTCACCCACAGAGCAACTCTCCAAGTTAATGTCTTGCATGATGTAATTGTTTCAGAGACGGTGTGTCTATGAAATATTAATCATATTTCTTTTTTTTAATTATTTGTAGTATTTACATTACGACTATGCAAAACAAGGGTGACACAGCTTTGAGGAATGCTCGTATTTGTCACTTTTAATCTGTAGGCTAAAAGTGGTTTCACATTATTTATCTGGATCATGCTCATGACGTTGAGAGATTACCAAAGTTATTTTTTTCAATACACCAATATTTTGTATTCCCGGTCCATAGCCGATTAAAATCGGGTCAGAATAGTCAGGAATTCAGAGACATTTATAGTTAAACCAAATCTTTGCAAACGGTTAAGAAATATGATCAGTAGAGAGGGTTTAACATTTGACCTTAAAGAATCGTTATACGGAATTATTCAATGACTTTGTTATTTGAACAAAATCGGCTGGGATAACCTCTAAAACGTTTAAAAATGAAAAAAAAAAATCTGTCTGCAAGGGTAGGGGAAATTTTCTTTTGATGTTATGATACTTAGGGCACTCAATGGGTCAAGTGGTAGAGCACTCGCTTTATGATGGAAGTGTCTCGGATTCGAATCCCCTTTAAGTCACCAGGAATTTTTCTGGCGTTAAAGGTGTTCAGCACTGGAATTCTGTAACGGTATGACAATGTCATATGACAAATTGTCAAAGTAAATTCAGGATCAGGACAACATTAAAGTCCAGTGAGCATCATATTGCTATTCTAAGGAGCTCTGTGAGACTTTATCACATAAAAATTTTTAAATTTGTCATATAATTGTCATTTCGTTACAGAATTCCCCTCTAGATTGTATCCAATGAGCTTTTCAATCCTCTCAAAGAAGAAGCTTCTCGACCCTTAGTCTCAATATCCTAAATTTCAAACATTTTGATTGGTTTTCCATAATCTAATACATGATTTGCCTTTAATAATCCAATCCTAAGTTATTTTTTCCAAAAAATATTGACTGATAAATTATATCACTTAGCCATGTGGTTAAACCTTAGCTAAATATAAGGCTTAGCCATATGGCTCAGCTTATTTCTTATTAGTCAAGATCCTTTGGAAAATTTTGACTTATTTGACTTTGAAACTGGGCTAAATCTGTAGTCTGAAGACTGCTTTACCTCCTCAAGAACGACTATATTTCTTACTAGAAAAGAGCCATTCTTTCAATCGCTAAAGAGTGTCCCATCTCGGCTTTAGAACTGATTTGATCTGAATTATGGACTACATAAGAGATATCTTTAAGTACTGTTGTAGCAATACCATTGAATTTTTACTGAAAATTTATTATCGGTTCATAACCGGGTTATTATTTATTCATAACCGATTGATGCCTATTAGATTAGTTCTTTAGAGGTCTTTATTGGTTCACATTCGATTTTAACCGATTTACAGACTATCTCAAAAATTAGCCTAAAATAGCTTAGACGAAATACAAACGGAATTAGGATTCAAATTAATTATGACGAGTAATTAGCGGATGATAACTTAGTAATATTAGTACATGACTCAATAGTATTAGTTTAGGCTCGTCCAATTGGGACGTTCTATAGTTGATTAACTTGACAGATAGCAATCATTAGAATAACAAAATACTCATCCATAAATTTAAAGAAACTTAGTGATTACCCTGAATATAAATATTTCATAAAATCATGCTTGTATATTAAATTACCCTACACTCCCCTACCGCCACAAACATAGAGGGATACATATTGCTCTGTCTGTAAGTGCGAGCAAAGCACAAGCTAGACAGAAAGAAAAACAATTAATTTATGTGTGAGATTAAAATGGAAAAAATATGATAAAGACCGGCAAAATGTCTACCATTTATTTAAATTCATTTATCGATATTACAAATGGAACTTGAAAATGGTGTTTTTCACCTCAATGCACTAAGGTTGATATGCTAAGAAAAAAACATCAACAACTTCTGATTTTTTTTCTACAAATTAATGCAATTGCCGCACATTAATGATTTATCTTAGATTGAGATGCAACAAGATCAGGACATTAAAATAACTATCACAAGTTACATTTTTTCTCATCATTAAGCATCTCATTATGAATTAAGCGGTGATTTCTCTAAATGCATGATATTAAGTAATTTGTTTTATAGCATATCCATCCACTTATATTGTACAAGTCTTTCTTCTTATGATCATCTGATATCATTCTGTATTTAATAACTTACAAATGTTTGAGTCTGAGCCTGAGTGATTATGAAGTTATAGTCACGATGGATTAAATGAATTAAAGTGTGAGTGAATGATCGAGTATAGTTGAATACTAATGTGTCTTCGTGAAAAATTATTCATTGTCAAACATTGAAAGAAATATCGCTTTTTCTTAGATACACGGAGAATTGATTCTATAAAAGTCAGAGAAAAATTGTTATTCTTTTTAAATTTGCAGAAAAATTATCGAAATATTTGATTTAAGGGACCGTAAGCAATTTTGACATTATGGTGTCAAATTTTTGGGCACATAATGTCAAAACCCAGTTTGATTTTGACAGCAGCAAAAACAAGAGCAAAGACATGAATTATAATTGATAAATGTTCACAAAAAAAAAACATGTAAAACCCAAATGTGACCAGTTATTAGCTCCCACAAGAATGATATGAATCTTAAAACAATATTGGTTTTAATGGCTAAGACAAAATAACCTTCTTTTCCGTGGAAAAGCAATTAAGATACGAATTACTATTTAAATATCATACTATCTGGAGTAGGAATCTTTCTGGTGTATGATTCTGGAATTATGCAATGCACTATAATTCATAATATTTCACCATAGAGACTGTCCCCTGAAAATTTCTCTTTTATGGCATTAAAGATCCCGTGAGCTTTTCATCTTTTATTTACATAACTTTCCTGCCTAATTGACTAATTTTCGAACCAAGGTATATATATATATTTATATACAACTATCCGCGATGAAGAATTAATTTATTTCTATTTGAAAATAAGTCACACGTTTTATAGTTAAGTCGCGCGAGATATACACAAAAGTCGATGGTGAAAAGGCATCAAGATGACTTGTTCAAATTATTCCGCCTTCCGCTTCATTAGATATAACATCAATAGGTGAAAGAGAGTTTAGAAGACGTTCCAATTATTACCTTACTTGTTCGATATATAGCCAACATTTTATATTTGTTTTCTTGTCCATGAAGATAGATTTCATACATATATACCACATATAATATATATAATATGTATTTGCAAAGTGTCGGAGGATTGTCATTGTGAAAAGTTTTCTCATGTGCTTTGTTTGAACTACAACATTTCTTGAGGTGTACTTCAAAAAATAAGACGACTAGTGGCAGTAGGAGTATTCAGTGTTATATTTAAAAAAAAAAAAAGCGCAGTTAAAATTTTATTAAATTTAAATCGTTCAGAAGAAATGGAAATGATTTATGAATTGTTGTTGTAAGATTATGAAGTAGGTTTAACAGTATTTCTCAAATGAATACAATATTTTTATGATATTTTTCTGCTACCAAGAGATGTGATATTTCACGTCCGAAGGCGTTTGGAAATTAAGTAGAACTCTCAGTTGTGAAAAATCACATTTTATTTTTACCCCATGTAGATAGATGGTTATTTTACCAACAGTGATTTAAGAAAGCATTACCGTTACGATATGTTATTTTTCGTCTCCTGCCGTTTTACCGTTGACAATCATCCTCCAGATAAAAACGGTAGAAGAAATTCTTCGTAGCAAAATGATCTGACCTTTAATTGTCTTTAAAGTTAGTCAGTTGACGTACCCACAACATCGGACCATAGTCATGATCGAAAAAATCGTTTCGTACATCGTTTTTATTTTTATTTATTTATTTTTTTTTGACGATTGACTAGGCTATAATGAGGTATAATAGAATGGCGTATTTTGGAATCATTTGGAAAGAATTTAGAATTTTAGGTTTCCATCACTATTTCAGATGAGCAAAGAGGAAAAGAAGATCATATAAAGAATTACCAAGCTTTATACTGGCTTCAGATCCCAGATTTAGTCATATGGCTTAGCTCTTTCGCGTCCATAGGGTAATGTCATGACTCGGGGAAAAAAGTTTTTTTTGAGTATTTACATTAATTGAAATCTATCTGTTCGTGCACGACATCATAATAGAAGGATGTAAGATTCTTGGCTGATTTTCTCAAGACTCCAGTTAGATTTCAATTAATGTAAATAGCCAAAAAGAAACTTTTTTCCCCGGGTCATATATGATCCTATGGACGCGAAAGAGTTAGGGCAGAATCACATTGACAGTAAAATGCTCACCGTCACCGTTAAAGTCCTCACCGTATTTCGTTGATTTACGCATTTTCATTGTAATTTTTATGCAAATTCTCAATTACCGTGTTACATTATCTCATACTCGGTGGCACTAGGTGCAAATAATATAAGAAAATTGAAGAAATAAAACGAAAATGCGATAAACGGTGAGCAAAAAAAACTGCACGAAAAACTGTAGCAAAAAAATCCTATAGTTTTTTTGCTCACCGTTTATCGCATTTTCGCTTTATTTATTCAATTTTTTTATACTATTTTCACCTAGTGCCACCGAGTATGAGACAAGGTAATATCGTAATGGAAAATTTGCTTAAGAATTGCAATGAAAATGCGTAAATCAACGAAATACGATGAGAGCTTTGACGGTGAGCATTTTACTGTCAATGTGATTCTGCCCTTACTTCTTGAAATTCTTAATTGGCAATAATTTTGGAACAATTATTGGTTTAGGATTGAGTATTTAGGAAAAATTCATGTATTTTAAAAATCAGTAAAATTTCTTGCTGTCTTGAATTTCGATGCATTCGAGAACTGGGTCTTCAGTCCGAAACCGGTATCAGCACCTTAAATACACTCAGTCTGAGTCTAAATAGACTCAGGCTGATCCTCGAGAATTATTTAGCTGTAAAATTTTGCAGTAAAGAACTTCTTATCGATGATTCTTAGACCTTATTGTGTGACAGTTTGGGATAAATCTTTACTGCCAAATTTTACAGCTTAATTCTCGAGGATCAGCCTCGAGGTTTTTTTTTTCTTTTGCCCATCTAGAACCACGAATAAATCTTTGAATTCCAAATTAGAAATAATTTCAAATTATCCCATTTTATGCCCTGGACCATTTATGACTTAAACCGAAAGACGGCTTAACGTAATTATAATCGAAATAATGATCAGCAGATTACATTAGCATCAGTTTCTGACCAATTTATCTCTCGACTTAAGCCAAGAAACGGCTTAGTTAGAAGGAAACTGATGGGAATTTAATCAGATCCTTATTTTGATTATAATTACGTTAAGCTGTCTTTCGGCTTAAGTCGTAGGTGTGTTTAGAGCATTACTTTACTCAAATATAGAATAATACAGGAAAAGAATACAGTTTTATTATTACTCGTGATAGATGTCGATCGATATTTTGATAGAAAGTTTATCGACATACATTATAGAATTCGGAGTAATTTTGCAAACATTTTCAAGAGGTTTTTTAAAGTACACGCTGAGTGCCTCTTATGTGAACTATTTCAACCTTGCGCCAGCTATATTTTTTCTAATACTGAGGTGATTGAGTATGAAGAATTGTACATGAACGTGTGCTCGATGCGGATAAATCACAAATGGTGCTATTTTGAATAACAACACACATCAATGTAATATTTAAAAGACGTTTAATTTGAATCACCTTGGTTTATCTTTTTGGTGGGTCTTACGCAAAAGAAAAAAAAAAGAAAAATATTCCGGGGATATTCATGAGGAGTGGAAACAAAAGATTGGAAAATGATCATAGAGAAGAAATTAGATTAATGATTCAGATATATGGGACGAGGATATGGATGAAAGTGTCTCTTTGAGAGACTTTTATTTCCAATCTGCTGCCCTTCCTTGTTTCATTCAAGGAGTTACCTTTTTCCAGCGAAAGTGCCACCATTGATTTTTAAGGCGAGTTGCGGCACGTGAATGCATGAGCTTTTATCATATTACTTTGTTGTTGTCATTAGGTGACTCGTGTATTACGTGATTTCAAATGCCGGGAGTTACTCCACAATCGACACACTCTCAAGGGGTCAATAAATAATGCAGAATAGTGAGAGAAAATTTAAAGTACATAAATTGGAGGGTAATTTAATGAAATAATGTATTAGACTGTAAATGCTCTCGTTAGTCATTGTAAAAGGGAGAAAAAGAGTAAGTAAGAGAGAGAAAGAGCTTTTAGTTTCAAAATTACTGAATGTCTTTAATATACCCAAGATGACTTGAAAATTCATCTGACCTTTGGCATCATGCAACACGGAATGTAGGTACTCAATCAGTGTTGCAATACATTAAATGCGGATTTATAGTGGTCAACAAGTTTTCCCTCAATGAATGTCTTTTATTACTTTCCAAGCTGTTAATATTGAAGAAATTGTGAAAAAATTTTTCCACCAAAATAATACTACCTCGACTACCTCTATTGATGCTTGCGAAAGCCATTGCACTTAAATTCACGAATATAGGCCTCCAACTTTATAAAATATGCCATCGAAAAAAAAAACACCATACTAGTGGCAAAGTATTTTATATGGTAGATTTCTTAAAGATGATCAAATGATTTAGACACAAAGGGACGATATGCAAAATGAATTGGATTGTGCAAGAAAGATCACACGGTTATGGGAACAAACAATGTAACACACATAAAAATAAATTGCTCGATTCATGCTACTTTTTTCATTACATTCCTGACCTGGAATGTTTCATCTTCCTCACTTAAATGATCCATTAAATATAATAGGGTGATTCTCTTGAAAATTGGATATCAAAAGTTGACTGGCTAAAATTTTTCCGAAATGAGTGAAAATTCTCCAAAATCATTTTGATGTAATTCTTTGATAGAAAAAAAATATACTGTCTTAGAATAAAAGTTCTTGGCAGTAAATGTTATTTTATTAACATTTTAGGCAGTGCTAACTTTCAAATTTTAACGAGTATGATTCACTGAAGACCGCATAGAACTTTTGCAATTAAAATAGGACAAAATGCAAAAAAACGGATATTATATTTTTTTTCGTTCTCCGTGATGACATGAGATCTATTCATCTAAGGGAAAGCTCTCAGGCTTCGCATACACTCTGACTTCGAACAGTTCATATTGGTTTAATGAATTTGAACTATGATAATATAAATTCCCCTTAAAAATTCCCCTAATAGGAAGATAAAAACGATCTGTTTTTAAAAAGCTGTTTTTCACGATTTTTTAGAAGACAAAGAAACGACCAATCTTCTTGCTTTTTTTAGTATATGTTTATAAATATTTAAAGTGCTTTAATAAATTTTGTCGAAAAAGATATTTACAAAATGGCGGAGTAATGAACACTGAAGCACTTTTTCGCAGCATTCCCTAGTGGCTCGTAACTCTTGTCTGATTTTTTTTAATTCTTATAAGTGCAAATCGTTTTTAAACTAAGAAAATCCTAAGGAAATTGTGTAATCGTAACTTTTTAAAGGGTTTGAAAAAATCTGCATTTTTGAAAAATTTTGACTTTAACCATTCTGAAAAAATAGAAAAATAGGTTTACAAGAATTCATTTACTTTAGTTCTAAGTTTAGTTTAGCTCAAAAAAGAATAAGCCTTTATTTGTTTTATTCGGTAAATGGGGATCTCAGTGGCGCAATAAGCAAGAGCGTTGACTCTTGGATGGCTTGACAAGTGTTGTGTGTTCAAGTCCTAAACTGTTTTATTCAATTTTAATATGTCATAATAACGTAATATAATGCACCGCCTACGCCCAATAACTCCGTGAGCATGGAAGATGCTCTTGGGCGGTCTACAATGGACTTTGCAGATTCTTCCAACATGGAATATGACATTGTAAAATGTATACCTTGTAATACAAATATCTCGATACGATTGTAATAATAATAATAATTCGGTCAATACATTTTTTTCTTAGTCTTTTCCACTATTTCAAAGAAATTATAAAAATAAGAAATAAAGAAAACGCGCTTCAAAGTTTTGAATATTTGCCCCCCGAGCACTTGCAAATCAACTCTGCGCTCCTTTTCTCCAGTCCCTGTATCTTCGTAATTAATTCGACTTGGCTTTAGAAATTTTTAAGCAATATACTTCGATATAGTTTATCTATCTATTTAAGCAATAAAAAATATAGGCCTCTTTTGATTTTGTAATTAAGTCACACATTTCCTGAAAAACTTAGATCAGGGGTGCAATTCTGAAGTGCTTCTAGTCATGACTAGTAGCTCTAGTCTCACTACTAGCTATACATGTACAAGAGCGATGAGTGTGTATGAGTGTGTTCGGGTGGCTTCGTGCGATGTTATCTAGTCTCTGGCTTCGTTAAGTTGTTTAACGAAACAAAATTTCTAGGAATTTGTCTTATGCAGTCACTAGATACACAAAATCTATCTAAGCATATCTCAGATATACCTTAATAGAAACATATTGAGATAAATTGTCCTAAAAAGCCAAACAATTCAACAGATTGTTTTCAAAAATTAGTATAGTATGTACGCAGGCATTCTGTTACCACTAGTTTATTATGAAAATAAGTTGTCCATGCGTATCCAAAGACGTCAGTTGAGGGATGAATTAAATCCTTTCCATATTGCGGAGCCTAGGTAAATACAAGTTTCGTAATTTTTTTTAATCAAAGGTGAATGTATCGCGAGATAAACATAATTTTCGATGTGTCATATTTTAAGGTTTCGCGAAATCTACAGATTTCCTCCGGCATTGGCTATGGAATTCATTAATGAACTGCAAGAACACGTATTTGAAGACTTTGATGATCCACGCAAAATTCCATTACATTTCCAAGTACTTTCCGTACTGCACTTTTTAGCAACGGGAAGTTACCAAAGAGGAATCGGAACGGATGCATTCATCCTAATTTCACAAACAATGGTATCTCGTTTCATAAAGAAATTGTGCAAAATTATAACAACGAAACTGAGTCCCAAATATGTGAAGTTTCCAAACAATGAGGAGGAAGCCTCTGTAGTGAAAAATCAGTTTCTCGCATCCACTCAACTTCCGGGAATCGTTGGACTGATCGATGGAACGCACGTCGCACTTACTAACGTCCCTTGCGAATATGAGAATGAGTATATAAACCGAAAAGGTTTTCATTCAATTAACGTGCAAGTAATTTGTGGTGACGATCTTCGAATCCTTAGTGCAAACGCCAGATATCCCGGTTCAGTGCATGACTCTCACGTATTTGAGAGCAGCAGAGTGAAGCTTCAAGTCCAACAATTGCATAATCAAAATTCTAACACATGGTTATGGGGAGATAGTGCATATGCTATCAAACCATACATGATTGTACCATTCCGACTTCCAAGAACTAATCAGCAAAGACAGTTTAACAAGATACATAAGATTGTTAGGCATAAAATTGAGCGATGTTTTGCTGTTCTTAAGGGAAGATGGAGAAGCCTCACTAAGGCTAGAGCTCTCCACTATACGCACGAGAATGCCTTCTACATCATTTACGCTGCGATTGTGTGCCACAATTTTTTGATTTTGCACAACGTTCCAATATTGAATTCGGAATTGTACGAAGAGCCAGACATCAACCAACATATTCCCAATAGGGGAGTAGAAGATGATGTAGGGAGACAATTGCTCATGAACTACATTCTTGAGAACAACATTCAATATTGATTGAATTTCTTATAAATTTGTGAAAGATTTGTTCAAGTATCCCCTTTCAGTGAAAATTAACTTTTCAAGATTTACTTCAGCTTTTTATTTCAGTAATCTCAATAATTATCACATTTCACATTCTGTTTAAAAATAAATGAATTCAAATTTTAACACTCATTATATTTTGTGAAAAAAATAAACGATTTTTTTAAGGGATTATTAATATTTAAAGTCATATTATTTTAATTTTGTCGGCCGCTCAATATATCTAAAACAGCTCCCAGGGCCCTTTCGATTGTGGTATTGAATTGATTTTGTTGCGAGATGAAAGTCTCGAACGCATTGACATGGCGTTCAGAAATTTCCAATGATCTTTCAACATTGGACATAGTTAAATTGTTGCCACCGCGTCTATTTGTTCTTGCTGGTTGTTGAGGGCGAGTGCGATGCCTTGGAGTCAGAATGTCAGCTTGCTCATTCGATGGAGGATCATTTTGGATTAAAATTTCTGCTTGATCATGGTCATCTATTATTGCCACTTCTTGCTGAATTATGGGAGACACTTCTTCGTATGAATTATTAGACTGAGCTATTGGAGCAGTCTCAATCTCAGCTAATAGAACCTCAGGAAGAAGTCTAGGTGTTCGCGATGGTGAGGATGGGCTCACAGATTCTTCTTGTATGGCTCGTGGAAAATTTATGATCGCTCTATTCGGGTCAAATGATGCACTGCTTCCAGGCTCCTCCTGTAAAGCAATGCCATCACAAGAAGGACCGGCAATGCGTTCGATAATATAGTCATCTTCCGTAAGAAAATCTTCTGGGTTGATTTCTCCTCCCCCTGTTTCACCACGACGTGATCGAAGTGTTGCAGCTTTTCTTTTAGTTAGAGCTTTCATATTGGCGTATACTTTACGCCATTCCTTTCCATCCCTTCATGCTCCTGGGATTCTGTTCAATTTTTCTGCCACATAGTTCCATGTTGATATCTGTAATTCATGCCCATCATTTCCACGATGTCCAAAAAGAACATTTTTCTTTTGTTCGACGAGCCTCAACAGTTCTTGTTTCTGAGCTTGAGTAATTCTCTGAATACGATTCTGAAAGGAAAAAATATGTGTAAATTGAGTTTCTGAGTTGAGTATTTTATATATGAAACTTACTCCGTTTACCCTATTTCTCGTATTGTTGGGCATATTGTCCTTGTTTTTAGCTTTGGTACTCCAAAATACTTTTGAGTTCTTACACGATCACGTTAATACTAAAGAAAACATTCTTCACAAAGACACAATGCTATGGCTTTAATAATAGAGGTATTTGTTGAAAGATTCCTCTTAATTCTTACATTAGCTCAATGGATATTATTGCACGAAAATCACTTAAATATCTTGAAATATATAAAACAACCCTCAGAAATTAATATGGAAACAAGAAACCATCTGAAACAAAATTGACTCAACGAAAACTTGACGAATTTAGTAAAACATTTTTCCGTCGCGTGGCGCTGCAATAGGATGTCATTATGAAATTTGTCACGGGACGAAAACAATAGATTTCTGTGTGTATTAGAAAAATCTTAGCATTATCACACAAAAATCGCACATGATAATTGTACAGGAACTTCTTGAATAATCTCTTCGCAAAACTAATCGTGAAGTGGCTGTGATCAACAAAAGAAATAGTGGACAAAAATGAAAATATGACTCTCGTTTAAAAGTAAACAAATGTTTACATTTTTATTTTCTGCACTTTCTGCATTTAATTACTCAGTTTTGCTATTATTTCAGCAACTTTATTACATCTAGGACAATTCTTCAATGGTAGCATAATCAAAAAATTTATGAAAATTCCCATATTCTTGCTTGCGTCTGATATCATCGGTGTTGCTGTCGGCTGGTTAAACTATACATGATTATGCGAAGAAGATAAAAGATTGGTTTTCAATTGCACTCGTTTTATGTCATCTTTACAAAAGGATACTCATAAAAAAATAGATTATTATTAATTCGCAATTGCTTGACCAGAATCTTGAATAATCAGTTGTCAAACGCTCGGAAAATCTTCGGCACGCACACTAATAAATCTCAACGAAGTTTGTAGTCATGACTAGATATAGTAGTAATTACTTCAGAATTGCACCCCAGATTCATTAAAGAAATGCAGGGAAAATATGAAATGTTTCAAGGCGGAGTGTGCGCGAAGCCTAAAAGACTTTCCCTATATTCAAATGGGATTGTCGGAGAAGAAGTCAATTTAGTTGATTTAGTCAATTTTATCCATTTATTTGTTCATACAAATCAATTTTCCCTATAGATGGAAGTGAGGCAGCTTTGAAATTGGAACTTTTTTCCTGTGTTTAAATGGAACTGAGCCATCTGCTAATGTAATTTACCTTCTCAAACTATTTGTGTAGATAAATTGTATCATGATAAGGCTCAATTCAATTGTGTTTAATAAGGTGAAAAATCCCAATTTCAAAGCTGCCCCACTACCTCCTATATCATGTGATAGCCTAAAGACAAATCTCGACCACCATAATCTTATCTGAGTTCACGCATCCGACATTCAAATTTAACAAATTTACTCTTGATATATTTTGTGATTTTGAGTAATATCACCAAAATCATAAATTAAATTAAATTATTTGACATTTATCAAAATCAAATAACAAAATTCTCCTTATACTTCTTTAAAGACAAACAATAAAAAACTTATCTACTTCTTTTAAATATCAATCAATTTACTTATAGTAAAAATATGATTATCCTGAATATAAGTTTACGTAAGAAGCTCCCATCACTCCCATTTTAGAACGTAAATTTTAATTAAATAAAACTATACAGTAGACTCTCTCTCAATCGGACGCATAGAGCAAAATGTCATCAAAATTATCGCCAGATTTGGACATCAAAATCATTGTAAATTCCACGAAAAGCGCTGAAATATAATCAATCAAGATAAAACAAGGGGAAATACAGCGAATTTAAACAAATTTGCTTTAAAATCAACCGTTAAAATTCTCAACAAAATTTTGTGTCCGATTGAAAAAGAGCCAATTGAGCGATAGTTTATTGTACTTTAACATTTTTCTTCAGCTATTCCCTATATTATATCAGCAAAGCAAAAATTATTTAAAACAAAATATTTTATTCATTTACTATTGTTGAAATGGCACATATTAAATCAACATAGATTATCTCTCGAAAATGAAACCAAAATCAGTAAAACCACAATATTTGCGGTTTTGTCATAGATTCAATTCGAATTGCTAATTGATATGAATTTTATGCGAAATCTATAGTAGAATTATATTTAAATTCACACATTGATGGATTGTTAAATAATCCATCAATTGTATATTCCACCATGGATATTTATCAATTTGGTATTTTCAAAATGAATTACCATTTTTTTCTGGAATGAACCACCCTGTTGTGTATGTGCATAATATTGTGGGTCCGAATGTGATTTGGACAGCAAATAACTAAATATAAATGTGGATATTTCTATGCAAAATGACTGCTGGAGTTCGTGAAGTGTGAAGTATAAAAGTCTTTTGTGTTAAAATTTAGCTAATATTCTTTTTTTTCTTATTTTGTGTATCTGGCCCCAAGAAGTCAAAACAAAATGATAAAATGTAAGTAGAAATTACCTGTGGTCAGTACACTGTATCCAAAGATGCACAGTGCAATTAGTGAAACACGGAAAATCATTATGGCGCAAAATGACTGCTGGCGAGAAGATTGTGTCACAGTGTGCAGAAAATGGTTATTACGATGATGAACTGTGGAGACAAATTGAGTCGATCTTGGGTGATCTTCTCAAGATACTGGCTCCTTTCTCTGGTGATCCTCAGGTTGTTTAGTAATCCAGTTGGTGGGGTTTATTTTGCGAAATTTAGTCACAATTTTTCTTTTTGTTTTGTTTTTTTTTTTTGTCTAATTCACAAACAAATTTATTTGATTTTAATGGGATTTTTGGAAAGGGACGATTGGGGTTTATAGAGAAATTAGTGTTTGAGTTTAGGTGATATACATAATGCCCTAGTAAGGCGTTCAATAACACCAGAACTGTCAATTAATCACTTAATAGAATTCACTTTAGCAGCTGCTTCGAACAAGCAATCGTATGTGTCACTCTGGTTGATTGAAGATGCAGTGAAAAGTGTTATGAGCGCGAGCTTTTCCAAAGACCAAAAGAGACTCGTGTGTCTTTTGCCGCCGTCTTAGAGTGTAACTCACCTCACACTGGTTGATCTTACAATATTGAAATTGTACGATCGCCTAAGCTCTCTTCTTCGGAGTAGCAGCAACTAGTAAGCACATGTGAGAGGCACGAAGTGGCAGCTCCTCTCGGATCATTTTTTCTTCTTACTAGAGTTAAATGACCCCCTTTTGGCTATTTTAGTTGGAAAATTAAAAAAAAAATTGCTCAATATTGATCAAAATTTTACTGTTTTTGCTAAGATGTTTTTTCAATCAAAATATCAAATCAGTAGGGGAATTCTGTAACTGTAATGACAATGTCATACGACAAATTTATTTTTTTATGTGGCAAATTCGGAAGAACTAATCGCAAATCCGATTCATAATAAGTTGCAAAAACTACAAAAGCTCTTTACAATGATTATTCGATGCTCACTGTCCTTAGAGTTGTTCTGTTCCTGACTTTTATCATGAAAATTGTCATATGTTACAGAATACCCCTTCAATTTTCGACAGATTTTTGCTAACTTACCAAAAGAAATCTATCTTTCCTTCCAAAAATATCCACTTATTGGCCACTTGACTCTTATCTAACGATTCAAATTCTTTCTAGTGCGGAAATTGGATGAAACATTCATAAAACAGTTGCTATTAGGGGGAGGTGGGCCTACTTTGAGCAGAGCAGCAGCTACATTGAAATTCAATTTTTTCTTATATTTCTAAATAAAGCTGGGCCTTACTATAATTTAATTTAAATCCAGTATTATTTTGTCTATCTAAATTACATTACTCTAAAGCCCAGTTTGCTTCAGAGATATGCGAAAAATCGTTTAACAATGTAGCTCAATCTCCCCTTATATGGGAGTATATATAATCTCCCCTTATTATTTTAGATAAAATTCTATTTAGCTAAGGCAGCTAAAAAGTAATAGTAACAATTCAACGATTAATGATTCAACCCTAAAACTCTTAAAACAATTTTTGTAGACCGTACGGCCTATTCGACGCATGTCAACCCTGTCAACGGCTGCATCCAACCACTCCAAATCATTTATTCCTTTCACACGCCCAAACCTTACCATCCCAAGGCGCCTGTTGAAAGTCGTTATGTTGTGTTCTTGTTGCTTATGGCAATTAATATCAGTACTTCAGTGAGTGAGCATTAGTAGCCGTGGACAGTTCACTCTCAGGAAGTTGAAATAAAGATGGAAACCTCAGTTCCTCATTTTTTCCTCTATAAATTTGTAATATTATTTAAGTGAGCCCCAATCAGGGCTTACATTTTTAATTCGAAAGATTCGAAATGTGTGAAAAATTGTTTGAATCAAGTAAATTTTGTAATTCCGGGCAGGGCGAAATTCCGGACAAACTATTTTAGAGTCGAAACGCCTCTCCTTAAATTTTATTATAAAAATCAGATAATCTAGAGTGGCATTATTACCAAATTTTTACTCGATTATCAAAATCCGAACTTCCAAAATGATACGTCCGGTAATCTGCCTTGTCCGGAATTTAAAATTTTAGCCTAATGCAGGTTATTCCAAAATGATAGGCTTCATATTCCAATATCATCTATTTCACTCATGTGGCCAGAAAGTGGGGTATGGCCAATCAGTGGCAATTTAGCCCTAAGACTTTACTTACATCTGCAAAACCCACCTTGTTTTGTGTGAGATGGTGCGGGAGTGAGAGAGCGAGGTAAAAGATACAAGAGCTCAACAGAGTTGCACCCAAGAGAGAATTTGCAGTTTTAGACTCAATTGATGTTGATGGAGAGAAGTAAAGGAAAAAAAAGTGGAAACCAAAAAAGCTAAAGAGACTGTATTTTTCGAGATCGAAAACTTTTTGTTCAGCAATTGGGGTGGTGGGGAGCAGAGAGTTTGTCGTAAAAAAAAAGAGGGGCATACCTTAGGCTTGGACAGTTTTCCATACATACAAATACAACATGCATAAGAATTGAGAGTCGCATTTTATAGCTCGATCACGCCTTAACTCTCAGATCAATGCTGGAATTGCTAGATTTTGCTTAATTTGAAAAAGCGTCAGGAATTTCTACTTTCGGGGGCTTGGATTTTTCTCACACTATACAGCTACAGCTGTAGTAACTTCTCGTTTGGCTTGTATACAGAAAAATTTACTCTGGTCAAACCAATTAGAATTGTTCAAATTGAAAACCAATTACGACTTATTATATTCTTTGGATACCGCTTTGTAACTTAACAAACATAAATTAAGAGAAAGTTCAGTCATTGGTTATTCTAACCATTAAAGTGCAATAAGGTTGTTCACACCTGGTTGGTAGTTTTTTTTAATTCATAAAACCAAAGTACTTAATCACTTTCTACTATTAAAAATTTTACTTATAGGAATTATGTAGTAAAAGTACTCTGAATTAAATATGTACCTCGCACTATGCTTTTTTTTTTTGTACAACAGTACTCCCTTTACAGTCAGTCCATTTCAATATGCTTAAGAATGAATAAAATAAGAAATTTTTGTATACATTTTTCTTGATAAGCACTTTGATATTCGCCAAGGAAACCTTTCATCTCATTAATATAAATTAAAGATTTTTTTTCTAAAATGAATAACAATTGGACATAATCACAATATTCTAGAAATATCAGACTTTTTTTATATTTTCTTAAAGGAGTATGATACAATGGGGTAATTTGGAATCATTTCTAATTTGGAATTTTGACATTCCCTCACTGTTCCACATTGGCACAAACAAAAAGAAAACCACGAAAGAGTCGGTGGCAGCCAAAATCCCGAAAAGACCAAAATCCCGAAAGCCAAAATCCCGAATTTTCAAAATCCTGAAGGAGATGAAATTATATAGAGGAAAATGTTTAGAGTAATTTTCTAAGACACAGAAGATTTCCCTTTGCCTCCAGCAAGCGCGGGTACAATCGTGGGATTAGCTGTGACACTTTTAAGAATTAGGGATTTTGGCTTTCGGGATTTTGGCCCATTCGGGATTTTGGCTTTCGGGATTTTGGCGTTCGGGATTTTGGCGTTCGGGATTTTGACCGGGACCCGAAGAAGTACATGTATTACATTCAAGGGTATTTCAGGATTTGTTTTATTCCTTGTCTAAAACAGTGAGGAAAAGTCTTAAAATTCCAACTCCCAAAAGATTAAAAATTATCCCATTGTATCCTACAATTTTTACTAACATAATTTCGTTGAATAAAATTAGCTATCCTATTAGAGATTATGCGTTAACACAATGGATTAGGGTAAGTGTGCCAAATTCCGGCCACCTTTTTTGTTCCTTGAATTTCTATAAATTTTTAGTTTTTACACACTCTAGAGATTATACAATGCTAAAGAATAACAAAAAATGTAGCTCTGACAAATAAGATGACGTGAAAAAGACATTGGAAGAATTCCCGAAGGGCAAGGAACTATGACAATGAAGGTGGCCGAAATAGGACACCAAAGCTATGTTTACATTTTTATTCATTTTAAAATGTATTAAGAACGATTTTACAGTAAATAAAGACGATAAACAGTCTAGAAGGTTCCAAACAACGCTCCTTAAGAAGAAGGAATAAAAAAATCAATTTGTATTAAAAATATTGCATTTCAAACTTGAGACTTTGGCGCTTGCATGCAACTATTCCGAAATTTGGCACATTTACCCTATGTCAAAAATATGATTTGCATCAAAAATTTTGAAGCAGCTTTTCCAAAGTTTTGTTCTGGATTTGGGCCTCGACACGACACACTAAGAAATTTTCATCAATATTTAGCTTATTAGGGAAAACTGTGCAATACCAAATATGGACGTAAAGTTGCCTATTCTGGCAAAAAATCTTGCCAAATTAACAAGAAAGGTTTGTTAAAAGGATATTCTTCCATACAGAATATGAAAAAGTTTTGTCAGATCGGCGGCCAATTGGATCTTGTTAAAAGTTTGTCAAAAGAATATTTTTCAATATAAAATGTAAGAAAAAGTTTTGTCAAATCGATAAATAATATCTTTTTTGAGAAATTTTAAACAAAATCCGTTTGTTCGTTTCGCAACACTTTTTTTTAGAGTAGTTTGGGTCGGCCACAAGGCGACGGTGGACTATTAAGACTACGTACTCTAATTTTAATTAAATTGTATTTCTAAACTTCCTATAAAATTTCTAATCTATATATATCTATAAAATTTGTACTATTTTGTGCATATCGTATTTCGTCTTACCTATATCGTATTAATGTATGTTTTCGTTTTTTTGATTAGAACTACGTTTTTTTTTTAATCAAGCACTCAACAAATACGATTTAAGAAATCTGTCTGTATTCCTCCAATATAAGTAATCGCGTGCTTGACTGTTGTTACTAGTCACACTGGGGAGTATAGAAATTGAGGAGAGTCTGTGAGTATGGAGATCAAAATAGAATTGAATAGGTGCAGAGAACATAAGATGCTGCTGAGATCAAAAGCTCTAAAAGCGAAAATGTTATCTCAGCAGTGAATTGAGAGACTGTCACCGTAAACATCTCGTTTGGGTAAGAACTGAAGAGTTGACCTCAGCTACTTTTAAAGTCCTCTTTGGTGATTAACAACTTCAAGCATTGCAACCATTTTAATATCTCAATTCTGTCAAAAGCTCCATCTCTCTCATCTGATGTTGTGGAAAATGTTGATTTTCAGATGAAAAATTCATTGGAGAATATCACAACGTGTTACCAAGTGGAGAGCCTCTTTTGCAAAATTGACAAACACACTAATTATTGCACGAAGAATTCCATTTGAGTCGCCACATCCTTCATTACTATGCATGTGGAACGGTGGTTTTTTTTAATTAATAACACCTCAAAATATTCCTATTTCATTTCTTAGTACTATTTGAGGCAATACAAATGTCAAGAATCTTCATGAGAGACACTATTTGAATATGACAATAAATTAATTTGTATATTCAAATGATGAGGCTTTTATGATGTTGTAGGATGATTAATTGTTTCTTGGGACAGTTGGTAGATGAGAGGTTTTGATGAATTTATTGTAAGAACAAAAGCAGTGATTAATAGTGAACAGAAAGAGGGGTTTATATTCAGTTTTGCATTATCCCACTTCTGAACCAAATGCACAATGTGCCATATGCCCAAAAAGCTGGCCAAAATATTGAGGGATGGAGGTGGGTATTGGGAATGTTTAGAGAATCTCCTCATAAGTTGATCGTGTGAATTTAACCTCCTCTTGATTCTACCAAAATTATTAGGAATTATTCAAAATTATTATTATTACACTTATTCTTCTCACACAAATAGATTTCTCCTCTTTTCCAAACTAAAAATATTAACGGAAAAAGAGAAAAGTGAATAAAAAGATTAATTAGACTAATGGCCTCTATACACTAGAGACATTTATGTCAATATTGGAGCAAATTCCCTACGCTCAATATTGACATAAATTTCTCTAAAAAGGCCATAAAACAGTAAGTAAAGCTCTCTAAAATCCGTGAATAGTGAGCCTAACACTCGGAAGAAAAGAATTAAAGTGAACTACCCCCTTGACAAAGAGCGAACGAAAAAATTATTTGAGTTCGAGTTAGTTCTAAAAACCAAAAGTCCCCAAACATTAAATTTTTAGTCATATGGTTTGAGTCCTCTAATCCATCATATAGAATTTTTGAAAAATTTACTAGAACTCATGAAATCTTGCAAAATCACCGAAATTGTTTATTATAGTTATTTAGGATTCCGAGACTTTTGCCCAGTTCCTAAATACGGGCTTCAGACCTAAGGCTTATCCATATACATTATGCTGAAAATTACTGTGCTGTTCGTTTTTAGCAGAGATTTCAAATTTATGTTTGTTTTGAAGATTATTTATAAGCGGATATTTCTTCTGTATAAGATTAGGATCATTGGACTTGTTTTATAAAGGTTTTTCAAGGTCATTTGTTAAAATAGCTGTAAGATGAACATTTCTCAATCGAGAGGGATAAATTAAAATTCATCTTAATGGTATTTGAATTTTTACTAGTCTGAATCGATTTTAACTTATTCTGTTATTAAAAACATGTTATTTTACTAAATGTCTTTTGGAAAAGACATTAATAATTTTGAAATTTATTAGAAGCCTAGGAACCCAAACTGCCACAGTTTTCGGAAAATAAAGAAATCAAGTAAAAGAAGCGATAATATAAGTTCTTTTAGAGGGTAAAAGAAATTAGGGGAGACTGGGGCAAAAAGTCACAAATCAAAAAATTCAAAATTCAATATCTTCCAAGGTAAAAAAGATAGCGGCTCAATTTTTTTCTATAGATAGCCTCCATAGACCTTCTTCAATGCCGTAAGTTTCTTAAAATTCGAACAAGGAATTTAGAAAATAAAAAATATCGAAACTTTTAGCCCTATTTTTGTAATATTTTCCTTCCAGAAGATAACAATTATTACGTACTTATTTTCCAAAATTGATGCACTGGTGAATATTTTCTAAATGATTTGGATTCTTTGAATACGAAGCTGCTATCCGTTTTAGCATTTTGTAAAGATTCTTTTCTCTAGAACTCTTTATTAAAAATGGCCACTTGGGGTAAAAAGTAACAAAAGGTATAGAGCAAAAAGTAACAAAGACCGAAGCAATTTCTGATGTCTCACGGCGAAAAGAAATGTCATTACCATGTCTCGCCGGTTTTTGTTTGTATTGGTCAAACGATTTGCAGTCTTTTGTGTGTTTTTCTTTCTAAAATAGCTTGAAAAGTGCTTTTCTCGTTTTTTCACCTTTCTCGCAGATTAAACGGAGTTTTACAAAGGCGTAGATGAATAAATTTTCTATGGAAATATGTCCTCTAGGTATTTTTTCAAATTTACGGAAGCCCGTAATGAAGCGAATCAAAATATGATAATACCCAATGTCTGGTACTATTTGCCCCAGCATTTTTGAGAATTCCAAAATTACCTTATAGAAATCCGCTCGGTAAACGTATTTCCTTACAAAATAGAGGAAAACTACTTTCACAAACTTGTAGAGCGGTAAATTTCCTATAAAACTGCGCTAATTAGAAATGTTTGAAGCGCTCGAGTAGCTTGTAAAAAAATAAAATATCCGTTTTGTGACTTTTTGCCCCAGTCTTCCCTATATATTTGAAAATTAAATATTTTGTAGTTATATTTTTTAGGTACTCAGCTATTTGAGTATTCGACACACTATGCAATGTTAAAGAAAAGAATTTCCATGTCTATTCTTGTAAATTTTCTTATATAAAAAAAGTCATTGATCGAACATACGAAGTTTTTAGTAAAAAAACAAACATTATACATGTTCAAATTAGACTCAAATACAAATTTTACTGAACTTTTATCACCTTTCTTAATGGGCGTGTTAATTTATTGACTTCCAATTAAATTCCCGCAGAGTTTTTTTGTCTTTGTATAAAATCACTCTTATAGGTATTACAATCTCCATCTACGGCTAAACTGAATTTAGGTATTGCCCATTATTTCAAAGATACGCAAACACAAGTTTATGAATTTTGTCTAAATAAAGTCATGTCTAATCTCCATTAAGAAGCAATATTATATTTATGACTACAAGGAGAATAATTAGATGAATGCTCTAGTAATACCACCCACCTGTTTTAATCTTTAAATGCGTTCGAATTAATGGTCAAACAAGTGTGTACGTACACTTTCCTGAATTGATATGGAGGTAATTTTACACCAAGATCGACGATTAGTGTAACATTCTCCAAATGGATGTTGATTAGGTAAAGTGATGCAAGAAGTGATCTTGCGATGATGTTATGTACCTTTTTCACTTTTCTCGATCATTTTCTCACATTGATCTTCTGGCTGGTGGATGACGTTGATAAGTGATTGATTTGTGAATCAATATCGCATGACTTGAAAACACTGACGCGATCTCATTCAATTAATAACATTGTTGTAATATTGTGAAGTTAATTTGTTGCAAGAGGTAATTGTGACAATTTAAATTATTGTTGTTCAATTTCATGAAATCAGACGGCAAAATAGTCTCAAACTGAAACTACAGGTATATACATAATAATATTCCATCTCAATTGAATATGTGTTCTGGGTTGGATTTCTTATGTGGAGAATATGTCTGATTGAGCAGAGGTTGAAGATTGTACCAAGCTAACATGCTATTTGATATATTGTGTGGTTTATGATTTCTTAAATAATTTCAACAAATTATCTCACACTTTGCTTCAATCTGCTTTTTATAACCTAATATCGCCCTTTTGCAATAGAATTGACATCAGTGATTTTGAACAAATTTCCAGGAGACAAATGCACCCTTCATTAAAGTTGTAATATAGTAGATTACAGTTTTTAAGGAAATTGTAAATTATACTAATTTAATTGCAATTTAGCCCTTTAAGGACTATTGGAACACCGGTGTCCCATACAGAAAATAATTTTTCCTAACTTAGGGTAAGTGTGCCAAATTTCGGCCAGCTTGCAATTTCGGCCACCTTTTTTGTTACTCGAATTTCCATGAATTTTTAGTTTTTGCAAACTCTAGATATTATACAACTCAAAAAATAACAAAAAATGTCGATTCTACGAACAAGATGATCTGAAAAAGACATTGGAGAATTCCGGAAGGGCAAGGAACTATGGGATTGAAGGTGGCCGGTATAGGCAACAAATGCTATGTCTACATTTTTATTCATTTTAAAATGTATTAAGAAAGAATTTAGAGAAAATATAGACGATAGAGTGTCTACAAGCTTCCAAGCAACACTACTTATAAAAAAGTAGCAAAAAAATCAATTTTTATTAAAAATATTACATTTCGCTCCTTGGAAATTACAAGGGGCCAACTCACTTTTCGGCGATTTTGAGTTTTTAATGCACTCAGACAAAGAATTTAATAAAATTTCAGATGATATGAGTCAATAAATTTCGTTATTAGAAAAGTTTTTCAAAATTTTACTCTTTATGATTGCTTGCGCGGTTTTGTTTGAAGTCAAGGGGCACAAAATAGATTTATCGTTCAAATTTTTGTGAAACAAGGGACTAACTCAAGCAAGTTGATCCCATGTCATTCTAATTTCATGAAAATTTGCGCATCATTTAGAATGACAAAGAGCTAACTCATAAAAAAACTTATTTTGAAAGATAAAAATATGTATGTTTCGATGTTTATAATAATGCTCATACAAATAGAAAAGAATTAAATTATTTTTAGTAACATACTTAATTGAGATAATTATTTATACAAAGTTGAATCTTTCATGCCGTCTCCTGAAAAATGGCTAAGATTGAGTTGGCTCCTTGTAATTTCCAAGGAGCGATTTCAAACTTGAGACTTTGGCGCTTGCATGCAACTATGCCGAAACTTGGTACACTTACCCTACCTAAAGTTATTTTTTTCTAATGATTGTACATAATTGTTAAGTAGGGTTTTTCTTAAGAAAAACCCTTTCGAGAATAAAAACTTATAATACACATACTTTATATTTTTCATTAGAGCGAAAATAATTATTCATTGGTATTGTCAGAAGAATTACTTAAATTTTTGGGCTATTGTTGTCCCTATCGTTCGTAAAGACAGAAAATACACCGCATCAGACTCTGTTGGATTTTCTAAAGTCAGATGTAAGACTTTTCATTTATTGTTTAATTTTTATTGTTGATTTTCGATACATAAAAAGTGTTTCGGCCTTAAAGGGTTAGGGAAAATAATATTATTAGAATTAACTATTTATTTGAGTTAACCCTTTAAGAGCCAGCCAGTAGGTCACTGGTGAAAAAACATGTCTTTATCGTATGGAAGGTTGTTTTGTCCTCTAAAATAGACAGATTTTTTAAAACCCGGCGACCTACTAGTCCTTATAGGGGCAAAACTTCTTTTACAAAACTTAAAAAAGAATAAAATTAACAAATAAAAACTGTACAAACAATGAAATATTGCTCACAAGGAGAAAATTATGAAACATATCGAGATCTTCGTGATAGTTTAAGGTCATTTCGGACTAACTAACGTTTTTTTTTTCTTCTAACCAAAATGGAATTCTTTACTGCCCAAAATAGAATATTTTAGCTACTACAAATGCTTTTGGTTTATTAAACTTTCACAAGACAAAAATAAATTGGTTTTCCGAACTCGCCAGCCTTTGGATATAGCAATTTTTATGGATTCATCAGTACAATTATTTATTAATCATTAGAAGTAGTCATCAATAAAATAACATTTTTGCTTCGAAAAAAAACAGAAAAAAATCATTTATTCAAAGGCTGACGTATGCGGAAGCTAATCACTTTCCCGTCAATATTATTTAGTTGTTAAATAAAAATTAAACTCAACCATTATGAAGTAATTTTATAAAAATATATCACTATATATCAATATTATTAATTTTTGTTTAGTAAAAAACCAATGTTAACTGAAAATAACAAGTTGAAGTTTACTAATTTTTTCAACCTAAGTTGAATCCAGTACACAATGTGAGAATTGTCCCATGAACAAATTTATTGAGAAACTCACGAGTAATATATACTTAATTAATTTTGAATAATGGAGAGTAAATCACTTAGGAACCTACCTAATTCATCAATGTCAGTAGTCCTAGATAAGTCGGTCAAACTGTGTCAATCCGCTGAATGATGAACTCAAAGAACAAGTGTGATTAAGTCCAAGTGCAGTGCAGTAGCAAATCTTTCCGCCTGTACTTGATTTTCTCTCCAAATTCGAAACCTGATAAAGAGGATATCAATCCTCGAAATTCATAAGGAATTACAGAGAAACAATCAAGAAAGTTCTATTTTTCTGTTCACTATCTGCTACAATTCATTAGACCGAAAATTCATTCAGATAAAAGTGTTATTCCCGATAATAATTTCTAATTCTCATATGACAATTCTCACTAGACTTCAGAATCAGAGTCTTGACCAATATAACCAGAAAAACTAAATTTGATAAATTTTATTAAGTGAAAGTATATATCATATAAAATATTATTATATTCTGGCAAAGTTTATAATTATCATCAGACATTATCATCTCATAAGTTACGAATTGTCGTAACTTACTCGACCAATTAATCAGGAGTTCTCGATCGAAGCTATAGTATTCCCCAATACTTCGGCTTCTAGTCTAAATTATTTCACAGTACTTACGTAAATTTAGTAAATAGTTTATAGTAAGTAGTGTTTTTTCGATTTGGTAATTCAACCGGGACTTATTTCTGGGAATTATAAAGCTGAACTGAAAAATTAATGTCCTAAAAAATATTCAAAAGGAATTCTAAATATTAACAGTTCTTTTTGGTTTGTGTCTCTGTAATTCATAAAACCAATACCTACAAAATGGTCCCCGTACCATCTCTGGCGAAAGGTTTGACCAACTCCTATTAATTTTGATCGTTTTGACCCATTCTGCTTCGCAGAAAAATTCCCATTTTATGCTGTCAGTAATCGTTTTATACTTAAATGAATTGTGCAGGATTATTAAAACAATTATTAATTGCAAGAAATAAAGCTAAACATGAATAATAAAAAATATCAAACCTTTAATCGTATTTACTTGAAATAAAAAAAAAATATAAAGAAAAAACCAAGTTGCCATTTCCATTGGAAATGTTCGATGTGTGAGAGATGGAAATAATTGTAGTCTATTGAAGCGTTTTAATTGAAATTTTACAGCGATATACCAATAAACTCAATGGATAGAGTTTGAGAAAAGGAATTGTAAAATTGAACTAATTCAGTGATTTATTTGTGACTCTTACAGACCTGCAATTCGACACTGCAGACAGAAAAGACATTTGCCCAAGACACAATCGATGAGATTTCCAACTATTTCATTGACCTCCATGGCCATCTCCAGCTATTGGAGTCGCAGCTGGTGAAGAAGGTGATTGATCGATTCAAAGAGAATCTTAAGATCATTCAAAAGGCCCAGGAAACGCTCAAATCCAACAAAGACCAAATTGAAGTAAGTATCAATTGCAAAATATGATAATTTCAAAGAAAATCATATCAAATTTCTTTAAAAAAAAAAAAAAACAACTGAAATAACTAACTCTGCTTGGCGTTTTTTTTTCTAAATTTTCTTTGTCTTGCAGTGCAATTTGGAGAAGCTGAATTATTACAATCGAAACACGCCATACAATCTTGACTTGGAATCTCTCTTGAAAGAGATCAATTCGTTTGCGAAGGAGTTGCCGTGTGATTTGAATGTTTTCCAATTATCACAAAATCCATTTACGTAAGTCCATGCTCATTTCTCTTTACCAATGATTTTTTTTCTCTCTGAAATGGAAAAATTTTTGTGTATGCATTTCAAAACGCACACATAATTTTGATGACACTCAAAAGTAGTGGCCTCTTCATAGGCCAAAGTGTTGTTAATGACAGGTGTGAAAGTATTAGATAGTTCAAAGCTGGTTAGTTGTTGAAGGAGAGGTATTAACACATTTTATTGACTAGCAGAAAAGTGATAAGGTTGCAGAGTGCGAAACAAGAAAATGCTTTAAAGTTGTTTCAAAAGAATTTCCAGTTAAGATTGATTGATAAATTTTAATTAATTCTCAGTTTTTATTGATTTTTCAAATGAAACAAAGTATTTACTATTTAGGAAATAGCATGATTGATTGAAATAATCGAAAATGATCTTCCTACATCATTGCATTTAATGAAATGAATTGGCTAGAATATTGGTTTTGGTTATAGAAAAATTACAAAGAAATTTCATAGTGGAGCCAGTGAAATTCCAAAATGTTTTGACGCACATTTTACTAGTTAAACTCCATGTGTCTACCGCCGTCTTAACATTGATGATCATCCTCCAAATGATAACAGAAATGCTTCTTCACTCGCTATTTAGTCTTTGAAGAATTTGTTTAATTAATCTGTCGTTAAAAAATGGCTACAGCAGATTTGCCAGTATTTTTGTAAAAATGGTCAGTAAAAAACTGGTAAAAACGAAAATTGGTTAATAGTGAAATATACTTGGCGAAGGGAAAATTAAGAATTTTCTAACAATTTTAATTTGCTCATGATATTAAACGATTTTTTTTTAAAAACCTTTATTGTCGTTTTGAATTGTTTATGGCCCCGGCACAGTTTTTAGATCAGGAAATTTCATGAAGACGAAATTCGAACCTATTGCCTATTCCCATGTCTGTCTCATTCTTTCGCTCGCTTCTTCTTCTTCTTCTTTTAAGCGTCACTACAAATTCAATTTAGCTTAATCTAATTTGGTATGCAAAAGAATGAGACAGACAATATGCGAAACGTGTGAGAAAGAAAGGATGTGAATTTTGATTTTATGGAATTTTCCTGATCTAAAAGGTGTGATGGAGCCACAAATGAATGAATCTTGTGCCACTAACATTTATTTTATAAAACTTTATTAGGGTAAATGTCCAAATTCAGAACCATTTCCAGACGCTTTGATAGAAGAATCTACACATTAAGTTCAATTTTTTTCTGAAGAAAATTACATAAATTTGCACCTTGATTCTTCTAGAATGCTACTGTTTAGTGAAAATACTTTAAATATAATTTGAAAACTTCTTAAATACAAGAAAAATACACAAGTGCAAAATGCTTGTATTGGAAACAAATTAATCCAAATGGAGACAAGGGAAATTTTCTAATTGGAGACAAACAGTGTAACTGAAAGCGCGACGAAAGGCTTCCAAAACCTTGTAGAGTTGCTCTAGAGGGTAGGATTTGTTCTTATTCCTGGTTTTTTTCTCCTTTTCCCATCTAAAACAATAAGAAAATCTCTCCAAAAAATAATATCTCCGATGTTTCCTATTGAAGCATTTGCAGACATTTCAGAAAAACACTTTCTTCACGAAATATGTAATTATTTCATTTGAAAACTTCACGTACCATTAACAATAAATATTTGCACTTAATTTAACTAAAATTAGCCAGAAATATGACATATAATGTTAAACAAAACACAATCACCTCATTGTGTTTTTCATTGGAAAACATGGTCGATCGATGAAAAATTCCATGGTGAAAAGGTACACTTTTAATTTTTCTGAGAAGTTAACAAATTAAAATTTGTGAATATGAATGGATTTTCGCTTTATTTGGAGCAAAATTAACTAAATAATGAAACTGTGGTATAGCAAATACATAAATATAGCAATTTAGAACTGTATTTATCATGAAAACAAAGATGTTTCCATTTGGAGTAGCGAAAAATTTCCATTTGGAGCAGGTTTTGAATTAGTTTAATTTACCCTAGTTAGAGAACGACCGAGATTATTGAAATTTTTGGTATATGTTCATACCGGTGGCAGACAAATCCCGAATGTTCAAAATTCTGAAAGGGATGAAATTATAAGTGGGAAAATGTTTAGAATAATTTTCTAACTAAGACACAGAAGATTTCCTTTTGCCTCCAGAAAGCGCGGGTGTAATCGTGGGAGTAGCTATGGCACTTTTAAAAATTCGGGATTTTGGCTTTCGGGATTTTGGGGTTCGGAATTTTGGCTTTCGGAATTTCGACCGGGACCTGTTTATACATATTAATAGTGCTTAAATAATTTTTTTCGAGAAAAAAAAATTATAAAATGGCGGACTAATGCGTAGTCCAATGCTCTCGTCGCAGTTACTCCCTTCTTTGAGGAAAATCTGAAACTCGTAATTTTTGTCTAAAAAAAAATATTAAAAAAATCAATTTTAATTAGTGTATTTCATAGTATAGTTAAACTAAGAAAATCCGAAGAAAATCGCGAAATCGGTACTTTTTTCAAGTTTTTAAAAAAAAGATGCATTTTTCGGATAAAATTTTGACTTTCACATGCTGTAAAAAAAAATGGAAAAATAGATTTTCATCAATTCTTTTAGTTCAACTAGAAGAATATTTAATTCCGAAGAGAATAAACCTTTATTTATTTCATTTTGGTCCATAAGTTTTTTTTTAATCTTTCCCAGAAATTCGAAAAAATTCTGAAAATGAGAAGTAAAGAAAACACGTCTCAAAGTTTTGGATGTGCGCTCGAGTGCATGCAAATCGTCAGCTAAATCAGCATTTGTTGTAACTTCCTTTTGACAACTTTTCAGGAGTCGAAATTTTCAGTTCAGCATTATTTTTTCTTAAAAATGAGCCCCGAATGCGATACTTTTAAGTCAAAATATTAAAAATGACACTAATAAACTGCAAGTTAACTCGAGAAAATGTTTATAAAATGATTTAAAAGCTGAGATATTGAAATATATGTCCGATGAAACACAATAATATTTTATCGTAACTTCCATCGTTTATACAGCTGTAACTTCCAATGTATGGAGATCTTTGAAGTTACGACAATTTTCAAAAATGCATTATATCAATTTCAATGACTCTAGTGATAATAAGCGCCATTATTTGACTAAATTAATCAAATAAACTCTTAAGCCTGTCCCTAAAAGCTTTTATTTCATAAATTTTATTGAATAAATTTTGCGCGCCGTGTCGCTTGTTTTGTTTTGAATTAATGACAAATGAGCAGGGATTTTTTCTTACTTTTTTCTCACAAATATTGAATTAAAATTATTTAATCTTGCATTATTCGCACTGTCTTTGGATATTTGGAAGACTTTGTGAACGTTTTAATGAGAAATATTACATTTTTGCTGCAAATTACAAGCCATGCAAAAGAAGTTACGGCAAGTGCTGATTAGAGAAAATTTTGTATGAAAATTTGTGGTAACTTCCCCAAAAATGGAAGTTACGACAAATTCTGATATTTTTTTTTAAATTTAGGACACTTACGATAATTTTTGTTTAAAATAATTTTTAATGGGCTTATAAAAGTTTCTTTTTCTCAAGTGCGTTTAATAAACAAAATTACGCCGATTCTAAATTTGTATATATATATATATATCCCAAAATCGCAAAAATGAAGTTACGACAAATGCTGATTTAACTGACGAAATCTGCTCGGCGTTCATTTGCTTTCAATTCTATATCTTCGAAAATACTTCTAATAAGCTTCTGAAATATTTATGTTATAATTCTTAGATAGTTTATCTATCGATTTAAAAAAAGAATAGAGACCACTTTTGACCTTGTAATTGACACTCCCCTCTTAAAGCCTCAAAATTAATAAATTTATTCATTTAACTTTAATCCTACCTGTACCATGCGTCCACCGCCATCTTAGCATTGATGACTAGCTTCCGAAGCCAAATGGCGTAAATGCTTCTTTGACTATATAGACTTTTGTCGTTAATAAGGATATTTTCATATCTTTTTTTTAAAATCCTTCTAATATCGAAATTTAAATTATAATTTTATTTTTTGAAAATATTTTTTTTTAAGAAAATTAAATATTTTTAGGTTCGAAAAACCTCTAAATCCGCTCAATCTCGCATCTCAATTTGTCCTAAAATGGGCTGATCCTATTCAAGTGATGCTAAAACCCTGCCACAATATCAGCTCTCCCCCACACTATCAACCCAGTACATCGAATCGGGGCGCTGTGCCCAAGAGCTACACTCCGCCTCACTCAGATTTAAGGCAAAAGCCCCAAAGGGAGCGACTCCCAGGGAAAAAGTCCCAGCCTGAGATTGAGCCATCGTGCTCCACGCGCGAAAGTTCGAATTTTTTGGATCAGAGTGTGGACATGGGACAGCCAAAAGAGAAAAAACACCGAAAACATTCCAGTAGCCATAAAAAATCCTCACGAGATTCTAGTGCTGAGAGACGTTCCCAGAAGGCCGTACTCTCGCCCAGGGTTAAGTTGTTGCCAAAGATTGAGTCAGAGTCCGTGAGGGTGAGCCATATCAAGAGTCCTCATGAGATATACATCCAAAATCTTACATTTGTCACGAGTGTTGAGCACTTTGTCGATATGTGCTCGGATGTAGCACAACAGCAAGTGAAGACTGAAGATATTCTTACAGGGGAAATGTATCTACTAAAGGACATTATCGGTGACAATGAAAAATGGTATCGGGCTGAGTTGAAGACGTACAATTCAGCAGAGAGTTTGTACGAGATGCGACTTGTTGATTTTGGGAATGTGAGGAAGGTGACAAAGAGTCGAGTGAGAACTTGTCCAGAAATATTGAAGAAACAACCACGTGGAGCCATTCAATGTTCCCTGTACAATTTGCATCCACGAAAGGGAAAGTGGACCGATGAGGTGAATTGTTTGCTGTCAGAACTAGTGCAGTCGGATACCATTACAAAGATGACTCTGGGGACAGATGGTGATGTTCATTTGGTGGATTTGATTGTCATGAAGAATCTCACGCCAATCTCAATTCGTGATACACTTATCAAAGTCAATTTGGCAAAAAGTATCAGCACCACAGATCATGGCATGAATCAACTTATTTTTGAGCTGAATAAATTCATTGTGAGTCTCATGACGTCTCAAATATCATCATCTCACGTGTATTACAATACCCTTTTTCCCCTTTTTGCAGAATGCAGCACACTCTGCCAGTCCAAAATTCTACGCACAAACAGTTACTGCGGGTGGATACTTTGCACCCAAAGTCATCCATATCGAATCCCTCGTGGAGTTTTACGTAATGAAGGTAAGTCCTCTCAACAAATCAACAAATTACCTGTATGTATGCACAATTAATCATTTCTCGATCACGGTAATTTTTACACGGCCACTTAATCACATAGGGGATATAAAATATACTCATGATGTTGCTAATCGCGACGGAGAAATTATATCTCCGCAAGCTGTTGAGAAATATTTGTTGGAAATTCTTCTGCAAAAAGCATCTCACAGATATTGCTAATGAATTTTAAAAGAAAAACTGTGACCCATTTTAAAATAGGGTAAAGTAATATAATTTGGAATTAGTGTTACAAGTTGGACAATTCGCCGGTACAAGTTGGACATGGCTTTTTTCTTGATAAATACAATACAAAATTTGTTTTTGAGCACAAGGAACCGAATTATAAAACTAAAGCATTAAAAATATACAAATAAAAATGAAGTACTAAATTTATCAAGACAAAAAGCCCTGTCCAAATTGTACCATTGTCCAACTTGTACCACTTTACCCTATTTATCTATCACTAATTTTTATGTAGGAAAAGAGATGGCAAAGTGTCCCAGCTTTACGGAGTGCACGAACTCACGAGAAAGAGCTATCCGTGTATTAACTTTTCGCATACTTTTTGGGCACATATCGCTTTACTATAGATTAAATTGATCGATAAATTAAAAAAAAAATCCGAAATAAGAAATTGCTTAAGAAAATCAGGTTTTAGAATATTTTAGCATGAGCAACAACCATACAAACAAATAAAAAGTAAATACGTATCTGAGAAAGGACAATCATTTACGGGTACTATACCGACTCATAACAAATTAAGTCCAATGCAGTTGGGTTGGAAATTTCAAGATCTCCAAAAAAAATCTAAATTTAAGCAAATCGTTTGAAAAATAGGCCCTCGAAAGTGGTTATACTTTGATCTTCGAAAATTCGATATCGAAATAGTTTTCGAACATTGGTGTCCAATGACGAAATATTCGCCTTGACTTCTAAATCATATTCGAAAATAAAAGAAATCGTAAAAGCCGTTTTCGAAATAAACCAAAAAACATGGTTTTGAAGGAAAAGAAGGGAGTGGTGGAAGAAAATAAAGACTGTCCTAGATAATGGTGTGTTATGGGAGGTCGTCGAAGACCGGAAATCGATATTTCTTACCGTTGAGCCTCTAACCGTGTCACGAGTTGAAAAAAAGTGGATTATAAAACTTGCTCTCTCTTTGAGTTCCAGCAGTAAAAAATAGACAGGGAGTCTTCAATTTTTACCCTCAAAGTTCAAGACGTTAAAATCTTTTAAGTCCATTAACCCTTTAAGGACGAGAAGGTCAAAAATCGGGGGTCAGAAAAAATCACTTTCTGACTTTTTAGAGCAAAACACGCCTTTAGAAGGCCGTAGGAAAAATTTCATTTTTGGGTCACCGGTGACCCAATCGTCCTTAAAGTGCTTGAAAAGGTAATAATCGCTTGGTACTAGGTCTGGTCTGGACTATACGGCGGGTCCGATACAACCTTCAATCAAAGCTTGTTCAACTGGCTTCACCTAACACAAAGCTGTTAAGGAACTCTTTTTTGACAGTATTGGTACATTGAAAATACCGTTTAGTATATCATACGATGCAGTTTATATACCGTGGATACGGGTAACTTTGCACCTCTGGTTTTCGTAAGGTTTTCGTGTCTTCAATTCAAAAACTTAAGGGTGATCTAAAAAGAGTAAGACCGTCTTCAGATTAGAGCTTTAGCCTGAAGAGCTTAAAATCCAAAATAGCAACTAATTTAATTTGTTCTTCTGATTCAAAAGTTAATTCCCCTTAATAGTCCATTTCTATGTCAAAATAATTCCAAAAATTTTCGGCTCACAAGAAATTAAAGAAATTAAGCCTTGTGGCTAAGCCTTAGGTCTGAAACCCGTATGAAACCGTCTTCAGGCTACTAGAGGTTTAGCCCAGTTCCCAAGGGTCTCAAAACCTTATACAGCAACCGATTTTATTGATTTTCCTAAATGTAATAGGTCATTTTCCCTTAATAATCCAATCCCAAGTCAAAATTTTCAAAAAAAAAATCTTGAGTAATAAGATATTAGAGAAGTTAAGCCTTGTGGCTAAGTCTTAGGTCTGAAGCCCGTATAAGGGTACTTAGGGATGTTTTAAAAAACCTTTCTTAAGTGCTAGAATTCTCGAAAGGCTTACGAAAAGAAAGAGTGCAAAGTCACCCTCAGAGTGCAAGAAGTATCGTAGACGGAATTGGGGCACTTTTGAAGTAGTTTTTTTTTTATCGTATTATTAAATGGAACTAAAACTTAACATGACATAATTCAGCTTTATGAACCAATTATGAAGCTAAATTTAATTACAATAAGGCTCATACAATAGGAGGAAAAACCCTATTTTAAATGTACCCCAATTGAAAGGTTACACACTTCCCCCTATCGCGTGTACGGTATCGTGAGATAGCTCACTAAAGACATCTTGCCAAAAGGTTTCAAAACTTTTTGCTTTACTTAATATTTTGAAAATGAATAAAGAAACATCGTTTTTTGAGCAAGTCTTGCTTGACGGGCAATTTTCGTGATAATGCCGAATTCTATTAGAATGTCACTCCCTCTACACGAAATTTTTGCCTATCAGAATTCCTTCCTTAACAATTTACCGATACAAACGACTACAGTCCAAAAACCCTAGCGGATGGCCATTATCAGCCGTTGTGGAAGTCCAATCAATGTTGGTTGCCTTCCGGTGGCCATTTGAATGTCCAAATACTCCCTTTGTCCCAAGAAAAGTCGTAAAATCGTTAAAAATAAGGCATCTTTTAAGGTAAACGTTTAATTTTCTGCAAATGCTTAATGCGTGAACACATTTAAGATTTTGCCAATAACAAAAGAACTCCTAGAAATCATGTCTTAATCCCAAATTTTCTCCAAATGTACAACATTTTTTGGGACAGGAGGATACCTTTCCCTATAGACTCGATCTTTTATTTGATTATTAATTATTGATTATTAGAATTGGAAAGTTTTCCTATAAGATGAGATGATACAACTATTACCACTAGTGACCAAGCACAATAACTCATTCACTCTATTAAGCTTTGCTTGCTTTGACCATTTATGAGATCTTGTTCTTATTGGAACTTTGAAAATTTGAAACCTTTTTTAATATTCGTCCCATGCTCATTTATAAAAAAAAAAAATAATTTTAAATCTACTCAATCTTACCTAATAAATTTCCAGAGTATTTTGCATCGCTATTTGGAGTTCCTAAACAAACTAAAGATTATTGGATCAGACCTCTCACCGGTATATTGGCTAACTGAAGTTTTATTACGAATTGTAAGTCTGTTTAATTGGCCCATCCTCTTATTTGTACAATACCTGGAAAACGACTGTGGCGTGGCTATTTTCTTTAGGAATTCCTTACAATTTTATCAATTTTATAATGGTGGTTATCAATAGAATCATAAATGCATTAAGTTAATTAAATATCACCATGGATATATTAGTTTATTCTTTCCTTGACAACACTTTCTCCAATCAAATAAAACCTGCAATATTGCATGATGTCAGAGAGCTCTCTGGTGATAAAAATTTTGCGTGATACGGCGATGAGGAAAATGAAGAATAAACTTGTCTAAAGATCAAACGAATCATAAAATTATTTCGTGATTTTAATATAGTTGGTTTATTTGGTAAGTGTCTGCCACATGTGAATATTCAAATTATTTTTTTTTTATTTTATAATATGGTTAATGATGATTGTGGCGAAAAAAATCAAGAGAAGATAGACAATGATCTAAAGATAATTTATATTGGCATCACACGGAAATTTTAAATGACAATCTTTACCTTGAGAGGCAAAAATCTGAACATTAAAAAATTTGATTCTCGGATAGAGTGGCCTGTCCAAGAATTTATGCTGAGATCGTGATCAAGCTTTCTGCATGTGATAGGATGGATGTTGTGTGTGAACTTTTTGCGATTGGAAGGTCATATTTTCTGCATAATATTTTACCTATAGGCTCTGGATATTCCCATGTACGAGAATCAGGGACGTGCAATGGACCAACATTATGAAAATCCCAAAAACATGATGGACAGGGTGTATTCGCCAGAAATTGGGATGCCAGTGGCACTCAATTACAATGATCATTGGCATCGTGGTGAAGTGATTGGAATCATGGGTCCACTTCAAGTGCAGGTGCAACTTGTGGACATTGGTACAAAGCACACAGTTAGCCTCAGGAGTCTCCGGATTCTACATTCGGACTTTATGAAACTGTCGAAAGGGACTATTGCTTGCGCTCTCGTCCACATAGCTCCGACTGAACACCACAACTTCCAATGGCCTCCTGAGGCTCTTGAAACTTTCAGAGCTCTCACGAGTACCAATAATTTGGAATTGTTTGTTCATAGTCACCATCCATCCAACAACAATTTCTTCAATGTGACACTGTACAGCGTGCGCAAGGATAAAAATATCTCAATTAACGCGCAGCTTGTTCAGCTGGAATTTGCAACGTCTACTGGATCGGAAAGCATTCAGGTGAGTCAAAAGCTTTTTACTTCTTGGACTTTTTAGTTTTGAGTTTTCAATGGACACAAGAAATTATGACCAAATGAAAAAAAAACTTTTTCATTAAATAATAAAACTTAAGTCAAATTTAAATCTCATCAACTGAAAAATTGAGGAAACGATCTTAGTATTTTTTAGGAAAACCTCAGATACAGAAATGTTAGAAATATTTGGTCAAAAGTGCATAAGGACTCTCTAAATTTTGTATCTTATTAAATTTTATGTAGCTACAATCTTTCGGTGTTTAATTGACGTCTTTAACTGATACACTAAAAAAGATCCACATCAAGGATCGAAAGCTTTGCCAATAAAATTCTAGGCGAAAACGCGCAGCATTCGGACGACTCAAGCTTCGGATAAATTAATTTTTTTCTACGTTCTTAATGAATTTGACCCATGGCTCTTTTCAGAAAAGAGACAGATAATCCTAACCGTCTTATTTAAGTGAGATTCTTAATTTGAGCTAACTCGAAATGTACGCAAATTCGATTTAGAGCTGAAGTTGGGGGACGCCATTCAGTTATCTTGAATCAAATTCGTGAAATTATGCAAATTTTGTATTTAAACCAAAATATCAAGGATTTGGATGGAGGGCCAGAAAAGTGATATATGGGTGAAATGTAGACCAGAATGTTCTCTATAATTTTGCCGTAGAACTTGATCTCATCGATTAATCAGAAGCCGAGATAATAGAGGTTGTTTGTTTCTGAACTCGTTTTTTCGACCAGAGCGCTCCAAGTCGTCAGTTAAATCAGCATTTGTCGTAACTTCCTTTTGACAACTTTTCAGAAGACGAAATTTTCAGTTCAGCATTATTTTTCTTAAAAATGAGCCCCGAATGTGCTACTTTTGAGACAAAATAATAAAAATGGCACTAATAAACTGTTAACTCGAGAAAATCTTTATAAAATTATTCAAAAGCTGAGATATTGAGATATATGTCCGATGAAACACAATAAGATTTTATCGTAACTTCCATCGTTTATAAAGTCGTAACTTCCAATGTATGGAGATCTTGGAAGTTATGACAATTTTCAAAAATGCATTATATCAATTTCAATGACTTTAGTTAT
This sequence comes from Phlebotomus papatasi, assembly GCF_024763615.1. Lineage (NCBI taxonomy): Eukaryota > Metazoa > Arthropoda > Insecta > Diptera > Psychodidae > Phlebotomus > Phlebotomus papatasi. Next base: position 41,095,514 of record NC_077222.1, on the reverse strand, counting down.
AATAAGCGCCTTTATTTGACTAAATTAAGCAATTAAACTCTTATCCCTGTCCCTAAAAGCTTTTATTTCATAAATTTTCTTGAATGAATTTTGTGCGCTGTGTCGCTTGTTTTGTTTTGAATTAATGACAGATGGGCAAGAATTTTTTCTCACTTTTTTCTCACAAATATTGAATTAAAATGATTTAATGTTGCATTATTCGTACTGTCTTTGGATATTTGGAAGAATTTGTGAACGTTTTATTGAGAAATATTACATTTTTGCCGCAAATTACAAGCCACGCAAGTGAGCAAAAGAAGATACGGCAAATGCTGATTACTGAAAAATTTGTATGAAAATTTGTCGTAACTTCCCCAAAAATGGAAGTTACGACAAATTCTGATAAATTTTTCTTAATTAAAAGTACTTACGATAATTTTTGCTTAAAATAATTTTTATTGGGATTATAAAAGTTTCTGTTTCTCATATGCGTTTAATAAACAAAATTACGCGGATTCTAAATATGTATATATCTCAAAATCGCAAAAATGAAGTTACGATAAATGCTGATTTAACTGACGAAGTGTTCATTTGATGAATTTCAACTATATCAAAGAATTGTTGTATTTTGTGAGACTTTCCATTTAAAACCCTATTTTAAGTGGCTTGGTCGAGTAGAAGCAGTTAAATTGGCATCTGAGTGGTTTCAAAGCGTTATTATGGGAAAAGTCCATTTTTTTCAGACTTAAACGGCAAAATCGGAGAGATAGCGTAGTCTGAGCGGAAAATTATGTATGGACGAAATATAGAGACAAATATGCTCTACAATTATGTCGAAGTAATCATCAAGATCGGTTCAGCGACAGTCAAGATAATTGAGGTTATGTGATATTGAAATTGATTTTTCGACTGTGGCGCCCCTAGTGTTGGTTCCACGAAGTTCAAATGTTCTAAAAAGTTATAGAACTTGGTGAGATCTTTCGTTTTAAGTCCTCACTCACCAAAATTGGTCAAATAGAACCGGAGATATGTTTTTTTGAATTTCATGAAATTTGACCCCTCATATCTCCGGTTCTATTATAAGCACAGCGCACTTACGCCCCATTTTGGAAACGCCATAGACTAGACTACAACACTTTAAAATTTGATTAACTTGTTTTGATTTGATATCTCTTTTAGTTTAGTAGCTATTAAGCTCCAAGGAGCGGCCGGCCGGCCGGCCGGAAACGTAACTTAGCCACCCATATATTCGTGATTGGGAAGTGATGAAACGCATTTTGGCAAGGGGGAGATATTAGGGTTGGAAGTGATGTACGGTTGAAAATAAAGTGCTTGGAAGTCTTTTGAAGTGGAAGTGCCCGAATATAAAGTTTTTTCTGCCTAATTCCATATTTTTCAGACTACGCTACTTTTAGTTAAGATTTTTAATTCGAACGGTAGTGTAATTTGAAAAGATATTTTTTTGACATTTTACAAGTTCGGTTATGACAATGAAATGGAGCAAATATGCTGAAATTTATCCCAGCTTAATTTGTGTTGTAATTTTTCCGAGGAAATATTCAGTTGAATAATAATTTTCTTTAATTTTTACAGGTATTTCAAATTCATGTAGTTGCTTCCAAATAATGACATAGCTATTGCAATTGACTTTGAATCAATTTGATATATTTTTTTAATAATTTATCGCAATATGTATTGGATTATTGCATAAATTCGTGGGACTTTTTCGCAAATGTAGTTAAGGGGTATCCCATAGACAGAACACATTCACCAATTTTTTTGTTTACGTTTTTGCATATGTTAGTTTTAGTGTATTACGTCTCTTCAAAAGTATTCTTCAAAAAGGTCGATTTGTGCTTTTGAGAACTTTTACAAAATGAGAAACGAAAAGGAACATTTGTAGTATTTAATGTTTGCGTAATTTTGAATATATCTAAGTGATGAACTTCCATAAAAAAACATTTTAGAGGTTTATTTAGATCGTGTCCTTGCTCTAAAGATGATTAAAAGTGGCTTTGAAAATTATTTCGAAGTAGGGATTTATTCTTCGAAATATCAATTCCATTTTCAACGGTATCTAATATTGATGGCTATATTGTGAGTATCCTAGTGAAAGAAAATTTTTCGATAACAATTGAAGAGATTATTAAAATGTTGGAAAATAATTTTGAAGAAATTTGAAGAAGCTTGTTGCAAAAGTTAATTAGCAATCACTAAAAACCTTTCCCAAGAGTTCAAAACGTTTCAATTTTAAAGAATTTTGAAACCAAGGAGAGGAGGATCAAGCTTAATAAAATATGAAGATACATCTGAAGTTCTAAATTAGTTTTTTGCACTCGTACTTTTGGATTCTTACAGATTTTCCAGCACAGCGTCAATAATTGCAAACGATAATACATTTTTTTAGAGACTCTATTTTCTAAATCACTGGTCTCTTAGGGAAATTTAAAATATGTTGATACCCCTTCGTAAAACAAAGATAATATTAAATTACTGAAAGTATGCAAGAATATCCGTCGCTAGAAATTCAAAATATAAGCAAAATTTTAGAAATATGCGGAATAATAAATTTCTTGAGATATTTTTTAAAGTTTTCTTAATTAGATTTCTCATAAGATTAAATAAATTATTGATTAGTAAGTGTAAGAAGTGCATGAAGTGCAGGAAGTGCTGGAAGTATTGCAGCATTTACGAGTGTTGCGAAGTTTTGGAAGTGTGCAGGGCTATTCCATGCAAATTGTGGATGTGCCTGTAAGTGGTGTACACATTTTCACCCTAATATCCCCCCCTTGCATTTTGGCCAAATTTGAGCTCGATCGGACGACATGAAATTTTAGTAGGATTATAGTAGGTGAGATTATTAAGAATCTCACCTAATACGGGATTCATTGAAGATCTGTCCAAAAAAAAATTATAGTCCAAAAGAATACTTTTCATTAAGGTGACTAAAAAATCACTTTAGTGATCCAAATAAAGATTCCCATCCTGTGTGATACTTTCAAACTCTCCTCAATTCGATCATTTTAAAGAGATCGACAGTTAAACGTATACTTCGGGAGAGAAAGCCATGAGCAATTAATAGAGCACTAGCAAGAGAGAGACCAGTTGCGTTTTAGTCACCAAACTGAAAGAAATGAGATTCTTTGAAGAATGTTGTTCTTTGAAGCATAGTACCATTTTGCTTTTAAGGTCTAAGAGAAAACATCTTAATGTAGCATGTTTCCTCTGGAGTTAATCTGAAATGTTTTTGAAATTTTTGTTATTTTGAAATCGAGCGAATCCCAGAAGTCTTTTGTGTAAGAGAAGAATTCTGTTACTGGGCTTAGGAAATATCCAATAATGACTACACTCAGTCCCGGCATTAAGTCCTTCGGGATTATGCACCTGACGGAATTATGCACACACAATTATGCAAGTTTGTCTGCCATTGGGAGTCAATTTATAAAATCATTTTTAAAATACGCCTGAATGTATACTATTTGCGACGCAGGAAATTTAAAAACATTTTGCTTCTTCTTCAGAATAAAACTTTAATTTCTTTTATTAAGATAAATTTTTTAAATATTTAACCATTTATTAAAGAACTCTGGCCAAAAAGTACTGTTTGTTAATGCATTATTCTATGAAATAATTGAATCTTTTTGTTTGAACTACTTTTACTCCGTGCGAAATTCGTTCTACGGCCTATTTATTCAAAAGAAAGCCCCTGCGGTTATGCAAATCTTCTCGATGCTTAATGCCATTTCGCGCGTTTTTTTCGGTCCTGAAAATGTGCATAATGCCGGGATCTAGTGTATAGAACCAGAAGTTCAGTAATTAACTGGGTAAAGTAAATTCATGGAAAACATAGGTTCAGTAATGACTGTGCTTAATATTTAAATATAATTTGATCCCTGTATTGGACTATGTCCATGGAATGATACACTGAGAAAAAATGGGGATGCGATTAACTTTTTTTCCTCATAACTTTAACACTTTTTAGGTGTAAAAATATATCAACATTTTTTAATGTTAATTTTACACCTTTTTAAGGGTAAAATTAACATGAAAAAGGGTAACTTTAACCCATAATACACCTAAAAAGGGTAATATTTACACCGATTTTGGATTAATACTGCAGGGTAAAATTAACATTTCCGGAATGTTATTTTAACTTTTTCGGATTTCTCTCAGTGTAATGAAATAATAGGATTATTTTTCTAAAACATTTCGATTCAAAATCTTAAAAGACTCATTTCAATTATGTTAAATTTCATTTACAAAATTAGGTTGAATTTCAAAAGGACATAGATGATTCGGACGATGATAAGGGCAACTTGACAGGTGGAAGTTCGTCCAAGAACAAGAAGAAACGATCCTTTCGCATTTCCTCCAAGATTGTCAATGTAGTTACTCCAGGGGAGTTCTATGTGATCTTCTTGCACCACATAGGTGCAATTGAACACATCCAACGCAAAATTCAGGGTCATATGGCCAATTATGTGCCACCAGATCAGTTTCCCATATGGAACGTGAATGATTTGTGCTTTGTGCATACAGAAACGCCAGATGATCAGATTTGTGAGTGGCGTCGAGCAGTTGTTAGGCGTAGGGATGAATCCAGTGATAAGTATGAAGTGTACTTGATGGACTTTGGTGTACAGGTGCAGACCAAGAGTTCTGCTATGGCACCATTGGTTGACAAGACACTTCAGACAGCTCCCTACGGGGCTCTTCGATGCCATTTGTCACACATTGAACCAACAGCTGGCAGCAAGGTTTGGGCATCGTCTGCCGTGGACAAACTCAGAAGTTACTGCACAACAAAGAAATTTGAGGGATATGCTGTAACCATGATGGGACCGTGGGTGAATAATTCTACTCCAGTTGTTCTCTGGGGTCGCACCGAAGAAGATGATCCACTACAGCCGACAATTGTCCGTTGGAAAAATATCAATGAATCCATGGTACATCGGGGTTATGCTCATCTTACGGAAAAATTCCCCAGTACATTTGACAATGACGAAGTTGAGATTCAGTTGATGCTGCGCAATCAGGAATTTGAGGAATTTATTGGGCGTCTCAATGAATGCGGTGAACAATCCAGAGCTATTGAAAAGGATCCGCTAGAGGACAAGCTCACTTCAGAGATCACAATGGTGACGGAGTGGAAGTCAGCTGAGCCTTGGACTGAAGTGATTTTCATGGGAGTGACAACATGTGTGGATAATAATGGGATTATCTACATGTACAATGTGAAACGTCGCGAACTCCTGGACGAAATGAGAGAGATCGCTCTCAATGTCCTGTCTGAGACCCTACCATCGCCCGTTGAGCAATTCTGGGCAAAGAATCAGCCATGCATGGCCAAGTATCAATTGGACAATAAATTCTACCGTGGAATTGTGAGGCGCGTGGACAAGGATAAGAGTCAGTGCTTGGTGCAATTTGTTGACTACGGGAACATCGAGGAATGTGCCTTCAAGGACATGAGGAAGAATCTCCTCTTTGGGGATATTCCAATTTTGTCCTATCGATTCAAATTTGGCACCATCGTTCCTTTCAAGCGCGATGAGCCATGGCCATGTGATGTCCTTGACAAAATACACGCCTACACTGTTGGACATGAATGCACAGCAACACTCACGGGTAAGTTTATATTTTTTTCCAATTTTTATGCTTAACAAAGTTTCAAATCAATTTGAATATGAACTTCGTGGATTATCTTCATTACTAATAACAATTATTACATCAATATTATCCCCAATTAGACCCACCCTTAAATAATTTGCAATCCTATCTTCTTTAAGATTTATTCCCAAATAAAAGCCAAATTTTTAAATGTGGACCTCAGAGCAAAAATGACACATATCCTATGCTTTAGCCATACACTGAGAAAAAAAGAGGCTACGATTAACTTTTTTTCGTCATAACTTTAACACTTTTCGGGTGTAAAAATATATCAACATTTTTTAATGTTAATTTTACACCTTTTGAGGGTAAAATCAACATGATAAAAGAGTAACTTTAACAAATAATACACCTAAAAAGGGTAATATTTACACCGATTTTGGATCAATAATGCAGGGTAAAATTAACATTTCCGGAATATTATTTTGACTTTTTCGGATTTCTCTCACTCAGTGTAGAATATGTGTCATTAGGTGTGATACCTATTGTGATACTCCAATTTTCTAAAAGTGCTCTGATGGAGCTGAAATTCACAGGGTATATGTTTTGAACATCCCTGATGTCGAAAATGGTAGTCCGCCATTTTTGAATCCGACCGGCCGTCCGTAGTACACAAATATCTCCGGTTTAGAAAGAGATATCTTCATAATTTTTTTTAAATATATCTACTTGCGCGTACGACGATTTCTGTGCTATAAGTTTTTTGAAAAACCGGTTCTAAACCGGTAAAAATCTCAAGGATTTATCTGACCAAATCTTCATTTCTCTGCTTCCTCCAGAATTAGAGTACTCTCCAAATAGACAATGTCAGGGAATTATTTGACCAAAATACCCAAATTGGTCAAAATATTTCTCCTGGTTTCCCCAGGAAATCACAGATCTTGTGAGATTTTCTTTTGTATTTTGTCAAGAACATCCAAAATACTCAAGTTGGTCAGGAGATTTCTCCCGGTCCTCCAGGAAATTACAGATCTTCTAGGATTTTCTTCTGTAATTTGTCAAGATATGCCCAAAATAACCAAATTGTTCAGAAAATTTCTCTTGGTTCCTCCACTTAAAGTTGCGCTTAAAAACACGCACAGTTCAATCATAAAACGGTTAAGAATGCGCATTGAGCTGTGCGTGTTTTTAAGCGCAATCTTTAACGTTGTATAATTGTGAGTTTTCCTTATGAAGTTTAGTATAGTTTGGTTTCCTTTTTGCGGTACACTTTTTGGAACAACCTTTTTACAGCGCAGCTTTTTACGTTGAATTTTTGCTATGGGCCCCTCATATATTGATTAGACACTGTATATATTTCGCGGGTCGTGAAATTTTTCGTGGATTTTCCCGGGTCGCGAGAAATTTCGCGGATATTCGCCGATCGCGAAATTTTTCGCGAATTTACGCGGGACGCGAAAAATTTCACGGATTTTCGTGGGTCGCGAAATTTTTAGCGGATTTTCAAGGGTCGCGAAATTTTTCGCGAATTTTCGCAGGCCGCCAAATTTTTCGCGGATTTTCGCGGGCCGTCAATTTTCATTTGGAGTGAAATTTTGCACATATCAAGCCTGAAAGAGGCTGTAAATGGATGAACTTTAAAGTTTTTCAGATACTTTTATGCATTTCTCATCCAGTTTTCCTTATTAATAAATGACCATAATACGCTACATATAGTTTAAGAGTTATTAAACGAAATTTGAAATATTTATGTATAAATATCGTTCCAGTTTGCCACGATCCAAATTTGCAATGAAGGAATCGCACCTCTATAAGCTGATCTAGGCTTATCACTGGCTTTTTGAAATATTTTCCTTGCAGAAGATAACAATTATAACCTACTTATTTTTTCAAAATTGATGCACTAGTGAATATTTTCTAAATAATTTGGATTCTTTGAATACGAATCCGCTATCTATTTTAGAATTTCACAAAAGTTCTTTTCTCCAGAAATCCTTTTATTAAAAATGGCCACTTGGGGTAAAAAGTAACAAAAGGTATAGAGCAAAAAGTAACAAAAAAGCCAATCAATTTCTGATGTGTCACGACGAAAAGAAATGTCATTATCATGTCTCGCTGCTTTGTTTGCATTGGTCAAACGATTTGCAGTCTTTTGTGTGTTTTTTTCTAAAATAACTTAAAAAGCGCTTTTCTCGTTTTCTCACTTTTCTCTCAGAGAAAACGGTGTTTTACAAAGGTGTAGATGAATAAATTTTCTATGAAAATATGTCCTCTAGGTATTTTTTCAAATTTACGGAACCCCGTAATGAAGCGAATGAAATTATGACAAGACCCCATGTCTGGTACTATTTGCCCCAGAATTTTTGAGAATTTTCACAAAATTACCTTATAGAAATCGGCTCGGTAAACGTATTTCCTTACAAAATAGAGGGAAATTACTTTCACGAAGTTGTAGAGCGGTAAATTTCCTATAAAACTGCGCTAATTAGAAATTTTTAAGGCGCTCGAGTACCTTGTAAAAAATAAAATATCCGTTTTGTGACTTTGCCCCAGTCTCTCCTATCGAATTTAAAGTTTTCCTAATATGAAAATTCATTATCTAACATTTTATGATTTTCTTTACTAAGTTTCCTATACTTTTTTTTTGATTTTATGGGATATTATTTGTGCATTTGATTCTTAACTGACGCAGGTCCTCCTGAAATCATCCACTCCAACAACAGAGTTTATGATATAATCAGCCTTCGGATGGGAAGTCTGGATCTTGTGGATTATTTGTTGGAGAACGAAATGGCAGTACGGGCTCAGAAAGAGGATACTATCGTGGAACGCACGCAATTGGAATGCATCCAACCAGATGATGCAAAGAAAGCCAAAAAGGGCACGGCGGAGAAGCAAAAGGAGAAGCCCACATTGGATACAATTTCCAAATTTCAGGACTACTTCAAGCGCCACGATCTGACGTTGGTGTCTGACAATGATGAAGCAACTGGTGGAAATGATGAATCAGACAATTCGGACTATTTTGTGACAAGTTCAGATTCCGACTGCACAGCAATGGAAGAAGATTTGGTGGAGACTATCAAGAAGAAGTCTCTTGGCCCTGAATCTTCTGAGGAATTCAATCCCACGTATACTTCAACCAAAGTTCCGGATACGGAGGAAATTTTTATGCAGCTGGTTTTGGAGGAAGATTGTGAGGAATTTGAAGGGATGACCACTGAAGTTGTCTCGCCGACGGATTTGTGGTTTTATCCGGAGATTGAGGCTCACATAAATGAACAACAGAGATTGGACAAGTGCCTCCAGGAATATTCCTCACTCTATCCGTGTGTGTCATCCCTGACTCCAGGATCACCGTATCTGGTGAGATATGATGAAGATGGACGCTGGTATCGGGCTCTAGTTGATTCGGACAGGACCGTAGAAGATGAGATCCTTGTGAAATTTGTTGACTATCTCAATACAGAGATGGTTAGTCTCAGGCACATCAAGAATCTCCATCCGAGTCTCCAGGTTGCACCTCTGAGAAACATTCAACTTCGCCTGGCTGATGTACGCGTCAATCCACGCTACCGTGCTGAAGATGTAGAGCGTGAACTCAGGAAGTTGTTGCATCAGAAGAAGGTGTATGTGAAGATTTTGGAGAAGGGGCCACCACATCTCGTGCAGATCTTTGCAGGAAAAGATGCCAAAGAGGTCATCTATGAGCCACTCATTGCAAACAAATTCTACATTCGTGAGAGCAATAAGTGAGGCTTTTTTTTAGTGTTTCTCTATTTCTTCTTAGTTTTTTCATTACTTTTCCTTATTATTATTATTAATCTCATTTATCATTGCCCACAGAAGTATTTCTTTAGGAGTTACACAAGATTAAAAGTACTAGAACAGAATCTCAGCAAAAACTTACTGAGAATTGCTGAACTTTTTTTTATATCATGACAACTGAATTTTTCAAAGAAAAAAAAAGACTTGAATTAATAAAACTTGATAATAAAATCGTTTCTTTAAAATGTCAGTTTTTTTTACTTGTGGCTATTCTTAGTCATTTGAGAATTGTCAATTAATTTTATTTAATGGGGCTCAATTGTAACCCTGAATCCTTCGACGCATAGAAAATTCAAATGGTATGAGATATCGACTTCCCGTCTTTGATGACCCCTCCCTTCTTAAATAACATTATCTTGAAAATTAATCACTTTCTTTTCTTCCCCTCCCCCAAAATAAGTTAAAAAAATAAGATTTTACTCACTTTTCTCAAAATTAATTAATTTCGTCAATTTTCGAAAATATTTTTGAGCGGTGCCAGCCAAAATTCGGAAGAGACAAAATCCCGAAAACAAAATCTCGAAAAGCCAAAATTCCGAAAAACCTGAATCCCAAAAGTTAAAATTCCGAATACGTCGAAATCCCGAAAGAGAAAATCGCGATAAGCCAAATCCCGAAAGCAAGGTCCTGAAATTCAAAATCCCGGAAGCCTAAATCCCGAAATACCAAAATCTCGAAAAGGCAAAATCTCGAAAACCAAATTTCCGAAAACCAAAATCCCGAAAAACCAAAATTACGAAAAACTGAAATCCAGAAGGCAATATTCCGAAATACCAAAATTTCGAAACCCCAAAATCCCGAAACGAAAACCAAAATCACGAAAGCCAAAAAATCTCGAATGCGTCGAAATCCCGAAAAGCAAAATCCCGAAAACCAAAATTCCGAAATATCAAAATCTCGAAAAACCAAAATCCCGAAACGAAAACAAAAATCTCGAATGCGTCGAAATCCCAAAAAACCAAAATTCCGAATTATCAAAATCCCGAAAGCCAAAATTCGGAAAAACCAAAATCCCGAAAGCCAAAATCCCAAAAAACCAAAATCCCGAAAACAAAAATCCCGAAATCCAAAATCCCAAAAGCCAAATCTTCAATTATCAAAATCCTGAAAAATATGAAATTATACGGGGAATAATGTGTAGAATAATTTTCCAAATCACAGAAAACTTCCCTTTGTCTCCAACAAGCGCAGATGCCATCGAGGGAGTAGCTATAACACTTTGAAGAATTCGGGATTTTGGCGTTCTGGATGTTTTGTCTTTCGGATTTTTAGCTTTTGGAATTTTGGCTTTCAGGATTGTGGTTATCAGAACTTTGGCTTTTTAGGATTTTGATGTTCGGGATTTTGACCGGGACCCATTTTGAAGGTAATCCAGCTGAACATTTCGTCCATCCACACCTTTCACCGGAAAAATGAGCATCTTGAATTACTCAAAGTTAAAGTTCAACTACCCTGGAGGGCCTAATTTCCAACGGATTTGGTCAAATTTGGATTTATTTGAAGTGTCCTGTGATTCCAAATCCGACTTCATCGTTCACAAACGGTAAAGTATAGATAATAGATTTATTTTGAAAATACTATTTTTTGCGTTTTTCAATATGGGAATACATTTCTCGAGAGATTTTTACATTTTTAGAGATTACCCGGGCGGACATTTCGTCCTTAGACGAAAATACCGTAGAATCATTCCTTATAACGGTTTTTCAAGGTCAAAGGTTAAAAAGGCACTGGAGAGTGCATTTATCAAGCGAATGGGGTCATAATTGGGCTCGTTGGAAAGGTCTCGGAATTTCCTATAAGACTGAACCGGTTTAAATCGGTTCATGTTCATATCCGATATCTAATTTTTATCCGAAAATCAATTCTATTTACTTTTAAAACAATTTTGGAGGATCTTTTGAAAGATTTATGAATCGGTTCAAATCGGTTGAGAACCGATAAATGATTAATGATGCAAAAGTACTTTTAAACTATAATAGCATCTAAGTCACGACTTCGATCATTTCGCAAAGCCTAGGACGCTTTGCCACCCCTTTTTTTAAATTAAATAGAAGTGTATTTAATGATTTATATATATCTTTTATATTCCTCTTGATCAATTTTGTACTTCGAGATTGTTTTTTGATGATTTATAAATTTAAAGCGATAGATAGGGTAGGATAGGCCAATTCATGCAGTTTGACGTTTTTTCTAAACTTTATTTGGCAAATGAATATGAACCATATTAATTTAAAAAAATGTAAACTATCTTCTTAATTCCTCTTGAATATTTTCTAATAGATGCAATTTGTATTACATGCGTAAACAACCCCACTCTCCCCTATTAAACTAATATGCACCCAAAATACTTTGGGCAAAAAACAAATGGTCAGTAAAAAGTAAAATTTTGTCAGTAAAAAGTTAAATTTGGTCAGTAAAAACTTCGAATTGATCAGTAGATATATTCGAGTTGATCAGTAAAAAATTAAAAATCAATCAGCAAAAAATTAAAAATGGTCAGTAAAAAGAAAATATGATCAGTAAAAAATTCAAAATGAGCAGCAAAAATACTCGAGTTGTTCAGCAAAAAAATTAAAAATGAGCAACAAAAAAAATTAGAAAGGCAGTAAAAAATTAAAAGTGAACAGTAAAAAATTCAAAGTGGTCAGTAAAAAATTAAAAGATGTCAGTAAAAAATTTAAAGTGGTCAGTAAAAAATAAAAATCGGTCAGTAAAAAATTAAAAGTGAACAGTAAAAAGTTAAATGTGGTCAGTAAAAATTAAAAGTGGTCAGTAAAAAATTAAAAGTGGTCTGTAAAAAATACAAATTGGTCAGTAAAAAATTAAAAACGAACAGTAGAAAATACAAATTGGTCAGTAAAAAATAAAATTTGGTCAGTAGAAAATCAAAATTGGTCAGCTTATCAAATTTTATTTTTTACTGCTCAATTTTAATTTTTTTACTGACCATATTTTATTTTTGACTAATCACCTTTAATTTTTTGCTAATCACTTTTAATTTTTTGCTGATCACTTTTTATTTTTTACTAACCAATTTTTATTTTTTGCTGACCACTTTTGATTTTCTACTGATCAAATTTTATTTTTTACTTCTCATTTTTAATTTTTTACTGACCATATTTTATTTTTCACTGATCACTTTTTCATATTTTGCTGACCACTTTTTGTTTTTCACTGACCATTTTTAATTTTTTACTGCTCATTTTTAATTCTTTGCTGATCACTTTTTAACTTTTTACTGATCATCTCGAATATTTCTACTGCTCGTTTTAAATTTTTTGCTGTCCACTTTTTATTTTTTTTTACTGATCATTTTTAATTTTTTGCTGCTTTTTTAAATATTTTTACTGATCATTTTTAATTTTTTACTGACCAAAATTCAATATTTTTGCTGCTCATTTTAAATTTTTTACTGACCACTTTTTGTTTTTTACTGATCATCTTTTACTTTTTACTGATCCATGTTTTATTTTTCACTGATCACTTTTTACTTTTTACTGATCTTTTTAAACTTTTTGCTGCCCTTTTTTTATTTTTTACTGACCATTTTTTTATTTTTTACTGATCATTTCGAATTTTTTGCTGACAAATTTTGACTTTTTACTGCTCGTTTATGCAATGCCAATACTTTGGAGTTCCTTCTCTGGAGTTCGAACATCCCCAAAGCCTCGGACTCGGACGCTTTGTCACCCTTTTTTCCAAAAAGAAACAACATTTTAATTATATTTTAATGATTTTTCAGCAAATCTATTTTCATAAATATTTGATACCTCTCGATTATCGAAATAAAACGGTTTAGAAATGAATAATTAAATTTAAAATCTCTTCTGTATGTTTTTACTTGTAAGAAAATTAACTTCTTGTCCTCTAGCACTCTAGGAACTTTCTCTAGCTTAGAGCTGGCTTGAAGAAACTCCAAGGCATATGAATCAAAATTCTCAAAAATCTTCCATTCTAGAGAAAAATTTATTGATCAAAAGATTCCTGGACAATACAATCGATCCACTTGAGTTGAAAAATAAAATGAAAAATCTTCAGCGTTGAGTGCTCTTGGCAATTTGTTCCTTGAGCACCAGGATGCTGGTTCTCTGCTCTGGCGGCAGCATTGCTATCTGCTCATCCGACAGCTGCAGCACCTGCATAATCAATGCTGCCTTTTCGTGATCGCTGGCATCACTCGGAATACCCGACGGAATGCCACTCCGAGCTGCAGCAGCGGCCACAGCAGGGGCCGAGGGTGCAGTCGGAGCCGGAACTCCAGTGACCACGGGGACATTGACTGAAGGGGGCACTTTATTGGTGCGCGGATCAATGGGACGTTGACGTGGATCAGCAGCTGGGAATGTGGGAGCCGCTTGGCGAGCAGGCCTCGGAGCCGGACCAAATGCATCGGACACAGGCAGAGGCTGAGTCAGGGAACGCATGTCCTGGTCCAGGGAGCGCGTCAATCGAGGATCTACTGAACGCAAATCGATGTCTTGGCCGAGAGGGGCAGCAAAATCATTTCTGGTCATGGTCACGGGTGGTACAGGCTGCGGTACATGTGGCACGGTCAGTTGCTGCTGCTGCTGCTGCAACTGAATCTGCGTCACCGTCTGATTCGTGAGCACTGGAGGCATCTGATTGGGTTTGAAGAGCATCGTCTGAAAGAGAAGGATGGAAAGAGTTCAATGGGCTGCCTTTTTGGGGAGTATTTGGAATACTTACAGCTGCCGTGGCTGGATCCACAATCCTCATGACCACTTGAGCCTGGAGCAAAGCATAGGCCAGCTGGGGATTCAGCAGGAGCATCTGACGAGCTTCCGATGGATTGTTCTGAATGCATGTCTTCATCTGCTTCATCAGCTCGTACATTTGCTCCGGTGGCAAAGATGCCACGGTCTTTGTAATAAGCTCAGGGGCATTTTCCGGATCACAAGGCTCTCCATATGGATTCTCAACTTGTGGCCCCTGAAGCAGCTGCTGCATCTCCATCCTGGATTTTTCCGTACAAGCATTGTCCACCCTGAGGGTTCTTCCACCGATTTCATAGCCATTGAGATTCCTCATGGCACTCAGGGCTGTTTCTTGATCCTTGTACTCACAGAAGCCATAACCTTTGGGCTTGCCACTCTCCCGGTCAAACACCAGCCTGGAAAACACGAAATATCATGAGAAATCCCAGACTCAAAGTGCCGGAAATCTTCTGTGCCTACTTGAGAGACAATACAGGACCCACTTCGCTGAAAATCTCCTTCAATTTCTCCTCCGTGGCCTCGTAGGGGATGTTCCCAACTGTAAACAACAGGAAGCATCATGGTTAGGTATGATACACTTAAAAACAGCCTTTTACAGCATATTACCGAAAACCGATCGCATGGATTTGTCCATGATACTTTGATCTGAATTCTTATCACCCATTTTTGCAGATTCTTCCTCAGGAAACAGCAAATAATCAAATTTTCTCCGATCTGGAAAATTTTGTTGATATTTCACTTACCACAAATTCACCACTTTCTAAAAATTCTTCTTCTTCTTCTTCTTTTAATTTGTACGGCTGTCAGACTCAGCAAAGGTCCATATAGCCACTTGAGTTCGTTGAATTGTTGATGTGTGTTGAATTCTTCAGTGTGTCTTCGCTGCTATAATGTTGATGTTGATGATCATGATATCAATTTTATATATATATTTTTTAATCAATGTTTTCTGTGTGTTGCCAATGGATTAAAGATCATTGTAAATCTTTTTCTACAGGGTTGCTACAGACCTAAGGATAAGTCGAAATAAGCAACCCTTGTGAGTTTATCAGGATCTTTTTGGTAACATTTGAATTCACATGAATATTAACTGTTCAACTGTTCAACTATTTACTGGTTTATATGGAAGCTTTGATACTTGTTACAAACGCACAAATGTCTTTATAGGTTTTATGGTTAATAGGATTTAGTATTTTTTTGATGTCTTCTTTTTCTTTTTTAATTGAGATATAGTTATCTCTTATCATTTTATATTTTTCACATTTGATTATTAAATGGTTTATATCTTCTACTTCATTGCAATTTTCGCATAAATTAGTTTGTTCTATTTTCATTAGGTTGAGGAATTTTTTGTCAAAGCAATGTCCAGTTCGGATTCTTGATAAAGTTTTAATTTCTTTTGTTGATAAGTTTATTTCACTAAACCACGGTTTTGGTTCTAGCAAACCTTTTCTCACTTCATAGTTAAATTTTCCTTTAATTTCACTTATTGCTGTCCATTTTTCTTTCCATATGTCCCACATTGTATCTTTTCTTATTTTATGACTTTCTTTAAACGTTATTTTAATGTTTGTTTCTTCTCCTTCGTCTAACGCTTTTTTTGCTTCTCTATCTGCTATTTCATTTCCTTCTATTCCTATATGGCCTGGCAGCCATTGTATAATCACATAGATATTATTTTCACTTACAAGATTTTTTATTTTATTTTCGTAAAATTTATTACTTTTGTTTATTAAGCTTTCACACGCGCTTTTAGAGTCACTGTATATTATTATTTTGGATTTTTTCATAGTTACACTGAATTTTATTGCTAAATAAATTGCCACTAATTCGACTTCTTTAATTGACACTTTTTGATTAATTTTTGCTTTATATATCTCTCCACTATTTTTAAAGAATATACTTAGGCCTCTTTTGCCATTGGCTAGAGAACCGTCCGTATAAATGCTTTCATAGTCTTTAAAATGGTTGATAGTTTCTAGTGCACTTTGTTTAATATTACATTATTTAATTGTCTTTTATTAGCACAGCCTCTTATTAAACTTTTGTTGATTTTAAGGTTAACTGGCATATTTTGTTCTTTTGTTACTATAGCAATGTCTTCGAGATAATTATGTACGTTTTTAATTTGTTTAATTTGCGGTAAGTTGGGTATTCTTTGTCCCAAGGACATCTTTTTTGCGATGTACTTGGCAGTTGTTGATTCCATTTCCATTTGGATTGGTAATTCGCCTGAATCTGCTAAAATAGCGTTGATTGGAGTTGATTTGGTGTATCCCATAATTCCTCTCAGTGCTTGGTTGGCGATCACTTGAAAAGGATTTTTTATCCAGTCTTGGTCCTTGTTGAAAAATGCTGGTACTCCAAATAAAATTCTAGATTTAACTAGGGCGTTATAAACGTTGAGTAGAGTTTTAGGATGAGCTCCTCCATGGTATTTACAGAAGATTTTTAACATATTTATATAAGTTTTACAGTTTTCTTTCACTTGTCTTATATGTGCAGTAAACCTTAATCTATCATCAACTATTATTCCTAAAATTTTTTGCTTTTTAACTCTTTCTAAACTTACATAATTTAAAACTACATTTTGATTATCATGTGTACGGCTATTATCAAATATCATAAAGGAACATTTTTCAGGATTTAATTTCAGTCTTAATCTGTTAATGGCTTCATTAAATTTACTAAGAATTGTATTGGCATTAAAAAATAGTTCTTGTGACGTATTTCCTGAGATAATTAAGCTAATGTCATCTGCAAATTGCATGATCTCACAATGCTCTCCATTTAATTTGTGTAAATTTGATGTATAAATATTGAAAAGAGTTGGGCTTAGTTTTGACCCTTGGGGGAGGCCTGCACTTGTATTAACTATTAAACTGTAATCATTTGATTCTAAAGTGACTTTTCTGTTAACTAAAAATTGTTTGATCCACTCTCTTATTTCAATAGGAATATTCATGTCCTTCAATATTTCAATTAGGATGAAGACGTTTACTCTGTCAAATGCTTTGTTTAGATCTGTTATAATAATCATGGTTTTTTTATTATTCCTTTTGTTATATTGTACTATTTCAATTAGTTTAATTATGTAATCTGTTATGTTTTTATTTTTACGGAAACCGTAAACATTCTTATGAATTAAATTATTCTCTTCTAATATTTTCTCTAATTTTTGTTTTAGAATAGTGTGAAACAATTTAGCAATGTTATTTATTAATGAGATTGGTCTATAGTTTTCTATATTAGATGGGTCTTTGTTGGGTTTCGGGATGCCTATGATTTTTATTTCTTTCCAGTCTTTTGGGAGTGCTTGTCTTTTCCATACTTCATTAAAACTGTTAACGAGATTTCTTAAAAGATTTGGAGGTAGCATTTTTAAAATATTATTGGAAATTTTGTTTATACCTGGAGCTGATTTATTGCTATTTTTTATTATGAGGTCTATTTCTTGCAGTTGGCAGAAGTCATAATTAATCTCTACTTTTTCGATGGGAAAAATAAGTTCATCTTCGTCTACATAATTATTCGATAAGAATTTTTTACCCATTTCTTCATTATTTAAGATACTATTATTCCCCTTATATTTTTTGGTATTGAACTTATTTACTTTATTCCAGATAGTTTTTATATCATGATTTGGATTTATACTGTTTAGAAATTCTATCCAGGCTTTCTTTTTAGCTTTTCTTATTTCTATTTTTAATTTACATGTTATTTTTTTGAGTTCAATCAGCGTGAAGAGATTTTTTGTTCTTCTATATATCCTTAATTTGGCTCTTTTGATTTTCCAAAGATTTGTGAGGTATTCATTCCACCAGATTTTCGGGATATATTTGTTGTTTTGTATATTAATATTTACTGTATTTTGCTGGATAATAGTTTTAAGGCAATTCTCTATTTCTTGTAAATTGGGATTATGTTCAAAATTAATTTCTTGTAACTGACTTTCAATACCTTTATGATTTATTTTCTGTTTGATACTATTGTGATAAGTGGTGTCATTACTGTGAATATCTATAGAAATCGCATAATGATCAGAAATTAAATGTGAATTATCGACTAACCAACTCGTATTAGTGATTAGATCTTGGGAAACGCATGTTATATCAATTGCTGAACTATAATTTTTATGTATATTAACGTAAGTGTGAGATCCATTGTTCAAACAAATAAGATTTGATTCAGTAATAATATCTGCTAAAATTATTCCTCTACTATCATTCTTTGAATTGTCTTCCCACATTTCATGGTGACCATTTAAGTCTCCACCTATAATGACATTTTCTTTATTGTTATATGTATCTATTAATTTTTGAAAGTCTTGTTTAACTATTTCGTTATTTGAATCAGGTGGGATGTAACAAGATATTACATTGTAGGTTTTATCTTTCGTTCTTAGTTTAACTTCTACAACTTCGATGGCATTATATTGAAATGAGTTTTGTATGCATGCATTTGCATCAAACTGATTTCTAATTGCAATTCCCACACCGCCCCATCCAACAAGTCTACTGTTTAAAAATAGTTTAAAACCTGGTATTTTAACTATTTCATCTTTTTTTGTAAAAGTTTCACTTAATAATATGATATCACTTTTAATATCATTAACATAATATAAAAGTTCTTCTTTGTTTCTTTTCAAACTTCTAATATTAATTTGAGTTAATTTGATCATTTAAACAAAGATTTTTTGGTTGTGTTTTAAAATGTCTCTCAATCTACTAATCACTAATACCTCATTTTTGTAGCTCTCCTCCGATGTGACGTTAGTGCAGATTTCGCGCACTAAGTCCTTGATTTTGTCTAGTGCCTCAATGAGACCAGCATTCTTAACAGATAAATCTCTAATTTGAGAGTATTCGGTTGAAAAATCAGTTTTTGGTAGTCTTGGAAAATCTCCTCCATTGTTGAGTTCCTCTAAAGCCTCCCTGTATGTTTTCTTCTGCTTCACCATTATTTCCTTGATTTTATATTGTCTTTTCCTCTCAACACAGGTGATATCATTCGTTTTGTGGTCCCCAGTTTGGCAGAACTTACAGAACGTCGAACATTCGTGATTGGGAGTTTCGTTTTTGGTGCATATTTGGCATTTCTTTTCATTTTTTTTGCATATTTTTTTAAAATGACCATAGCTGAGACAGTTGGAACAAAAGGTAGGTTTTTGGAAAAAGAAGCGCACTTTATAGGGTATCATAAATAGTTTCACTTCCTTCGGGAGAGTGAAACATCGGAAAAAAATTTTTATCTTATTTGTGGGTGATGCTTTCTTCTTTGTTTCATCCCATTTTGAAATCCTCTCAATTTTGGTGATGGCTTCATCAGCTTCCAGTGAGTCGAATAATTCTTCATCTGAGTGTTCTGTTGACACATCGTCAATTACCCCAATTGATGTAAGATACATCGCTGGGACTGATACTTGGATTTTCTGCAGTCTTGCTATTCCAGTATCTTTTAGGATTTTATTGGCCGATTCGGGGTCTTTGAGGGTTGCCTTGATGCTGTTTTCATCCATTTTTATGATCTTTTCTATTTTTTGTTTTCCAACAATTTTTAAAATAGTTTTTGCGAGTTCTGTGTACGGTGTGTCTTCTTTCCTCAGAACAATCACAAACGGACCTCTATCCGTATGTTTGTACTTTAGCTCTTTTGTCGGCGCCTCGGTTTTTTTTTCATTGCTAACCCTTTTTCCAGATGTTTGTTCAGCTGCAATTTCCATTTCTGCATCTTCATGAGTCATCTCGTTTTGGGTGTTTATTGTCTTCACTGGTGAAACTCCTATCACTTCATGAATTTTTTGGAAATTCATCTCTTCGTCTTCTGGTGATATCTTTGTCTTTTTATGCGGCATGATGTCCTCTGATTTTTCTTGTCTCGAATATGGTTTACGCGCTTCTTTGGGTAGGGGGTGATTTTTCGGGGATGAATTTGCAACTTTTTCCTTTCCTTTTTTATGAGATTTCATTTTTCCCCAGAGTTTTCTTTGCCCTCCAAGGAGGGCTTTCTTTATTCCACTGCCTTTTGTAATGTTCTAAATTATTCACACTATTTTACTATAAAAGATCAAAAATTCACTAATTAATATATAAAGCTGATTAAAAACTGTTTTATCTTAATTTAAACACAAAAACCACAATAGTTTTCTTGCACTGAAAAAATAACGATGTTCACACTTCAAAGGTTTGAACTGTTCTAAAAATTCACCAAATTCACCACTTTTGACAGCGCCAACAATTTTTTAGTGTTGCCCGATGCGAAAGTAAGAAAAATACGTGCGAAAAAATATATAAAAATTTTCTCAAAAGGATATTTTTCCTATTTTCGTGGAAAATCCTGTGATTTCTGGTGTTATCAGTAAAATGGGACTGTGCAAGTGTCCCAAGAGACTCGTGACAAATCTCTTTTGCTTCGAACACCGTGTAAATGTGTGTGAAAATTGCATTGTTACAAGTCACCCAAAGGTAGGGCGCACTTTTGATTTTTTTTCACAATTTTCTTGCTGTTTTTCCTGCCTAAATCTCTAATTTCCCGTGCAGTGCATAGTCCAGTCATATCTCCAATGGCTCAAGGATAGTGACTACAACTCTTCGTGTGTTCTCTGTGGCGAAAATCTCGATGCCGATGAGTGTGTCAGACTGATTTGCTTTCGTAAGCAATTGTCTTCCGGAAGCCAAAGAGGTTTCCCTGGGAATTGACCTGGAATTGGGTTTCTTTTGATCTTTCAGATGTATTTCACTGGAAATGTATAAATAGCAGGCAAGAATCCCTGCCATCCACGACGGCACCAGGAGGTCATTCCTGTCCCACTTGCTCGGAGAAGATCTTCCCACCGGTTCATCTTGTATCTCCGGTCGCTGATGTTCTTCGTAGTAGATTGTCGCAAGTCAATTGGGGCCGTAACGAACTGGGGCTGCCTCTGCTGGCTGAAGAGAAGAAGGAGGCACGAAGTGTAGCCAGTGGATCGAGTCAGGGAGCTTCAGGAGTGACGAATACGAAAGGGAAGGACAACTGGGAAGTTTATCAGACTCCTCAGTCTCATTCTGTTCTCAACATTGACACATTCAATGGTAAGTACAGGGCTTATAGTTATACTGGGTACTGGCGTAACTAGGGAAGGTCGACTCATCGAAAAGCTTAAAAAGGAACCAAAAGTAGAAGCTCCCAAATAATTTAAATTTTCTTCTGCACTGAGAAAAAAAGAGGGTGCGCTTAACTTTTATTCCTCATAATTTAAACACTTTTTAGGTGTAAAAATATATCAACATTTTTTAATGTTAATTTTACACCTTTTGAGGGTAACATCGACATGAAAAAAGGGTAACTTTAACCCCCAATACACCTAAAAAGGGTAATATTTACACCGATTATGGATCAATACTGCAGGGTAAAATTAACATTTCCGGAATGTTATTTTACCTTTTTCGGATTTCTCTGAGTGTGCAGAAGTAATTATTTAACAATATAATTTCGGGAAAATATCCTTCAATTGCTACTTTAGAATTATCTTTAATTCTTTTATTAAAGAAAACTTGATTGAACTTTTGCCCGAGAAACTCAGGTTTTTTTTTCAAAATTCCTTAAGATTTTGCTGATTTTAATTTTTTTTTAATTAACCATGAAATTATCTACATTTCCCACATTTCTACATTTCATACAGTTCTTTTTTTATTTAAAAAAAATTCCGAGTCCTATACAAACTACAAAAAATAAATAAATTGAAAAATAGTTAAAACTGTTGTAATTCCCGTGGATTATTAATGAAAATAACTATTATAGTTAAATTTACCATAGATAAGGTTTCTACCTTAGATATGAATGTTACTACTTTATTCTACTAAATCATTGTCTTTGAATTTAAATAGTCCCGTAAAGACTCAATTTTCTGTATTGTATCTTATATGGCGCTGCGATCGCTTTTTCTGATGGTGCATTTTTTATCCTTTCTCTTAAGCGATATTTCCGAATGCAAATTGAAGTGAGTTGTTTCAAAGACAATGTCTAAATTCTAAAAAAAATCTAAATTAAATCTAAATTTCAAAATTGTGTGCAATAACCAGAATATCTCGAAATATTGCCGATTTTTTTTAAAGAAAATTGAGAAATGCTTTGATTTTTTTCTTGAAATTAGCAAATAATGAAAATTCCGCTGTTGTTTGTTATTTTTAAAATTACACAAAATACACAAAATAATTTTATTGCTATAACTCAAAAAGAGACCTAAAAAACTGTTGTAGGTTTGCATTATACATTATCATATAATTTTAAAATCACATTTTAGATTACTGAAGATTCTCAAAAAATACCCAGTTTTGTGTCAGTTTCTTACGGTCTCAGAAATCAAAAGGTCATTTCTAGAAAGAACATCTCTAGTTATAGCTCAGGTCAGAGAACATCTAGGGAGAAGTGCGACTCACCGTTGAAAAGGTGTCGACCTCAGCTACAATATACTAAAATTTAAAGAAAAAGCATCGTCTAGTTTTCGAAATATTCGACATCGAATTTTGAAAAATTTATTTTTCGATCAATAAGAGTTAAAACATATGAAGAAAAGTAATAACATTTAACGAAAGATTTCCAAATCACTAAAATTTTTCAAATCTCTCAAATTCGGACATTTGAGACCGAAATGTTACCCGAATTAGAGAGGAATTCGGGCGTCAAACTTTGAAATGCAACGATTTTTTGTTCATCTGTATACTCATATTAATTTTACATACTCATATTTATTGTAAATTTCAGAACACCATTCATTAATGCAAAATCACATGACAAATAAAGACAAACCATGGCAAAATTAACCATATATGCTGCGGTCCGGAAAGAGTTAAACTGAATTTCCTCTCTCGTCGCTCCTCGATTTTTCGCGCGGATTGCGCCATCTATTGACTATCTTACATATATTTTCTAATAATTTAGCAAATAAAGGGATGTGAATTTTGATTTCATGAATTTTATCTAGATATGCAAGGCAGAAGGTGCAGAAGACATAACAATCTTAATAGATATTTCGATAAATATTCGCTACTCTTTATTTGCTAGTGCTAGGGTGGAATCACCACTTCTCGCCAGTACCCCACTTTTCGCCACGTATATTGAAATCGCTATTTTTCATGATTTATAAAATAAATGAGCCGCAAAGTTACTTGTATTTTTATTGCTGCTACGTATAGAGTCGAAAAATACTAATTTTTTGTTTTGAATTTAAATGTTTGAGCATTTTTTAGAGGAATATTTTAAGCAAGTGCATCGAATCCAGTATTTCTTACCAAATATAGTAAGTGTCATGAAACTTCTTTCGATCAAAATTTACGATTTTGAATAAATAATTTACCTATTGAACATTTAATTACATTTGACGAATACATAAAATTTATATTTAGTTAGTTAATATTTCATTTTATATTACTTTAATGTAAAAATGAGCCATGGCGGAAAGTGGAAAAGCTATGGTGACATGTCGCCATAGCTTTTCAATAGGCGACGCTAACTTCACTTCATAGATTCTCAGTTGTCAAATCTACTTTGTTTACTTTCTGCAATAGTGGCAATAGTTTAATAATTTGATTTCTCAAATGGAAGTGAAGAAAAATCATTTAATGTGAGTAATAACAAGGTGATCATGAGGAAAAAGAAATGCTGAATATATTCTTTGCATAATATTGCTCAAAATAATCGATTTTGAACTTTTCTAAGTAAGTGGCGAGAAGTGGTTACAACACTGGCGAAAAGTGGTGACGAAGTGGTTATTTTTGCATTATAAATAAAAATCAGTTTTTAGGTACTCCCGCGTTAAATTGTAGGACAATTGTTTTGACGAATCTAGAGCCAATATATCCAAGTAGCTTTGTGTCAAATTTGAGTTATCTGATAATAAGGGGTCAAAAGTTATAATACAATTAATCTCACTTTTTCCTAAAAGTGGCGATAAGTGGTTAGGTACTCCACCCTAATATTCTTTGATTTTTATCTACACTCAGTCCCGGGATTATGCACATTTTCGGGACCGAAAAAAATGCGCGAAATGGCATTACGCATCGAGAAAATTTGCATAGGGGAGACTGGGGCACATGTAACCATTTTCGATAGATGCGAATTTGAGGTGATTTTCCAAGGACACCGTGATTTTTTGGAAAATATTTCTTAGCTCATGTTTTACCCTTGGGTATAGGCAATTCGTCGAGGGTAATGCGGATGCTGGAAAACAATTGAGTTTTCCATAAAAATAAAATTTGTGTCCCTGTGCATTTTTCTCTTTTCACAAAATACCTGGGGTAGAAGTAACCACTTTCTGGGGAGGATGTAAACACCTTTTTTCCCACCCTTGAAATTAACTTTGCATCACTCTCGATTATTTTAATTACTTAAGAGATATATAAAGACTGTATATTTTTCAAAAAATCATGACACTTTTTACAAAGAATAATTAAAATAGCAAAAAAACTAAAAGCATGCATATCAAAGACATTTTTCAATGGATTTTCCCCATATTTTGACATCATGTGACTTTTTATTTAACACAGCGCCACCAATTTTTTTCGTAATCTATGAATTATAGATATTTCGCATGAAGGTCAATTTCCCGCTCTTTTACCTACTCATTTTGTGAAATTGAAATTGCCTGGTTACATCTACCCCAAATGCTGTTTTTTGACCAATTATTAATTCTTTTGAAATAATGAGAATCTCAATTTGTCTAGTAAATCCATAAATATAATCCTAAAAGATGTAGGAAAGAACTGGTATTGCTACATTTCGATTATTTTACACAGTTTTTAATTTCCAGGTGGAAATCCAAATGACCAAAATAATTGAAATATCAACATTTTTGGGAAAAATGATTTTTATTTTTAAAGTATTAGGATTTTATTGACCAATTCTTCTGTGGACATACATCCCCATGGTATCTATGAATGCTTATGGGTTTTATCCTCTGGAGTCTTAAAATTAATGAAAAAAATCACAGTGTTTACAACTACCCCAGATTACTACTGCCCCAGTTCCCCCTACCCACAGGGGCTTTCTTTTGAATAAATCGCCGTAGAACGAATTTCGCGCGGAATAAAAGTAGTTCAAACAAAAAGAATTAATTGTTTAATAGTAATGCATTAACAAACAGTACTTTTTGGCCAGATTTCTTCAATAAATGGTTAGAATATTTAAAAAAAAAAAAAAATTACCTTAGTAAAAGAAATTAAAGTTTTATTCTGAAAAAGTAGCAAAATGCTTTCAAATTTCCCGTGTCGCGACATAGTATACATTCAGGCGTATTTCAAAAATGAGTTCATAAATTAACTCCCAATGGTAGGCAAACTTGCATAATTGTATGTGCATAATTCCGTCAGGTGCATAATCCCGAAGGACTTAATGCCGGGACTGACTAAGTGTAATCGAATTATATATTTAATAAAAAAAAAACTAAACTTTTCGTAATCAATGAGGTGGACGCGGTTACTGCTACTCCTCAGGTTCTTGCTTTAAATCCTAGAAAAAGAACTTTTACAAAAAATATAATTTTATTAGGATATAGAGCAAAATTGAAGTAATAAGAAGCACCTAAAAACCTAGTTACGCCAATTATGAGGTTAATTTGAAAAATCCAATTTACAGAAATAATAAATTTTAGCAAGCAGCCGACGGCCTCTTCTGGCCCGGGAGCCTCCGATTGGGGCGTCAGATCGCGATGAAAATAAATACAAGCGCCGATCGGTAGGTGAACTCGTGAATCGCTGGACCAGGAGACTCTATAGTCCCTCATCGCGTCCTCCGTGGCGTCGCACGTGGTTCATCTGTCTGTCTGGATTGCTTGTGTTCTTCCTCGTGATCTACGTGATGGCCAAAGTTGGACGCAGCGGCAACAGCGATGGCTTCTTCGACATTGACATGAATCCCAACATCAAGTATGAATAGGGAAGGTTCACGGAAATCCCTCACAGGGATTCTGATAACGATGGAATGTTCTTTTAGAGATGCATTAACAAGATGATGAAGCATTCCACAGACGAGTAAAAAAAAAAGAACACGTTTAACGACATGAAATATCCTCCCAGTAAAGTCCATAAATATCTTTATTTCTTTTTTTTTTTAATCCAATTTATTTAGAGAATATTTTATATATCAATGTTTCTTTTTCACGATGAATCAGCAAGAGATGTTTGCAATTTATCACGTTAGAGAGAATATTCAATAAGAAGGGAGAGTGATACAATTTACCAAAGTATTTTTTTTTCAACTTATTGCACTTCTGCATGGACGGCGCGGTAATTTTAATCAAGGTGAAAAGTCTTGCTGGAGCCTCCTCTGAACCTTCCAGAGTGGCATTGGTTTGATGAAGATACCAAAAAAAGAAGAGTAAAAAAAAGGCCTTTTGCGAATGGAATATAAAAAGGAAGTGGAGTTCTTTGCAATTCACCAAGATCATCTTTCATAGAATGAAGAGAGGAAAAAAAAAGAAGACACTGGAGGTATTTTTATCATAAATGCAAATAATGCCATGATTTCTCACACATCTCAGCAATCGCCGCGATAACAAATTCCGAGCATTTGACTTTCAAAGAGAAACATCAGCCATTTGGGGGGAAGAATGCGATGATCAGGGAATGGAAGACAGAACATTTCGGGCATCGGATCTCATCGGAGGACTCAGTGTTGTGGCAATAGCTGAAGTTTGTGGATTTGTGATGGAAATATTTAAGCGAGAATGGGTGAAATATGCTGGATTTGCCGGTCTGGCTACTGGGGTCTTCTTCCTGATCACCAAGAGAGTGCCCGGGAGGAGAATCTTCACGAGATCCAACGTGATCTTGATCACAGGATGCGATTCTGGACTTGGGTGAGTTGGACTTGCTTCTTAATAAAAATCTTTGTGCTTCTTTAGCTTCTTTAGAGTAAATAATGAAAACAAATTTTAAAATGATTTTTGATGCATTAAAAATTCTCTCACTAAAAAAACTCAAGCACTCCCGAAATTTTCCCTTGATACTGTTTTTGATGGGCACAGGTTTTCAGATTTTAAGGGGTCAATAAGTCACTTTAAAAGGTAACTCACAGTATTTCGCAAATTTAAATATTTTATAATTGAATATAAAATAAAAATAGATTTACGATTGTCTTTTTTTAATGAAATATTATCGTTTGGAAAGGTTTATACTCGCTGGGTTCAGATTAATCTAATTTAAATCAAAATCATCTAAAAAAAACACACTGGTTAGACCTTTGACGATTTATATTGAAAAACTCCATAAAGAAAGTTTCTAAACGATTTTTCTTGAATTTTTGTCAAAAATTGAGAAAACAAAAATTTTTAGATCATAACAGCATTTGAACAATTTTATCTAATAATTCACATTTTCAGAATTCGAAAAAAATGTTGGAATCGTTTAACCCTTTAACGACGAGACACTTTTTACGGGCTGAAAATCAACAATTAAAATTAAACTGAGAAACATAATCAATGATAAGTCTTATACATCTAACCTTGGAAAGTCCAACAGAGTCTGATTCGGTGTATTTTGTGCTTCTATTCATTCCTTTGCAATTGCTATCCGAATTGCTGTCGGAAATGGATTTTTGGTAACTTTAGTTCTTCAAATACTTGGGAAAAATAGTCTGACAGAGATGAAAATACATTTTGTTATTGTTTTCTTGCTTTGCGGAAGGTCATGCAAAATTTTTGCTCACAATGGCGGACGGAAAATTCGACATCCTGTCGAATTTGTTAGAATTGGCCTTTCTCCTCTTTCCTGATTGGAATTCGAGTTGCCAATTTGTTTTCTTGGATAGCTACTCTATCTAAAGCAATAGAGATTGTAATGAATTAATGCACGGAATTTAAATTCAGTGACCGTTAAGTCGTGTGTTTGACAAGGGCTTCCCGCGCCCATATAATAGATAGAAATTCTTTCTTTTCAAAAAAAATCATTTAATAATCTGTATGAATCTAATTCCAAAATATGAACATTCTATCAAGTATTTCTGGTACATTGACTGAATGGGTTAACTCTTTCGCGTCTTTAGGGTAATGTCATGACTCGGGGAAAAAAGTTTTTTTTGGGTATTTACATTAATTGAAATCTATCTGTTCGTGCACGACATCATAATAGAAGGATGTAAGATTCTTGGCTCATTTTCTCAAGACTCCAGTTAGATTTCAATTAATGTAAATAGCCAAAAAGAAACTTTTTTCCCCGGGTCATATATGACCCTAAAGACGCGAAAGAGTTAATGCATTCTTTAGAAAACGTAAAATTTGGAAAAATATTCTAATAGAATGTTTTACTTTCATTGGCAGTAGTGCTTAAAGAGCTAATAAAACTTTTTAATACTGCGCCACATTTAGATATTAGGGTTACTAGGACTATTTTTATAAGTTTTTTTTTAAGAATTCTTTGAGATGATTATAGGGAAGAAAATGCTATTTACGTATTATCATTTCATGCTAAATACTTAGTATTTTTCTACGATCCATTAGGTTTTAAAAAAATTCGTTTTGAACCTGGTTATATTTAGAATTTCGCGTTCTTCGAGAACTATGCTAAACTTTCGCGTAAACCCATGTTAAGAATGTTACTTCCCTTTAAGCACGACCACGAGAGGGTCAAGAATGGAGGGTCAGAAAAAATGTTTTTCGGCTTTTTCAGAACGAAATATAGGGGGAAGTGGGGCACCTTTGAAATTGAGATTTTTCTCCTATGTTTAAGTAGAACTGAGCCATATTATAATGTAATTTAGCTTCTCAATCTGTTCGTGCAGTTAAATTATATCACAATAAGGCTCAATTTTATTTTAAAATAGATGAAAAATCCCAATTTCAAAGGTGCCCCACTTCCCCCTAACTTTAGATGGCCGTAGGAAAAATTTCAACCCAATCATCTTTAAAGGGTTAAGGCCTTTGGGAGTATTTTTCGTAAAAAAATTGCATTTTTCACAGAAATTTGACGTTTCCATCCACAACACTGCATATAAGAAAAAAAAACAATTTTTTGACATATAACTTTTACATAATGCCAGAAAAATATTCAATATTTCAGAATTTAACGAATTATATCAATTAAAATTCCAAAATCTTTTGGATGTGTTTTTTTTTTTCAAATTAGAAATATTTCCTTATTCAATTAAAAAAAACATTTTATGTTTAGAAGTAATAAATTTAATTGAGAAGGTTTAGGTTATGTTATGTTTAACCTTAAATGTTTAATTTGAATACATAAATATGTGAAAGAGTCCTTTAATCGGATTTCCAAGGAATTTTTTTTAATCTGTTCAAAGAAACTCAGTCACGACAAAAATGATATGAAATGGCTTTTTACATCAATTTCTTTTTTTAAATATTGCAATTACAGCGAAAACCATAATTACATTTAATTTAACGAAGATTAAACAACTTTCTTAGCGAAAAAACTCAAACACGATTTTTTCTATGGTTCACAAATTTTATGCACTATCTTGACTCTTGACTCTTGACCCAATCATTAGAATATTTAGCAAGAAAATTTAATTTTTTTTTAAATTATCACCAAATATCTTTTTTTGTTTTATTTTACAACAATAAAACAATTTCCTTTTAAATTCAGGTCTTGAAATTTATTACACAAAATTGTCAAGAATACTTAATGCAATTGTAGAAATAACATCTCTTCTAAAAAGTTATTGCAAGTTATTTTACTCATTTATTTTTTTCTCCTTTCAGTTACAACATGGCCAGGAAGTGCCATTCGATGAACATGACTGTAATTGCTGGAGTCCTCAATCCCACTTCCCAGGGTGCTAAGAATCTCTCCCAATATCCTTCACACGAGATGATTGTTACTCACATCGATCTGATGCAGCAAGACACCATTTCTCATGCCTATCGCATTGTCCGGGAAATTCTCAGCCGTGAGATTGATGGGAAATTCCTGGGGCTGGTCAATAATGCTGGTGTGATGGTTTTTGGGGAGTTTGAATGGCAAACGCGAGATCTTTTCCATCGACAAATTGAAGTGAATTTGTTGGGAACAATGTCTATCACTCATCAATTTTTACCAATGCTCCGGAAATATCAGGGAAGAATTCTCACAGTCACCAGTCACTGTGCCCATCAATCACTTCCTGGACTGGCTCCCTATGCAGCCTCTAAGGCTGCCTTGGCATCTTGGACAGATGCCTTGAGGGTCGAGATGAAGAAGTACGATGTAGCTGTTGTGGAATTTATTCCTGGATCCTTTATCACTGGCTCAAATATTGCTGCTGGTCAGAAGGATGCTGCCCAGAAGATGAGAAAGGCTTTCACGGAAGAACAGGAAGAACTCTATGGGGATTATTTTGGGAGATATAATTCCTATCTTGAGGGAATTGATGGAATGAGAAATTCTCTTGCAGAAAGTCATCCAGCAATTATGAAGGCGTTTGAGAGGGCTCTCAGGGTGGAGAGACCCAATGCCAGCTATAAAGTGGAACCTTTCAGGTTTGTTAAATTATTTAATATTGTTTATTAGTGAGATATTTGTAAAATATTCGAAGAATCCTTGCAAATTGACCAAGGGATACGATTTTTCACTTAAGCGTATACTTCGGGAGGGCAACACATATGGCTGTGCATGAAGTGATCGAACCCTCCATTGAGTCTTCAGCTTTGCGCAGAGGCGATATCGTAACCAATGAGGTTTATCCGAGGTGCGATTATTGCTAGTTGAAAACTTATGACCAATGTCCCGCCATACAGCTATGAAATACTAGCTGGTATGGCAATTTTTGGAAGCCCCGAAAGGGGCAACTTATTCACTCACACAAACGCCCAACCATCTTCAGGATTACTGAGAGTGGAGTCCTTTCGAGGATTTGTTCTCTTGAGTATCCTTCTTAGATGCCCGTAAGGAAAGTTTCAGAAAATTTGTGATTCTTTCAGGGCTTCCAAGAGAAAATTAATTCATGAAAAAAGCTTACAAGAGTTAACCCTCAAGTAGTGTAGGTGGAATATCAATAGGAAAAAAGTTATAGTCATTTTGGATTTCAAATTTATTTATTAATTTACAATTAAAAAATGGTATTATTAATTAATTTTAAAAGACATTTTTGCAGTCAAAACCCTGAACATTAAGTGGAAAAATGATTCTTAGGTTAACCATCTGAAATTCTGATTAATTTAGAGGTCGCTTTTTAAATGCTTTTTCACTATTTTTAAAAATTAATACACATTACACCTAATCAGTAAATTGCTCTTTAAAACTGTTTTTAACTCATTTAAATTATTTTAAAGAAAAAAAACAGAAATCACAAGATTTTTGATTAAAATTAGAGAAAAAAGTTACAGGTTAGAGGAATTGAGAAACTCTGTTTTTTTTTAGGTTTGCTTGAAAACGCGTCGTGCGATTTTTTTTAATTTTTAGATATGATTTGAAGATTACCAGGCGAACATTTCCTCCATATACGAAAATATCGTTGAATCATTCCTTAATAATGGTTTTTGAAGATCAAATGTTAAAAAGACACTAGAAAGCGGATTTATCAAGCAAATGGGGTCATGTTTGGGGTCGTTGGAAAGGTCTTGGAATTTCCGACAAGACTAAACCGGTTTCAATCGGTATTGAATCGGTAAGGAACCGGTTCAAAAATGATAAAAAAAATTTTATCTGAAAATCAATCCTATACTTTTAAAACTATTTTGGGGGATCTTTTGAGAGATTTATTAATCGGTTCAAATCGGTTGAGAATCGGTAAACGGTAAATGATGCAAAAGTACTTTTGCGGTATAGCATCTAAGTCACGAGTTCGAGCATTTCGTAAAGCCTGGGACGCTTTACCATTCCTTTTAAAAGCATTATTCCACTGGTAAGGATAAAAGGATCAAATTGATCCAAATTTGATCCTTTTGCAATGGATGAATAAAATTAACATGTTCTATTACACTATGCAACAAATTGACAACTTTTTTTGGCACACGGAACTCACATGGTACGTTTGGTAGAGTCGAGTCTCCTGATCAAGAATCTGTTCTTGGTTTTGCTCCTATACGTCACAATTTTCTTTAATTATTTTTTTTTTTGTTTTTGCTGTTTTGTCACATATTACCAATTATACCTCCGGTTCTAGTGTACAGAACTTAATAAATGGGCATCCGTTTGAAGGTAAGTAGTTGTGCTTCAACTTGAAAATTATGTGATATTTTTTCAAAAAATCCTTTAGGGGCGGGAAAACCAAATCAAACTAAAATTTCTCAAAAATGGCCTAAGAAAGCAACTTTTGAAAAATCATGCAAACTAAACTAAACTAAATATTAATGCACTATTTTCAGAACACAATAGATTCCACATAGGACTACATTTTTGTCATAGAAGACATCCTGCTCCGATACCTCTAAATGCCTTATTTTTTGATTTTAATCATTTTCAAAGAACACGAAATCTATCAATTTTTTGCCAAAAAACTTATTTTCTCAACAAACTGATGATGATATCGACTTGGAATGTTCTGAATATCCCCCCATAAGTTGATCCAAGGAATCCAAATGTCACTTCAATTTCATCCCAACGTCTACCCTTCCCCTCCAGAAACCACTCCCTTAGAAATATCTGAAGAACTAAACCATCGATGCTTTTCATTTTTAAATATGTTTTAGAGACCATCTTAGCGGACATTTCATCCATACATTCCACAGACGTCCCACCTCTCCTTCCTCCACATGGTAACAATCTGGTCAAAAAAAGGAGCATTTCTTCTGGAAAATTTTTTGACTAAAATAAAAAAAAAAGGCATTTAGAGGTATCGGAGCTGAATGTCTTCTATGGCAAAAATGTATTCCTATGTGGAATCTATTGTGTTCTGAAGAGAGTACATTAATATTTAGCAGTTAGTGGACGGATAAATTAGACCTTTTTTGATTTTTACTCTTTAATTCTTCACGACGTTTCGAGGATGAATGTCCTCTTCATCAGGTTTCGAATTGGAGAAAAAATCACGTACAGATGGGAAAATTTTCTGCTGCACTTCACTTGAACTTTTTTGCAATTTTTCACTGAGATGTTCACCATCCAAAAGTCTGACATTTAAAATTGCAAAAAAGTTCAAGTGAACTATATGATTTTTCAAAAGTTGCTTTCTTAAGCCATTTTTGAGAAAATTTAGTTAGATTTTGTTTTTCCGCCCCCAAGGATTTTTTGAAAAAATATCAAATCATTTTCAAGTTGGAGCATAACTACTTACCTTTCCAACGGATGCCCATTTATTAAGTTCTGTACATTAGAGCCGGAGGAATCAATAATAATATGAGACAAAACAACAAAAAAAATAATTAAAGAAAATTGTGACGTATAGAAGCAAAACCAAGAACAGATTCTTGATCCGGAGACTCGACTCTACCAAACGTACCATGTGAGATCCGTGTGCCAAAAATCGTGTTGCATAGTGTTATGATAAATGTGCATTCAGAGTTTGAAATTTGTTTCATCCTTTGCAAAAGTATCAAATTTGGATAAATTTGATCCTTTTATTTTTACCAGGGAATCTCGTAATTCTCGTAATTTACTTGAAAAAATCGGAATGAGTCCTTTTTTTTTTTTTTTTTTTTGATCCCCCCCTTACCCTTGATATAGGTCTGAAGCCTATCGGCTTATTGTGACCAAGATCCCATTATAATCAAACACTTAACAATTATACAAATTACAAATGTTCTTAATAAAATCAATTATATTCTAACGTCGTTACAGTTTAGAAACGCCACAATCTTTTTCAAGAGTCCTGGAAGCTTGTGCTCCATACACAGCCCTAAAATGTCCCTAACACAAAGATTAGGGGATATACGGCTGCAGGAGTTCACTAGCTCATCTCTTCCAATTCTGAAGCGCGGACATTTAAAGAGGACGTGATCAATATCCTCATGTACATTACACACCTGACACAGCGGATTCTCTACAACATTGATACGATACAAATGTGCTTTAAGTCTATAGTGATTTGAAATTAGCCGGCCAATAGTTGTAATAACTCCTCTGGTTAAATCACCCAACCCTTTAAACCCAGGACCTCCTTTGCAATCAGGTAGGATAGAATGGCAGTACCTGCCCATTTCATCCTCCTGCCATGCAACCCGCCACTGAGTAAAACTCTCCCATTTTAATAGCGCAAACCAGTCCTCAGACCTTTCTAAATATCCTTCTTCACTGGGTATCTCTGCTCCTTGTTTAGCTGCTTGATCCGCCCGATCATTTCCATCCACTCCCACATGAGATGGAACCCATATAATGGTAACAGTTTTCCCTAATTCCTCCAAACACTTAGTCAATCGACATATTTCTCTTAAGGGATCCCCAACATCGCCCCTATTTTTGTAGTTTTTAATTGCCAGAATACTTGACATAGAGTCTGATAGGATATTAACCTTCCTGTGTGGAGTAGGGCATTCAATTGCTTTTGCGAGCGCCATTCTAATCGCGACTATTTCTGCTGTGAAATTGGATGAGTTGCGATTTAGGGTTAAGGACTCCAGCGATTTTGTTGTTTCATCCCATATTCCCGCTCCTACACCATTATTTGACTTGGATCCATCTGTGTAAATTACTCTTCCTGTCAGGACTTGCTCTTTTTGAAACATTTCAAGTAGAAACAGGTTTGCTACAGATATCCATGTATCCTTAGGGAAACCTCTTAGTTGTTCCCACATGGAAAGTGACACTGACATATTTATGTGCTCATAAGTGAGATTACCTCCATAATTGTTTTGCCCTGATTCCTGTGAATGCCACCCAAGTTCGTCCAATGCTAGAACTGATTCCGAGAGGGTATATTTAGCACCTGCTTGCTGTAGCTGCCTAATATCGCTCCACAGATCTGGCTGCCTAGTACTTGCCCTAATTAAAAATCTTTCCACGAGCATATTAAACCTTAGCTCCAGTGGACAAATGCCAGACAAAACTTCAACCGACATTGTGTGAGTTGACTTCATAAGTCCCATACATATTCGCAAACACCGCCATTGAATTCTGTAGAGCTTTATTAAGTGACTTTTTGCTGCGGTTCTAAAAACTATACATCCGTATTCTAATACAGATCTAATTGTTGTGATGTACATAACTCTTAGAACCGACGGATGCGCCCCCCAAGTCTGCCCCGAAATCGCCCTCATAAAATTAGTTCTTTTGCTGCATGATGCCACGATACTCCTTATCTGGGCTGCCCATAAACACTTGGAATCAAAGACAACTCCCAGATATTTGAAGGACCTTACATTTTGTACCGCAATGTTATCCCACTGCACACTGATATTAGGAGGATTATGCTTACGAGTGAACAGTTGAAACACGGATTTCTCAATCGACAGACTCAGTCCCTTAGACTCAAGAAAACTCTGGACAGACGCACATGCTTCAGACAAGGATTGCTCAATCGTATTTGGGTCAGAGTGAATGATACCAATTGCGATATCATCAGCATATTGAAGGATAAAACAGGATTCTGGAATGACTGTTTCTATTTCCCGTACATATAAATTATAACACAGGGGTGACAGTGCAGATCCTTGCGGTAGACCCTTAAACCCAGTACGTACAAGTGTGACCTTATTACGCCAATAGAACTTCAATTTCCTTTCACACAATAAGCGGCTGAGTAGTATGCCAATTTTTCTCGGAAGACCATTTTGAACCAAATCACTGCATAGAATATCGACCAGAACATTATCGTACGCAGACTTAACATCCAAGAATACGCATCCAAGCATTTTCTTTCTAGACCATGCTATTTGAATTTGCGAATGCAGTTTGACCAAACAGTTCTGGGTTCCCATCCCTCTTCTGACTCCCATTTGCGACATAGGAATATTTCGGTCGTTTGCCCATGAGTCAAGTCTAGAAAGAAGCATTTTTTCGAATACCTTCCGCACGATAGAAAGCAGACATATTGGTCTATAATGGTCACAGTGAGAGCCTTCTTTGCCTGGTTTCTTAATAGCGATAACTTTGGTTACCTGCCAAGAGATAGGTATTTTTGTCGAATCCAGGAACTCGTTGAAAATATCAAGCATCAGACTTATTCCTTCCTTAGGAATATTTTTAAGCAGACTCGCTTTAATGTTGTCCTCACCAGCAGCCTTATTTTTAATCTCCTTCAAGGCTGTCATAATTTCCTGAATTGAGAACCTGTCCCATCCCTGGTTCTGATACTCTCCTTCATCTTCATTATGGAACGCTTTATTTACAAAAGTAGGAGCTAGCTTATCCGCAAAGTTGTCTAAGAGCTCTCTATCCATGGTTGCACCCTGCCGTCTCTCTTCACCACGAAATGCTCTTGCAATATTCCATAATTCTCCCAAGGATGTTGAGCTTGAGAAGCCTTCGCACCTAGCTCTCCAATTATCAATTCTCTTCTTTCGAAAAGTTGTTTTAGCAAGGGCGTCTGCTCGTTTATACGTCAAAAAGTCTTGTCGTGTTCCTGAGCTCCTAAACAATCTGAATGCGCTTTTTCTTGCCTCCCACATATTAATACACTCGGAGTCAAACCAGGCTTTATCTCTTCCAGTAGTGCCTCTCGAATTTATTCTGCCTCTCCGTGAAGGTACAGTTTTCTGGGATGATACAGCTGCATTCCACAAAACCTGAACAAAATTGTCCAGTCTTTGAGAACTAGTAGCATTGCTCTCAGCAATATTCCTTGCTTCTCTTCTTACTATTTGTCGGTATTTGTCCCAGTCAGTTCGAGCATCTCTGATGTTCTGATTTACTATCCCATCGGTTCCGTGTTCCCCGCCCTGACTAGAATTTATATATGTGGCAATTATGGGGATATGATCACTCCCGAGAGGATCCTCACGCATATCCCAGTTCCACATCAAAGCACCTCTTGCGGTCACTAAAGTGACATCAATTGCACTACTTGACACTGGCGGACAAGCTACACGTGTTGGTCTTCCGTCATTGAGAACTACAAGGTTACTAGATTCAATCCAACACTGCAAGGTATTCCCGGAATGAGTCCTATTTTAACCCAATTTTACTTCGTATGAAATGGTTTGCATAACTAATAAACTTTTTGAAAGTTTTACGAAGAGTAAAAATTTGCTTTTTTTTGTTTTTAAGTAAAAAAGACCAGAATTTCCATTAAAACTTTCTGTGTAAGTTTTCTAGCAAGGTTTCTGGTTCTATTGAAAGTTACCATTAATCCAATTTCACAATGATTTTTATGACCTTAAATTAATTTTAATGTCAAGAACATTTCCCCAAAAGATCTTTAAAACATTTCCATATAAGTTTTCATTAAGGAAAAAAATCTTATGTATATAAAAATCTCATTTAAACCCAATCTTGATAAATTTGGCGGATTTTGTAAACTCAAAGATTTCTAAAGACATCAAAAATATTTTCTTGAAGAATATATACTGAGAAATTGATAGAAGAATATAGACTTTTGAATCTCAAGTTTTCTTCAGTTTTTTTTTTTAAATCCACCGAAAAAATCAATGCTAAACCCGCTAAACCGATATTGATTTTATTTGGGACTTATAGGAAAAGCCTTTAAAAGATTCTTAAAAAGTTCTTCTGAGTGAGACAAAATTGAACTTTTTTTTAGAAAAGTAGATTGAAAACTTTCTCTGAGTTCTCCCAAAATCCATTTTAAAATATTTAACAATAAATTTTCTGCAATGTTTTTTTTGCGATTTTCCAGAAAATGTTGAATACCTTTTTGATATTCTTGATTTATTTCATGAAGAATTATTTCAATTGTTACCATCTAGAAATTTAGAACTTGCTCTAAATGGGATTATTTTAAATAAAACTTATTCTTTACTTTTAATTAAAACCATTAAAATCTATTTCAGCCACATTCTGATTCAGGGTATTCATTCTACTATAGCCTATTTCTTAAAATCGTAGAAAAAACTAATTACTTTGAATGATTTTACCTTAATTCTAAACTTTCTTTACCATATTTCTCTTTTCGTCTAACCCTGGTGTTTGGTATTACACTTGTACCACTTGCACATTAATATTTTAATTTGATCCAATATTAATTGAGGATAATCGTATGATTGACATCATGGATTATTTTATCTGGTTTTATCAGGTGAATTAAGTTTGATCTCTAACTTTTGAATGATGATAACGAAAATTACGAAATAAAGAGTAGTAAAAATTTTCATAATGTTCTGACTTGAGACAGTTTTTTTTTTAACTTCAAGAGCTTGACAAAAATTTATTAGTATTATGTTTTAATTAAATTGCCTGGTATTGTATTATAGTAGACATTTTTTTTAACAGAGCACAGAATATTTATTTGTTAGTAAATACTACTTGATGCACACCTAATTGCATTAGATGCATCAAGAGCACAAAATACCCTTACAGTTACACTTCAGACATAAAACATAAAACACATAAGACCTATTCAAGGAACTTTTAAGGAACTTTAAGTAACCATTTAAGGATGGACCTTATGGAAAAAAATACAATAGTTATAAATTAATTTATATGATAGATAGGTGTGCAATAAGGCTTCGACCTCAAATTATCGTTTATTTATTTCACTGCACAGAAAAAATATTTTGTAAATTTTTTTGTAAATTTCTATTGAGGACTTACGAAATGCTCGTGAATTGTATAACCGATCAAAATTTTGTAAACGTTCGAAATTTTTCACAAATATTGACGAGCATTTTTTTCTTTTACAAACATTTGTTCGTAAATCTTTGTAAACACACAAAAAATGTTCACAAAATTTTGTCATTTATTCGTAAAATTTTACAGACAAAAATATACGAACTATTTTTGTAAAAGCATAAAAAAAACTCGTCAAATGATTATCCTACGAAGAATGCGTGTGAAAATAATACAAACTTTTACGAACTTGTTTGTGAGTTATATAATTTACCAGCATACCATAAGTCACCAATAGGAATTCACAAAATTTACGAACAATTTTACGAAATATTTTTTTCTGTGTGTGAACTTAATTTTATGATTATAAATTACAAAAAAAATTTCTAGTTTTTGAAAAATAAAGAGAATTTCTTTACTCGACCCCTTCGATATAGACGTTCCTCTACTTGACTGCCTGAAGTTCTTCAATTCAACCACTCATTTTTTTTTACTTTAAAAAGCCCACGAAACTATAAAATCACGGTTGAACTTTGGATGACTATATATTTCACGAAGAACGATCCCATAAAATA
The DNA here is from genome assembly GCF_024763615.1 of Phlebotomus papatasi. NCBI lineage: Eukaryota > Metazoa > Arthropoda > Insecta > Diptera > Psychodidae > Phlebotomus > Phlebotomus papatasi. Next base: position 41,056,226 of record NC_077222.1, on the reverse strand, counting down.
GGGAAACTATATTCACCTTAATGAACTATTGCAAAATTAAAACATAAAGTGAGTAAATCTTCACCTACTATTGGGCTGGTTGAATTGAGGGACATGATATTTCAAATGCACCTTCAAAGACATAAAAATTAATTTTAATTAGTCATGGAATTAAAATGGTTACTTCAATTCGCGATACAGACTCAAAATTTTATTTCTGAATTTTCATGGAAAAGATCAAGAATTTAAGAAAGTAGTCAGAATTTTCTGGAAAATCGTAAAAAAAAACATTGCACAAAATCTAATGTTAAAAGAGTTATCTAATGTTACGGAAGTTTTCAGTCTACTACACGTTTGTAAAAAAAACTTCAATTTTGTCTTAGAAGAACTTTTTAAGAATTTCTTAAAAGCTTATCTGCCCAAAATAATCAATATCGGTTTAGCATTAGGGTAAGTGAGCCAAATTTCGGCATAGTTGCATGCAAGTGTCAAAGTCTCAAGTTTGAAATGTAATATTTTTAATACAAATTGAATTTATTTGTTACTTTTTTGTAAGGAGTGTTCCTTGAAACCTTGTAGACAGTCTATCGTCTTTATTTTCTCTAAATTCATTCTTAATGCATTCTTAAAATGATTAAAAATGTTGACATAACATTGGTGTCCTATTTCGGCCACTTTCATTTTCATAGGTCCTTGCCCTTCCGGAATTCTTCGAGTGTCTTTTCCAGATCATCTTGTTTGTCTAATCGACATTTTTTGTTATGTTTTGCATTGTATTATTTCTAGAGTACGCAAAAACTAAAAATTCACTACAATTCGAGGAACAAAAAATGTGGCCGAAATTGCAAGCTGGCCGGAATTTGGCACACTTACCCTATCTATATAGTTTTTTATTAATAACAATAATAAATATTTCTTACGTGTGTGTTCTTCCGATTTCAGAATTTCTCACAGTATGTTTTATTTTTTCCTTTCTTTCTTGAAAATGTGATATGATTTTCCTAGAAAATTTAATTTAGTACACTTGTTGCTTGTTTTGTTAATCATTAGAAGTTTTATTACACTGCATTTAATCCAATAATAAGTGTAATTCTATTATGTGTTATCAGCTAAATACATTCCAGTTTAAAGTCAAGTTAAATTTCCTGTATTGTTTAGGAGAAATCAAAGTGAGATTGCTCGATATCAATGAGTCATAGTACTGAGATTTTTTTTTTGGCCTGAAAGGGGGTAGATTAATTAAAATAATTTCTCTTCCACGAATGGAAATAAGAACTCCCAATAAAATATCACATGGTTTTTTTTTATGAGAGTTTGAGTGGGAATAATAATATTGTTAAGTGAGCGGAAATAGCAAAAAATCTCTCGTGACGATAATATGGTCAGTATATGGCAGATTGCTCTCCTCTGAATTGATTTTAATTTCTTCTTGCGAAATATTCAAATTTTCCTCAATTAATGTGTTTGTCTCTTTGATTCTACAAAAAAGAAAAAAACAATGTTTCTGATGGGGTGCGGATTTCTGAGAAAAAATTAAGCAAGATTTATATTGACTAAATTACATTTTGTTAAATAAAAATTTATTGTTGTGTATCTTGCAGATATTTTCTCTATCATTGGTTGTTTTGGCTGTCGCCAACCGTGAGATTGCGGGATTATTTTGTGGAGAAATTCATGAAGATGCCACAATTTGAGAAGAGGTGCCAATTCGTAGAAAAGCCAGGCGAAACCAGCAGCAATTGAGTAAAGATTTGTAGTGAAGATAAAAAGTCGAAGAATCAACAAAATCCGACTGATTCATCAGTGGAATTTAATTCACTTCCGGAGCAGTACTCTAGCCGCCACTTGATGTTGTGCCCATGTTTTTCTGTCTCTCTCCGTCAGGTTCGAAGCACGTGCTGGCCGGAGAGAGATGATGATAGTCACGAGAGTCGTTTAATTTTTTTTTTTGTCTTCACGCCTTGTAAACGACATGTCGCAAAAGGTGGCCTCTTTTTCCTAGAATTCAAGCAGAAAAACCAAAAAAAAAATCCAGACTGAAAACGACACACTGGGAAATGCAGATTGAGTGGAAAATAAAGCCCTGGCAATCGCTTGGGGATTACTAGTTGGGATAACGGCGTTGTGATAACATCCATCAAGTCCGCAAGTGAGATTAATTCTTTTTTGGCGCGAAGAAATTGACACGTGGTTGAATGACTCTACCACGCACTGCGTTTCTTGTTTGTTGAGAAAGAAGTCATGAGACAGGAAGTCTCAGCCCTGAGGGAGAAAAGCAACCCAATTTCAGGTGAGTCCCAACACTTGTTCCCTGCCTTCGTCTACGAGGACAGTGAGTCATTTTTTTTTAATATTTCAAAAAGCACGCACACCCCGAACTATATTGCTAATTGCACCTTGTAATTCCGGTGTTTGTTATTTAGAGAGGAAAGTGTGAGAGTAATTTAGAAAAAAAAATATGCTCGTCTTGTGCGATAACAGGGCTGATTCATGCGCTAATTTTACTGCAATGGAGGTCCCCTCCTTCAACGCCCCCGGAAAATAGAGCTCAAATGAATGTCCAAAGGTAGATTGAAAGTGGCGCCAAAGTGGAAGATTCTCCCTGATAAGATTTTTACACTCGGGCAAAGATGTTTAGGAACATGTTGAAATTTCCTTTATTTCGCAATTTAAAAAATAAATCGCAGAATAAGGATAAGAAAAGTTGCGTATCAACACCGTGCAGCACGAATCTTCCAGTGTGCAGAACGAATGGTCTCTACAAAATGAAATGTTTTTTTTTTTTAATTACGTTTTGCGAATCATTTTGTGTAAAATATATTGCATTTGTTCATATTAACTGCAAAATTAATTTTCTAGTCAACTTTTAGTTTAACTTCATATCATTTATTAAATTCCCATAAACTTCACTCTAAAACGATATCTTTTACCTGATTAAACAATGTTAATGCGAACTGCACAATATATGGTTGCAATTATACCAATTTTTACAATGAAATATTAGAGTTCCAATTGGCATATACAAAAATGTTACAAGCGTCCGCCACCGTCTCACAGTGTTGATGATCATCCTCCACAGCCAAACGGCGGAAATGCTTCTTAGCAGTCTGTATACAGTAGAATCCCGCTATAGGCCATTGCTCTATAGTCCACAATTTATCGACCGTTGGTTTCAAAACACTGATTTTAAGTTAGGTTATGTTTTTTAGTACGCGACATGTAATGTTGTCATAATTATTTTAATGACAAACTTTATTGGGTAGTTGTGATAATTGTGATCCATGACGAAGAGAGCGGTGACAAGTACCACAATCGCAAAGAAGAAAGTGGAAGTCGTCGAGCAGTTTCAATACTAAAAAGTCGTTGATGATTTTAAAAAATGACATGGACTATAGTGTGTGTGACCCAAGTGTAAAATCTGGAACCAAATATGGCCTATAGCGAGGCTCTACTGTAGCCTTTTGTTGTATTAAACGATGTTTTGTCTACGGATTGATAAGCGGTACTCACTGGAATTTATGGGAAGGGGGAAAACTACCAAATAAGACACATGGGGAAATATAGGGGAAAGCGGGGTTCTTTTAAATCGGGGCAGCATTAAAATATATTTTTTCTCTTTTTTTTTAATGAAATTTTTTGCCTTATCATCATTTTGAATTTAGCTTCAGATCTGCTTTATTGGTTAACTTATGAGGGCAGTCCCAGATGTCCCTGACTTCGGACATAGATGGCGCTTGTAGGTTTTGTGACCATAGTGACTTTTTTCCAAAGTACCAACATAAAAAAGATTAATGCCCAACGCACAATAACTTTTGTTTGTAAACATGTTTTCAAAATTTCCTATGAGAGAGAGCGAGATGACTAGATCTCTGTTTCTTTCACTCTCATTAAAATGTCAAAAACATATTTACAATACAAAAGTTATTGTGCGTTCAGCATAAATTTCAAGTTTGGCGGCAACGCTCTGCTCAGTTTTTTTTACTGCTGTTGAAAGTGGATGTTCAGAAAAAAATTTTGAACATGGAAAAAATGGGCCATCGTTACGTGATCCAGTACCTGTTTCTGAAAGGTCTTAAGCGTCTTAAGACACCCAATATTAAAGCCGACCTGGATTCTACTTTAGGGAAGTCTGCTCCTTCGATTTCCACTGTAAAATTTTGGGTAGCAGAGTGTAAACATGGTCGAAAGAGCTTGAATGATGGTCAACGCACTAGTCGCCCTAAAGAGGCGTCCTCACCGGAAAATGTGACGAAACTCCAAATAATTATATTGAGTGATCGTCGATTGAAAGTGCGTGACCTTGCTGACATGTCAGGCCTTTTAAAAAGTGTCGTACATCGCATATTGACAGAAAATCTGAATATGAAAAAGATTTGTGTAAGATGGGTTTTTGTTCACTCCGGAGCAAAAACAGTGTCGTGTGGAAGTCTCAAACTGACAGTTCGAACTGCTTCCCCACGGCCCCTACTCTCCAAATTTGGTCCCCTCGGACTATTTCCTGTTCCCAAACATGAAAAGATGGCTGGGTGGACAAAGATTTTCTAACAATACTGAGGTCGAGCTTGCAGTTGACGCCTATTTCGACGACCTGGACGGAGCCTACTGTAAAATATGTAAGACTAATCGGTTCCGCGGCTAAAGTTCCTGCCGTTATTATGAAAATCCCATAGACTGATTCGGTACACAATGTGCCTTGTCCCTAGGGTTAGCCCTCTAAGTAGAAGGTGAAGGGTATGCATCTTTAAGAAAGCCTATTAATGAACACGCCTTCCGATGAGCATAAGACTTTAGGCAGAGAGCTAATGTGCCTTCCGATGGTGCGCTCTTACAAAGAATCACTCGATCATGAGCTACGAGTACATCAACATACCCTTAAAAAGAGTAATCTTGTTGGGCCACCACCACAGTTGTGATTGTCTGTCCGCCTTCGAAATCCTCTGTTAATTTGATCTCACAGATGGGTATTGAGGCTATCCAGCATCGCTGAGAAAAGTATGTCGACCTACAAGGAGACTATGTTGAAAAATAAAAAAAGTAGAGTTCAAAATATTTTTTTGTTTTCCCTCCGAGACCAGGGACTTCTGGAACTGCCCTCGTAATTATGGTCAAAACAATGATTTGACTAAATTCCCATAATTTTATCATTTTATTCTCGTCTTGAGACAAGAGACGGATTAGTCAGAGACTGATTGGAAGGTAATCTGATCAATACTTCAATTATAATTGCGTTAAGCCGTGTCTTGGCTTAAGTCGTGAGTATGCCTAGTCTAGGGTATAAGCAAATAAAGCTAATTTCGGTTAATAGCCGTAACTGTGTGGACGCTATTCGGCGGGATTTTCAGGCTGCACCTTTGAGAAATTAAAGCTCAGCTGTCTTTTTTCTTTTTTTGCTTCTTTTTTCTTTCTTTTTTTTCTTATTGTTGTAATTTTTTTTATTTTTTCAAAAGTAAGAAGGATGACCGCGGTGTGTGCGAGTGGTGCGAGTCAATTTCCTTCGGCCACTAAAGAGCTCTCGGGTGCGAGTGAGAGTTTAAAAATTTGCCCCTGCATTTTATTAAAAAAAAAAAGGAAATTTTGGTATTTAAAAATTGAAGTTGTATCAGCTTTGAAAAGCCTTATTGATTTTTAAATTTTAGATTACTACCATAAAATTGATGAATGTGTCCCAAAAATATTTCTGTTCACTGTAAAAACAAAAATGTTTCATTAATTTTCCCCTTTTGAATTTCAAAATAATTTTCACGTCAGAACATGAGTATATGAATTAAATATTTCTTTATTCTGCAAAATTATTGCGTCAAGTTACGATTTTATTAATAAATATAATTCATTTTGCTTTCTGTTTCATTTCTCCAACAAAAGCAAACAGAAAGCATATTTTTTTCTAAAGTGTTTCTGCACCTAAACAAATTTTTCTCAGTGTATGTCATTATAAATGATCATAATTTTTTGGCGGTAAATTTTTTTCCCGCGCTCCATCGCGACGGGGATTTTTTCTCTGGACAAACTTCCATCTATGGGTTTCCTCTCTATAGCCAGCAGAAGCTACTGTTTGCTCACCTGTGCAATTCTCCGCCACAAATCGCGAAATATAATATCTCTGCCACTATAAGTCTCTCTATTAACGAACGATGACTTCACTCTTTTTACCGCGAAAAAAACATGACGTCATGCAACATTTTCTCCATTTGCGCTGTTCTGTGTGTGTGTGTGTGTGTGTGTTCGACACGTTTTCACCGTGTGATGTGTGAGGAAGAGAGATAGAGATATGGATTATATGAAAGAACTTGCAAAAATAAAAATGAATGGGAGTATCACGATAATTTTCGTGAATGTAAAATAACTTAGGAAAGACTTTAAAGATGAGAAGTATTCCATGAAGGAAAAAAATCGCGTGAAAATTAAAAAATACGCAAGGTGTGGAAGAAAGAGATGGAAAACTTCGTGAAGTTGCGCGCGTGTGCGGCAGTCGATGAGTCATCGGGAAGGTTGTTTGTGCAACTTCGAATCATTTCTTTGTGTACAATTGTGGCGTCCGAGTGTCAAAGTGAATTTTTTCCTCCTAAAAAGTGCTAATTTTCACGAGATTCCCGTGAAATTTCTACTAAATTTGTACGCACGAAGATTCCCCAGCAAACTCAGTAGTGATTGAGATTGAAAAAATAGCTGAAAAGCTGTAGGGTGTGGTTGTTTTGTGATTTTTCTGTGTCGAGTGTGTGTTTTGGCAGGAGAGGCCATTACTTCTGTCTCTGATAAGAGAAAAATTTGCTGGGCAAATTGCGTATATTTTCAACCATTAATTTTCCACACATCAAAGTGAGGAAAAGCTTTACCTGGGAGCCGCGAAAAGTAAGGTGAAGAATATGAAATTGGAACCGTGTGATGCTGATATCTCTGGGAGCAGCGACAACAGTCAAAATTCATCCGACATAGTTGTACGACAAGATATTTCGGTGAGTTTCATCAGATTTCTGTTCCCCCTTCTTATTTCTTATGCTCCACAAAGAATTCATGACTCTGCACTTTTCCCTGGTCAGCATACGAGTGGGTTGACAACAATTCTTTTCCATGCATAAAATATCTTAAGAACTCCTCCACAGTCTTCTTGAAATTTTTCCCTGAAAACCGGAAAGCCAATTGTTGTCTCACAAGAGAAATCTTCCACACTTGGAGCACCGTCACGGTTCATTCATCAATTTGATGTGGCAGGTGATGGAGGTGCAAAAACAAACGCCCCAATTGGCGCCACAATAAACGCAATTTGACCTTTCAACCCTGACTCAACCTTGCCGCACGGCGGAATAGGGGAAGGGTGGGCTTCGCAGGAAATCAATGGGAATGAGCTTCGGAGGGGGGCGACATTGGGGAAAATTCTGGAAAATATCCAGTCTTGACCTTCTCAATTTGTGAGATTTCTGATGTTCCCTGGTTTTTCACAACATAGCACGTGATTCTGGCCAAATATGGGAATTTTTCGAGCATAAAAATCACGATACTTCTATTTTATACAAAACTCAAGAGGCGTATGATTAGGGTGAATGAGGGACTTTTCTGTAAATAAAAAAAAAAACATCCTAAAGGAATAGTTCATTTTCAATCACATAATAATTATCTCTATCAAGATATTAAAGCGCACGTCTGGCAGCCGTCTGCCATTTCAGGAAGATGTTTGGGACAAAAAACTTTGGGGTCGAATTTTCCTCATTTACCATTATTCCCAGCGAGCACAGTTAGCTAAAACAGGCAGAGTTTTCAACATACTTTTGCTGAGCCGATCACCAAAAATATGCTGATCATCGGTCAGCAGTTCTCGAACAAAAAGTGCTAACCAAATATATGGAAATAGCACTGCCCCGCGACTGTCACAGTTTAAGGTTGGCAAACTTCAGCAGAAACAGCTGAATAGAAATCGGTTAGCATTTAGTGCTCGATGGGTTACCACGTTCGTTCTTCAAGTTTTTTTTAAACGTTCCTTAATTTAGGAATAAGAGGAAAAAAAGAAAAATAAACAATATGACAGTAGTTTAACGTTTTGTAAGTTTTCCAAACCGCTCTCTGTGAGTATTATCGATTTTCCAATATAAATAAGTTACGTGTAGGGTATGAGCTCATAATTTTGGACAATTTCTAAATTTGGACACTTTGAGGGTAAAATTGAACACTAAAAATAAACTGATTAAAATTATGGATTTTTATTCCAATAATTGAAGAATAATGAATTTTATCTAAATATTTGTTCTTTTTAGAAGATTTTAAGACTAAATACGTTAAATTTTGAATATTATTTGAGTGAAAATTGCTTTGTTGAAAATTCAGTATCAGCAATTGCTTACGAGAAATATGACAGAACTTAGTGTTTACTTCAGTCTTATTTAGCCGTAGTGAAGTATTACTAATTTCTCTGCGATATTTTGAGTGATATTATTATTGAATATTGTGTTGATTTATGTAAATGGTGATGGAAATGAGATTTGCTTTGTGAATTACGTTTTTCGTGTGAAAAATAGGCAATTTTCTCAGAGATTCACCAGTGAGGTGATGTTCCTTATTTAAGACAGGTGTTTTTTTTCCTCAAAATTTCGTGAAAAATTAGCTTTTGTGATGACTAGGTTTGTATAAATGCCTAGAGAAACAAGGGAGCATCATATCTATGAACGAGATGTAGTGAGAAAAGCCTTGAAAGGCTCCTGGAAAGGCCAGGGAATGAGCGAATTCGCGAGTACTTGGAGTACCGAAGTCAACTCACTTTAATGAATGATATGGAAAGTTTCCGGGCTTCTTCTGATATTCTACGTTTCCCTTACATAAACAGGAAGAGGACTTGGTAAGATAGGTTCTTGAAATGGAGAACAATGAGCATCCTATTGAGGCGGATTAGCTGTCCAAATATACAGCCAACTTGTCCAAATTAACAAACAAGTTGTTCAAAATTTGAGTCAAATTCATCTCTACATATCAATTCATTTTTAAATGTATTAAGACTAATTTTGGTAAAATCAAAGACAATAAACCCATGCCAAGTTTCTAAACAACACTTCTGAAAAGAGAGTAACGAAAAAACCAGTTAGTATTGAAAATATCGGACTTCGGACTTGGAACATCGATGCTTATAAGCAGACTGTCCAAAATTATGAGTCTTTACCCTATAATACTTTTATATTAAGCAAGCTTCGAATGATTCTGCAGCTTTTCTTCTATCTTCTAACTATTTAGCTAGAATGTTACACGAATTTCAGACTGGAGATGTGGCCTGATTCCAACAATCTCTAATTCTAAAATTACGATCAATTTAATAATTTTACAAAATCTACTGGAATATTTTTCATAGTTCTAAGTGAAAGATTTGCTCAAAAATCTTATTAGACGAAATTAGAAAATTTATGTCGTAAGCCCATACTTTAGATCTGAAGATCGTGTTACAGATGCCCTACGCGTTCCAATTCCGACATCTCGTGCTTATATTTCAATGGCCTTGAACCATTCCTGCTGTCCTTTTTTTAGATCAATGTTTAACAGTTCTGCATGACGTACATATTTATGAACCGATTAAGATATGTTTCAATTTATTTAAAGTGTCTTTAGAATACCGAATAATTCCGAAACAAGTCCACCCATTTATGAACTGCTATTAACTCTTTCGCGTCCATAGGGTCATATATGACCCGGGGAAAAAAATTTCTTTTTGGCTATTTACATTAATTGAAATCTAACTGGAGTCTTGAGAAAATGAGCCAAGAATCTTACATCCTTCTATTATGATGTCGTGCACGAACAGATAGATTTCAATTAATGTAAATACCCAAAAAAAACTTTTTTCCCCGAGTCATGACATTACCCTATGGACGCGAAATGAGTTAAACCCATTAAACCCATAATTGATTTTCGCTAATTTTGTTTTAATTTAGAGTCTTGAAAGTTAAATACGTCGAGAAGATTTTATAATAAAATTGAACTTAAGAAATTCAGACATAAATTTATTTAACTTTCAATCTCAATAAAGCGTGATAACTGTGATTAAATTCATTTTGATAAAAATGACTTGAACTTTGAAAATTTACTAATTTATAAATTTTATTTATAAATTTATAAATTTTCAAAGTTCAAGTAATTTTTATCAAGATGAATTTGAACTTTGAATCTTATAGCCTATAATTTTTCAGACACTAGGGAAAGTGTTCTCCTTTCGAACGTTCATGCCTTCGAATAATGTGAATTTCTTTTGTTTTTCGTAAGAGATTTACACTAAATTATCACAAAATTATTAACAATTGATGATAAGCCAACTAATATTTATTAGAAATATGTTAGTCTCTTAAGAAAACTAAAAGAAAATTCACATTATTCGAAGGCATGAACGTTCGAAGGGTGAGTACTTTCCCCTATAATGTGGTTTAAAATTGTTTTTAAATTAAAGAAAAAAGAAAAAAAGTATTCACTAATGATATTAAATTCTAAAATTTTCAATTAATAAACTATTTTTTTTAATTAATTTATACCAAAAACAAGGATCAGAGTTCATATTGAATTGCTTATGAGTAACCCCTTTTGCACTCTTCTGCCTCAGTTACTGTTGTTGTTGTATGTTAATGCTACTGGAGTGTCTTGAGGTCTCCGCATTTAATTCACTCCATTAAAATCAGGGCCAGCATGTTTTGGTTCAGTAGTTTTTTCTTCCAAAGCAAGCAGCACGTCTGATGAATTCAATAAATATAAAATAAATGATTGCTATCGATGTGAATTTATTGGGAAATGTAATTCATACCACCATGCTTCGTGTTAATTTTTTATTTATTTTTTTCCTTTAACATAGAAAATTTTTCAAAGCATGTGAAGTTAGGTTAAATCTCGAAAGGGAATAAAAATATGGGTATTAAGGGGGAGGGGGCTTTAGCTCAAGGGAAATCCAATATCTCCCTTTTCTACTGGGCATGACCTTTGGCATTCCAATTGGACTTTTCCTCTGCAGATGAAGAGTGAGAGAGAAAAGGACTTTCTCAACAATCTATGCGCTCTCAATAAACCCCACCCTCATGGCTTTTATAAAAGTATGTTTTCTGGGAAATTCATAAAGGCTTTTTGAGAAATTATTTGTTTTAGTATTGATTGAAATACAGTTTTTGGGGGTTTCCCAGCCACAAAAGCTCTTTCATAATTGACGAATGGTAGCTGTTTTTGAGATTGCATAAAAAGATTGAAGTGGAGGAATATTGTTATTATACAACAAGTGATAATAGCAGCTTTTTAAGTGACTTTCTTTTGTTTTTTAAAAATTTTTAAATATATTTGAATAATAATAAGTTTAAATATCTAACTTCAGGATCGTTAATAAAATTAATAACTCTGTCTTGTAAAAAAAAATAGCAAAACAAAACAATATGTTATTGAATTTTATCGCACTCATTTCCTAATGCAGAAGCACAAGAACCAAATTAAATTCAAAACCTTGAATTTGCAGAATATTCTCAGAAATTTTTAATTTTATGGATGAAAACCCCATAAAAAATAAATTTATGCTTTTTATAACCAGTAGAGAACTCTTCCCTGTATGGATTTTATAATACAACCAAGTGCAGCTGCAATAAAAGTCAAAATGAAAAATCTATAAATAAGAGGAACTAAATTGTGACCTCTGAATGAGGAAAGAATTGCAATTTTTTTTTTATCTTAAGATCCACCAATATCCTATAGATAGTGATATTCTCAGGGGGTAAATTGAGTGTTTTGCTGAAGCGCAAATGAAGCACTTTGAGTGCCAGTTAGAAGTGGAATTTGCTTTATCTCGGATCTAATTAAAGAAACAAGATAAAGTTCTCTTATTTTTCTCTATTAACTTACATGTCACATTAAATACACTTTTATGATGTCTCTATGCCATGTGAGATCTGCTGATTGATGTAGAACACACTAGGTTGTTTTTTTTTCTCTTTAACTCTATTCAGCTTTTTTTTACGTTTTTTTTTTATCATCTTACTGCCGACAATGGAGACAAATACAAAATACTTGAGAACGAGATTCCAAAAATTCTTCTCTGCCTTTTGCAATTTAATGTCATCGACTTTGATTGACTGCCTTCAATTATCAATTGAAATCTCAAGAGTATTATATACGCGATACTCACTTTTATTGCTCGGATGCTAAAGAGAGATAGGAGGGAACACTGTACAAATTTATAAATTAATTTGACAATCTGCAATTTTGCTGTCCTTATGGTCTTTGTGCGTCTATTTCAGAGAGTTAAATGCCAAACGGTTAATGATATCGACTTAACGTTTTTGTGTTAGGCCGAATGATAGATCGTCAGTAAGATCTTTGCTTTTTAACATCTCAGTTTTTTCTTGAAAAAAAAATCTCGATAACAATTTATTGTTAGAATTATTTGTTTTTGTGGATATCCTGCTATATTTAAGGCAAACACTTAACCTATGATCATATCAGTAAAATTCTCCAATTAGAAATTATTATTATACCCCTTTCTGTGGATTTTGTAATAATCTACAGATCGGCTTTTCAATCGGTTATTAACTGGTTCACACTCAAAAAACAATACCGGACAATTCACAATTTGATTCAGGCAATCGTTTTTTTTTTTATTGGAGATTTATCATTTTTCTTGCAAATCACAAGTGACGTCAATTGAAGCAATAAATTAACGATTTGGTCACCTTTCAAGACATCAATTTCTTCAATTACGCCCCAATTGCCAAATGAAATGATGGTAGTTGATTGTGGATTTAGTAGTGTTTATTGATTCCTGTTCGCTTTTGATAAGACGATTGACGCCATTGACTAAGATGTAGATTTCAATCGTACACAAACTTTTGTGAAATTCATTGATAAAATGGTAAGAGTACTTTCAGTAGAGTGTTGCTTAGTCGGAATTAATTGGTAAAAGCAACTTAAAGATATACTTAAAATCTTTAGTAGGGGAAGGTTTTCAGACTTTGTAAACACACTTTGACTTCGAACACTTCTTATTTTTCCCATATTCCTTTAATGAATCTAATCTCTTTTCGCGAAATTTGTGACTTAAGACTATTTATTAAAATATATTGCCATAGATAGGTGATATCGATTAAAGGAATATGGGAAAAATATAAAATGTTCGAAGCAACAGTGTGTGCAAAGCCTGAAAGCCTTCCTCTATGCCGGTTTTAGACGTAAATGTCAATATAACTTTAAAAGGTCACTTATAAAATAGATAATAGTTTAAAAAATAGTTATCTAAAATTACAGAACATTTTCATAACAAACCTCTTATGAATTCCTTTATAAATTCTCAGAACAAACCGGATTCGGAAAGCCTATAAAATCCGCCAAGAGTGCGATCTAATTCCTCCAATTGCAAAATAAAAGAAGTTTGTGATTGTTGTTCAATTTCAATCAACGACTTAAGTCGAGAGACGACTAATGCTCTAGACATACTTACGACTTAAGCCGAGAGACGACTTAGTGGAAAATGATGGAAATGAATTTTAACCATTATTTCTAATATAATTACGCTAAGCCGTCTCTCGGCTAATCCACATGTCTGTCAAGGCCCTAAGCTCATTCAGGGAAATCAATTCCGTACACACTACAACTGCATGAAATTAGTATTTGACCTTTTAAATAACCCCACAAAGAAGTTGCGACGATCATGACCCCTTATTATTCTAATTATAGATGTATCCTAAAAGTCATATCACAATATTGGCCACGCCCCTTTAAGTGTTTATTATAGTTCAAACTGAAACAATTTTTGTGATTTATCAGAAATATGCATATGAAACATTTCTATAATAGATTTTAGCTTCTTTTATATTTCTTACGACAGAACAATGAATAAAAAAAATTGTGGGTTTTGGATGAGAAAACACAATACAAGTGGGTGTGGTGGCACAGAATTCCTTTTACTTAGGACTTCCTTTCAATTTCCCTTTTTCTAACATTCTTTGCAAATTCACAGGAAAATTAAGTTATAGAGCATTATTGTTAAGTATTCCTTACTTTCAAGCAATACAAAAATTATATGACTAATTTTATGATGTATTATGGCTGTGTTGTAAAACTCCCTACTGTAAGAAAGACACAGTAAGTCTTAAATGTAGGGCCTATAGTCCTTCGTGGTCTTCTTTTATGTTTATCAATCTGAAACAATGAGAAACTCTTAAAATTTCAATTTAGATTCTGTTACAAATTAACCCGATTGTAGCCTCATAGGAGAGGGCTTTGAAGCCTAGAATGACTGAAGTTTCATATCATTCGATTTTTTTTGTATGTTCTTTAATGAATTTGACTCAAATGTAACAGATTCTAACATAATTCTATCCTAATATAAAACACATTTAACGATTTAAGTTCAATATTTGGTTTCAAAATTAAATTTTTATTTACAAATTCTGAGATATTGTAAATAAATTGAAATTTTCTGTAAATGTTTTGAAGAACTTCCGAATCAGCTTTGATATCAATTTGTCTTGAAGGAGTTTGACATTTTCCGTTCAGCTCCATTATTGTAGAGTTTGTTATGCCCTAGACAGACTTATGACCAGCGCACAATAACTTTTGTTTTTAAACATGTTTTCAAAATTTCCCATGAGAATGAGCGAGATGTCTAGATTTAGATCTCACTCACCCTCATTGAAATGTCAAAAACAAGTTTACTAAACAAAAGTTATTGTGCGTTGGGCATTACGGTTTAAGCCGAAAGATGGGTAAGCGGGAATCTGTCGGGAATGTAAACTGATCATTATTTTGATTATTATTATGTTAAGCTATTTCTCAGCATAAGTCGTAGGTCTGTCCGGAACATCATATTTTCGCTTTAAATGCTTAAAGAAATTTGACACTTTTAAATTGAAAATCTTTGTCTTAAAATACGAATCTGCTAATCAAAACCGTAATGTTTCCACCAAGCTAATATCACGAATTCAGGAATTAAAATGGGAACGTGTAAAAAACTAATTTACATTTGGACATCTTCATCCTCAAGAATCTGATTTTTATCGATTGATTATAGTAAAAAAAAAAAGTTTTTCCATCAGGGTAAGGGCTTTGACAGACCTGAGGATTAGTCGAGAGACGGCTTAGCGTAATTATATTCGACATAATGGTCAAACTTCATTTCCATAATTTTCCACTAAGTCATCTCTCGGCTTAAGTTGTAAGTGTATCTAGGGCATAACCATTTGGGTACCCAAAGCCCAATAAAAATGCGAAAGTGTTAAAGGATGAATTAAAATATTTAAAGCAGATTTTTACTCAGAATTGAGGAGAGTTATGAGGAATCTTCAAAAGTAATTTGTCAAATTTCTATTCTTTAAAATTATTTTATTAATACATTTAAAATTGAATAAAAAATAGGTGTTGCTTTGTGTGTTAGTTATATCGGGCACCAAGTTTCTCGAAATCCTACTGTGCCAAAGTTCGAATTTATGGAATTTTGAGTAACAAAAGTTGTGTTCTTTATTGCAATTTGGTATCTGAAATTTGGCTCAGTTCCAGTATGTAAATATTCATTCTACTTCCTAAAATTTTACTAATTTCAAAAATATTTTATTTTTGAATTATTGCTTTCATAAATAAAAATATAACACACATCTGGACAAATTCGTTGCACTTTGTGGAATTTAATCAATTCGTTTCATACCCTATTCTTCAATCAAATTTATCTCACGTACATGTTGTCTACTTGTTAATCCCTAATGACCTTCACAGCAGGTATTTCAGACAATATTCTCTATAGTTAAAGTTTCTATGTCTTCTCACAATAACACCATATAGAATCTTCTGGAAAATTTGTACTAAACAGAACTTTTTGGAAATTCATTCTTTATCAATAATAGTAATAATATCTGCGCAGTTGATAAAGCTGTATAAGGTGGCTTGTATGTGAGGTTTTGTGTTGTATATTACAAAATTATGATGGTTGTTTGTTGATGATGTATTTGTTGCCCCACCTGAGGGGAATTGGTGGGGATTGTAGTGGTCGCGATTCACGGTAAAACTCGCGCGATTCACGAGAAATTTGATGACGTCATGGGGCCAGTGGAGAAGAAAATTCCACATGTTCTGCAATTTATGCTCGTTGGCCGAATGTAACGATGAAGAAGTGGCGTGGATGACGGAATTCCCAAGAATCCTATGTACTTTCTCGGAAGACCCGTTGTATTTCTCAGAAGATTGATGAAATTTCCCAGTCTTTTCAAAATTGGGTTTGGGGGTGAAGAATTCTTTTTTTTTTCCTTGTTAGGCATTTATGAAATGAGGAATGATGTGAATTTGTGAGATATTTAACATTGAAAAAATTGTGTGACATTTTCTGTTGATTGGAGTTTATTGCAAAAAATGAAATATTTTATAGTTGCGGAAGGAAGAACTTTTCTACGGGAAGGAATTTGTGCATACACTGTTAGCAAATGGTAACGTGTGTAAAAAATTACACTATCACACTACAATAGGACACTTTAGTGATATATTTCTCGGATGTGATTACACGAGATATTGCTGGTATGCTTTTATTTTTGCAAGAGATGGAACGAGAGGGAGTTATAGAGTTGAATGGTGGTGAAACAGAGATCAATAGTGGCTATTTGCTCCAACATTGCGATTACACACACAATTTGTGAGCTTAGCGACGACGTATAAAACCAAAGAAATGATGACGCATTCCCTCAGTCAAACACAGAACATCGCAGTGTAAAGTTGGTGGAATTTTAGTTGATAGAGAAGAGAGCTTATTTGAGGCATTTTCAAGAGTAGCAGTTTTTTTTCTATTTCTCAAGTTTTTGAAATATTTTTCAAGTGGACTTTTTTTTGTGGAAATTTATCATACAAAGTGGATTAAAGCATCAAGGATAAACCACACGCTACAGTGCGTTTTTGGCCATAGAGAGAGAGAGGGGGCTCAAGAAAAAAATCTTGCATTTTCTTTGGGTTTTTCTAGTGCCGAATAAAATTGTCTTGAGAAAGTTCTCAGACAATGCAAGAGTGTAATTAATTGAATTTTTATTATTGCAAATTGTGAAATTAAAAGCAGAATTTACATTACCAAAGTTATTGAGAAGAAAAAAAGATTAATAAGACATTGGGGGAAGAAAGACAGTGTTTTTGGTTAATAAAGGGAAAAACTTGTGTGTGAGTTACATAATTTTCTTGGAGACACTAATCGAATTCAATTGAATTTAGTGTGTGCAATTGACTTTTTGACCTCGTATCTAATACATTATTCACTGGGAGTGTAAAATAACAAAACAAAAAACGAAAAGAAGAAGTTATTGTGACCAGAGACAACTTTGTGCACCCCAATTAGCAATTAAATTTAACTCTATTAAATTGAGTTTGTGAAGAGAAATTGCTATATAGAATTCCGAAGGAGGAGGAGAAGAACTCTTTTTAAAAGGAACTGTTTTTATCTAGAGAAATTTTTGCTGCAGTGTGTGAAGATAAGAACAGCTAATAAATGACGCTCGACAGTAATATTTTCAACGACGTCTTCCTCTATAGTCCATTTAATAACACAAATGCCCCATTGACCCCAGTTTCAAAGATGGTGAGTGTGTATATGATGTTTATACAAAATTTCATATTATAAAATCAATTTCTAATTGAGTAATGCTTGCACATACAAAAAAAAAGGACTTTATAAGAACAATCACGATGATTTCACTCCATATGAGTCGCTTTTTTCTCCTATTCATGCGTCGCTGCTGCGATAAGAGAATTTTCAGTGGAAAAACGTTATTTCTGGACTTTGTGATAAGACACTTGTCTCCAATTTACCCCCACACTTTGCCATTTTGCGCGAAAATCAGCGAAATAACAAATGTGAAATGAGAATGTATTTTAATGTCCCTTTTTTGTCGTGTAAACCCATGGATGGTGATAAAGAACAACAAAAAGTCCGCATGTTATCTCTTAATTATTTTATGTATATACAAGTCTTTCTTTCGACACTTATTTTGGACATCTTATGGCACAAAATGTTTGTACCAACTTAATAGTCTCTCAAGAATACTTAATATGTTTAACAAGAGATATAAAAAAATAATAAATAAAAACATAAAAATCTATCTAAAACCCTGAAGTACATCTCAAGTCACTATAAATTAGTGTAGTAATAAGTTATGGCAAAGTATCTGAACTTTACAAAATACTCGAACTCGTGACTACTATACTCGTAAAAGTATAGTTTTTTGTTGAACAAAGTTGTTTAGCGGTCCAACTTGTAAGGTGAAGCCTTATATGTTTACGAGTTCGAACTTTCTGCATTATTTCCATTACTCTACTCTTGGTCTATTCTCCGGTTCACAATCAGTTTGAACCGATTTATAGATCGTCTGAAAGTTTGAGGAAAATCACTTATCGGTTGGAACTAATTTAGACTTTTCAGGAATTCCAAGGCCTTTACAATAAAGAAAATTTTACTCCAATCGGTTAAGAAATAAGCTTTCTACAGTCTTTTTTACCTTCGACCTTGAAAAGTCGCATTAGGAATGGTTTAAGATCATTTTTATATAGGGTAAGTGAGCCAAATTTCGGCATAGTTGCATGCAAGCGTCAAAGTCTCAAGTTTGAAATGTAATATTTTAAATTCAAATTGATTCTTTTTTATTCTTTCTTCCTAAAGAGTGTTGCTTGGAACCTTGTAAAGAGTTTACCGTCTTTATTTACTCTAAAATCATTCTTAATACATTTTAAAATGAATAAAAATATAGACATAGCTTTGGTGACCTATTTCGGCCACTTTCATTCTCATAGTTCCTTGCCCTTCGGGAATTCTTCCGATGCCTTTTTCACGTCATCTCGTTTGTCGAAGCTACATTTTTTGTTATTCTTTTGCATTGTATAATCTCTAGAGTATGTAAAAACTAAAAATTCGTGTAAATTCGAGGAACAAAAAAGGTGGCCGAAATTGCAAGCTGGCCGGAATTTGGCACACTTGCCCTAGATGAAACTAAAGATAGAAAGGATTTGTAAATCACAGAATATTGAATTCAGCAATGACAGGCTCCAAACAACAAACTTTCACGTTTTTGCGATATCCCAAAATAACAGGTGCGGAATGATTACCTTTCGATACTATCGATTCGATAGTATCGGTAAATCTATATCTGCTAGATTAAGCAAATATCGACTTTTAACGCATTGTTGGACCATTTATTGTAATATTTAAAAAAATGTGACCTTAGAAAAATATCCCAGTTAGTTACAAAAGGGGCAGCTATCGTTTAAAGTTTCCAGAATCGATAGTCGATACGATACCATAGAAAAGAAGTTATTATGTCACCTCAGTTTTGGATAAACAAGGAGACGGATGGGGAAAATTAAGTGAATGTTGATAATTCTTTAGTAGAGGGTCCCCTAAAGATCCCAAACTACTATCTCTAACTGTTTGGCTTCTAGCTCTAGTAACAGTCAAAAAAATAGATAAATAAAATTGGGGAACGTCATTTTCAAATGTTGGATTTGCAAAGAAATGTTAAAAATTTGAAAAATTTAAGTCCTTGGGGAATGGAAATTTGAAGGAAGGTCCAAAAAACATAGGTTTTATACAGTGTTCTCTCAATGGTGTACGAGCAATAAGATGTTAATGTAATTTTTACGAGTTCTCAACAAGCCCAGAAAACACTCAAAAGAGGGTGAGGTAAATCATTAATTTTGCCACATAAAATACATTGATAACATTTTTAGCAAATATGACATACTTTTTTGCCAATATAAAGAAATTTTCTGTATTTGACCATTTTTGGGAGAGGAGAAAGAAATAAAGAAATACGCGAAGAATTAAAAACATTGAAGTATGTCACATTCTTGAATTTCTTTCAATTTTGTTGTTTTCTTCTCGAAAGACCTTCTTGTTGTAAAAAAAAATGAGATTGTCTTATTTGTTTGCACTATACTCTGTAAGCTATTCACAGCATCAATAAAGGTACTCTATACGAATGTATATATATATATTTACACACAAAATTTGTCTAAAATTTGACAGAAACAAGCTAGAGGAATTTGTGCAGTAAATATTTTTGCTAATTGAATTCGTAAACATTATATACCGCTGAATTGCGAGAATTCTCACAACATTCACACGCTATAAAGTTGTTGGAATAACACAAAAAATAATTTAGAAATGAAAGATGTTGATACTTCGGACAAGATCGTCCGTTGTTCGTGTTTCTTCGGCTATTTTAAATTTGACATATCCATCAAATTCAAAAGACGCGTAACGTAAGATTTAACTGAATACTAAAAATTTCTGTAAATTCCCAGACAACGAATTAACCCAAGATAATTCCATAAAATAAACAATATACAATATTGTGGTTTTTTTTTTGCAAAAGAATGAATAAGAAGAGAGAGAGATTACAAGTTTAAGTAAGACCTTCTGCAAACCAAGAGATTTTCTTGTGGGTTTTTCCACACCTCAAGTGCGCGCTAAGAAATTATTTGGCTCACCTATTTTGCACCATCAACGCATTTTATTGGGAAGGAGGGAAATATAAATAAAAATTATGTACGAATTAATGCATTTAGCGTGGTTGCTCTTTCACAATGATTACGTGAAATCGTACGTATGACGACATTGATCAAAAGTGAACCGGAACTTGGTGTGTTGAATGAAGAAAATCGAGATGAAGACAACAACACTGAATGGATGTATATTTATTAAAAAAAAAAAATATCATACAACCACATCAGTGCGACAACCAGTTTCTCTCCTCTTTTAATACACAAAGACGCGTGCTTGTGAAAAAATGGGTGTTTATGCAAAAGATACTGAAATTAGTAAATTCCGCAGAAGAGTTTTGAATTGCCTGTTGTTTGGATCATTTTGAGTGTGTTTTTTTATAGCGTTGGTCAATTCAATTTCTGCAGAAATGATTTTAAAAATAACCAAAAAAAAACGTATCAACCTTTCACTAGCAGCGCATTTTCTTCAAATGAAACACCATACTGCAAACTTGCGCAATGGTTTATTGGAACACGTGCAGCTGTTCAATGGCACTCAATGCACATATTATCCGTTCTCCATCTTTTCCCATTGAAAAATTGTAGGATACATTTTTTTAAAGCCTCCAAGAAGACTAATTCAGTATGCAAAATTTGTCCAAGAGGAGAGCCGCCACCCAAAAAGGGTTAATAAAAGTTGTTTCTTTTGTGCTATATCAAGCAAACTTAACAAACACGCAATTTTAACAATTAACTATACCTAAATGGTTAGGGATTATATATACAAATACAGATGGCAAGTTGAGGGGAAATGTATAAAAAGAGTTCTTTTTTTTCGTGAGGTGGAAATGAAAAAGAAAAATAGAGACAAGTTCTTGTTGTGCGCGCGAATAAAATACAAACGTCGCGACAGGGTCTTTTGCTTGGCGACAACTTTGCGCCATTCTTTGATCGCCAAACATGCTATATATCGTCTCTATTTTCTGCACATAATGTTAGTTGATTTCAGTATAGCACGGTGTATGGCACAAAAATAATGACGGTGATTTTCGTATAGGCAATTGTCGCGAAAGAGAGAGCAGATGAAGTGCAAAATTTCACGGATTTTAACCCATTAGCATCATGTCATCTTCGTGAGATTCTGACGTATCTAGTGAGATATAACAGATGGTAAATGAATTTTACATTTCTCTGATATTTAATTTTGAAAACAAAAGCACTAAAACGGAAAAATAATTTGGATAGTTATCCGGGGTATATATTAATCCTGCGAGGACGACAACACTGATGTGAGAGAAATCCGAAAATGTTAAAATAACATTCCGGAAATGTTAATTTTACCTTGCAGTATTGATCCGAAATCGGTGTAAATATTATGCTTTTTAGGTGTATTAGGGGTTAAAGTTACCCTTTTCAATGTTAATTTTACCCTAAAAAAGGTGTAAAATTAACATTAAAAAATGTTGATATAGTTTTACACATAAAAATGTTAAGGTAATGAGGAAAAAAAGTTAATCGCACCCCCGTTTTTTTCTCAGTGAAGGAGTCTGGATGAGACCCTATTTCTGAAAAGTATTTGTAAGGTTCCACTCTTGTAAAAAATTACAAGTGTTTCAGGAAATTATTTTCTAAAGTGTACTTGAACTTTTAACTAGTGGTATACACCTTCGATCGTAATGTAATGTAACTCAGTTGTCTCAAAGGGTAAAAGACCAAATTGGTAATGTTAATAGTCGATGTTTTGCGTTTTTATTGTCACATTATAGCTCAGTATATAGTTGCTTATATCGTTAAGATTGTCCATAATCTTAACTATTTTTATTTTTGTTAAATTTATTTAATTAATTTCAGTAAAAAAAACAACAGTTCACTCATAAAATTGTACTCGAACATGTTCAGAAATAAATTTTAATTATAAATGAAGTTTTTGTAATATATCGTTTAAGGTGAAAATTGTAGATTTCATGCTTAATGTTTAAAATGTTGATTTAACTTTACTAATCAATTTGATTTTCACTAGTAATATATTTAGTCTAATGCCATAGGGACCTGATAGGGTTTCTGGTGACCTTAAGGGGATTCGAATTCAAAAAATACATTGCGTTCCCATGAATAAAGGTACACAATAAATTACATAGCCCAAAAAAACAGAGATACTAACATTGTTGATTTAGTAAAAGTTATTAAAAAGAAAGATATTAAAGAAATAAAAAAAAATATTTTCTGAAAGGTCTAGTGTGACATACAAAATTCTATTTACACTCAGCTCTCCGATATTCGGCTTTCCGATAACCAGATGACAGCTGTCAAATACTAGAGAAAGTCAAAAAAAAGTTCCCCTTTCCGCGTGTGTTTTTTAAGTCTTTTTCAATCCCAATCATACAAATAACGGAGAGCAGAATGTATATGACCATGGTATCACATAAAATTAATATTGATATTAAGAAGTTATGGAAAGATTAGATGCACTCTAGTAGAGTAACACGATCAGTAATATATTACTGTATGTATTAATTGCATTGTTAATAATATTGTACGTATGAAAAGCAATTCGAGCAATTTTCCATGCGTGCCAACTGTGTTTCGGGCAGTTTTCGAGTAATTTCCATGCCTGCCAACTTTGTAAACCAAATGCTCGCAGTTGGCATGTGCGATTAGGAGCCAAAATCAAATACTTGCTATTTTTTGGCATTCTCGCAATTAAGAAAATAATCATAATTAATCTAATATGTGACAATAAGGTGAAGGTTCGAATCAAAAAAAAGTTATAAGAAAAATATTGTTCAGGTATTTAAGATTATACATCAAAGCTAACCTGAAAAAGCAGCCATGTTTTTTTTTTTAAGTTTAATGGCATGACTATTTCAAAGTTAGGTAGACTTGCAAATTTTCATATTTTTTCATAAATTATTTAGGTTCTATCGACTTTTCTGATTGGCTAGAGCTTAAAAGGATAGGAAGATTTGACCAATAAGAGATCGCAAATAAGACTAAAATATTTTATGGGATTATATTATAGAATATATGTTAAAGTCTGTAGTTCACTAATGACTGTTCTGACTGTTGGATTTGTTTGACTATTTGATTGTTAAATGACGCAAGTGACCTTTTAAACTTAGACTAGATTAATTTTCTACTTTTTTTTAATAAAAAGAAAACAAACTACATTTCCCTTATTGTGGGGTTCCTAGAATATTTTTAAATTTACTTTACTCAATAATGATGAATGTTTTGTTAAAAATAGATTTTACTGCTATGAGACAAAAATGCAAACACCACTTGCGATAATGTTAATCGATTGTGTTGATTAGTGCAAACTGATTTATTTTTATGCATAACATGTTGCTTCTTACGATAACAGAAAACCATTCAGCAACTGCAATAGATTAAGTATCTTGGTGACACGAAGGTCCGTAAAGGGGTTAAAAGATTATACAGTTGAGTATTGCGTGTGTCTGTCTCTTGAAATGTTTAGTAATATATAGAATTATCACGATGTTACAGACGCCACTAAATAGTTGCCCAGAAAATCACTGACGAATTGGGCGGAGATGCAATGAGAGGGAGTTTTTACTGAATCACATTTCTATAAATATAAAATTTATTAGACACAGCACTAAGTTGTTTGAGATTGGGTCTAATGCAAAAATATATTATGAGATTTTTGAATTTATATAGTAGCAATATTTATTGATGTTGATGTGACAGGAAAAAAGCTCACTACCACGTGTTACTAAAAAATAAAAATATCACATTTTTGCCCATGAAATTATGTCTGAATTACATAAAATACTATCTTTTGGTTTGTTGAACTTCTCATGCAATATCTCGTGTATTTCGACCAAAAAAATCCAAAGCCTAAAGATTGTAATTGAGAAAGTTTTAGACATGGGTTCTCTTATCGTCTTTGCCTCCCTCCCAAATGAACTTCTCACTATCAGGGCAATAGAAATTTCTAAGTGTTGTCTATGGCCTTTTCATTTCCATCCAAACTTGTTTGTTTTAGATATTGAGTGGTAAGATTAGGAAAACATTTCTCTGCATTTAAGGGCAAGTATTTTGTCAAAGAAATCTTTTTAAATATGTTTTTGTCTAACTAACATT
Organism: Phlebotomus papatasi; assembly: GCF_024763615.1. NCBI lineage: Eukaryota > Metazoa > Arthropoda > Insecta > Diptera > Psychodidae > Phlebotomus > Phlebotomus papatasi. Next base: position 41,031,716 of record NC_077222.1, on the reverse strand, counting down.
CCGTCTTCACTAAATTGCTAATAAGTTTTTTTTTGTTGTTGTTGACAATTTTAACTGCTTTTCCAATGAAATCTTAAACTATTTTTGTGCCTTTGAGAAATATTTCTAAGAAAATTTGTTGAAATATATTCATGTAAAAAATTTATCTACGGGGATTTTTTATGAATGTTGAGAAATGGCACAAAATGTTGGGTTTTTTGTTTTGTTGCGTGATTGGATGGAGTGCAAGAATAGAATTTGATAAAGAAAAATCATGATGAATTAAACTTGAGCTCAGTTAAAATATATATATATAAGAAATTTTATTTCAACTTTAGCTTATCACAATTAAATTATTGCGCAAGTTCTTGGCATAGAGATATGAGGAAATTCATTGTAAGATTTCATTCGTAAAGATTAGGTACACGGTAAAAAATAGGCAGATAAATTTACTCAAACTACGATAGAATGTGCTCATTGTCACCCTGTAGAGTTTGTTGGATTTTTAAGTGTCGGTGTCAGTGATAAACACTGATAAGAATTGGTGAGACTGATGTTGAAGAGAGAGAGTGTGTAAAGTAAATGGTATTTCGAAACTTTCCTAAAGTTTTGGGCGCATGGAAAAAAGGTAGAAAAACGTTTACTAATGTGCTATCGTCGCGTCAGTTTGTGTCCGGAAATCGGTGGCAATTGAACCCCTAAGTTTTAGAGAGAAACCTTTTAAGCCCAAAAAATTGTGGAATTTACTGGGAAAAAATAATTTTGTATACAAAGAAATTATTCAAAAAAAAAATTCAAAGTCATAAAAGCATCATATTTTTAGTTCTTTCAATGCTGTCTGGCCATTTAGATAGGTAACAAGAAATAAAAGGTAAACAACAAAATAGTAGTAAAAAAAATCATTCATCCTGTTTAATTTTCTGTTTTCCGTCCTAGTGTAATTTTTTTTATTATATATAATGGAAACAATATTGTGTGCTCAAGTGCTGTTTTTCCCCCCATGTCCAAATGAAAGAGCATTTACAATGAAATTTATTTAAATTTTAATGACAATTCTTCTTGACCTCTTCCACTGCTCGCACCCCATTTGTGGGTTTCTCACACAATCCCAATGGATTTCCTCGTGTTAACCAAGAGGCAACACATTACTAAAATCACATTAAAAAAAAGTATATATAATACGTTTTTGCTATTAAATGATGAAGAACAAAGAACATTTTAAAATCAACTGCATGTTATTATTTGCTTTCTTGCTGGTTGACGAGTTCTTTGTGTCTCCTTCGTTTTACCTTTGCCCTCCCTCCTCCTTCTTGTTGTTCAATTCAATTGTGAATTATTGGTTTTATTGTCTTACACGGCTCATTTTTCTTCACTATATTACATTCTCTCTGTTTCTTGTTCTAGAATTTCTCACCACAGAGACATAATAATTTTTACAGTGCATCGCGAGATATAGAACACAAAAAAAATCAATTTATGAAGAGAATTGACGTAAATTTTTCCATATATTTTTCAATACGAGGAAACATAAAAGGAAATAAGGTGACATTCCTAATTTAAGAAAGAAAGACGAGAAAAAGATCAAAGTTTGTAAAATATCCATCCCGGAAGTGTGCAATATAGCAAGTATGTCCGGAAGGATTTAATTGAAGGCACTCCAAGGTTAAGGAAAATATCATTATAGTGGATGCATTTTCAAACTGTATAATGTCTATTTTTTGCGTCGTGTTGATCTCTGTAATGTGTTTTCTATAGCGAACACCTTCCACCTGTATTTGTTGACGACACAACCAGAGAATCTACTAACCAGTCCTACACAATATCTCATTTTCTTAAATCTAAATCACAGCAATTGAGATTTATTTTTATACACTGTCGTCGGTCGTTTGAAAAGTACGTGTTCTATTTAGTAATAGGCAATTTAAAAAAAGAAGAGTTTAACACTGAAACTTTGAAATAGGATGAAATTCCTATTGATTTGTAAGATTTTGAAGTTTTAATCAGGAGTTTTATTATAGAACCTAACCTTACATGGTCATTTGTAATGCCCTAGATACACTTACAACTTAAGCCGAGAGACGACTTAGTGGAAAATGATGGAAATGTAGTTTGACCAGTATTTCTAGTATAATTACGCTAATCCGTCTCTCGGCTAATCCTCAGGTCTGTCAAGGCCCTAAGGATAGTGTGCTCTCGGCAGCTCTTGACTTTATGCATTAAACCGATAACAGTTACACAATTAAATCTCAGAGTAGACTAAAACTTTCACTACACGACTACATTTTTAAGCTTTACCTTAAGCCTTTTAAGTTAAATATATATAAGAATTTGTCCAAAAAGTCGACTTTTACCTTCCGGATTCGGCACAACTAGGCCTTCAATTAAGATCATTATCCCTAGTCTAACCTCCAAGACATTGACTTACTCTATATTAGATCTCTCTGTATTCTGTTAGACACATCCTATATCATTTTACTTTACTATAACCTGTAGAGGAATTCTGTAACAACATGACAATGTCACATGGCAAATTTGAAACTTTTCAAATAGTAAAATCGGAAGAACTAATCAAATACCCGATTCATATCGGTTACTAAGAGCTTCAAAGACACCTTTCTAATGATTAATCGATGAACACTGGGCCTTAATGTTAGTCTGAGCCCGAATTTACCACAAAAATGTGTGACATAACATTGTCATATTGTTACATAATTCCGCTACTGGTTCGATTTTTGGATCAGTGACTGTGAATACTGCATCAACTGAATTACATAATTTTCTTCAAGACTTGGTATTATCAGATATTTAATTTTTTGTTAACGTAATGAAATTATATTTAATCATTCATTGAACGTGTTGGAAATTAATAACAGAAAAAACTTAAACTGATCATTCCAGAAACCGAAACACCTTAGAATGTTAGAGAAGCCTTATAAGTATTTAATGCTCCTAAGTTTAAATTGTATCATTTGTTTTATTTAATCTTACAAAATGCATTATTATTGTACTTATTATTCTTTTTTTATTTATTTATTTGTCTGGAGGTAATTTTTGATCTACTGCGCTGCGTAAGCTCCGGTAACACACAATTTTAGGTCATGCCCTATTCACAGGTTATAGCGCTATCAAAAGTAGCAATATTTTAGTATTATGATCTTATAGATTTTATTATTTTTGATATTTAATTCGAGACGAGACAAATTAATCTGGATAAAAACCACTGTCGCTCTTCCAATCAAAAGCTGGGATTGAAAAGCCCCACCCAAAAAGAAATAGAACACTCCTTCTTGAAGATTTTTAACTGAAAACAAAAATTGGTCAAATTTAATAGTTTTGCCATGTTTTTCAAAGGGAAAATTTAGTTTTAAAAACGGACTCTGAAATTCAGTTATTACCGTTTCCGACCAATATTTAATTCTTTTATTGCTAATGAAAATATTATAGTGGGCGTGTTCTATATTTTCTCCAAATGGATTATGGTGGTTTGTATGCGATGTATTGTATTTTCACCCTATAAAGTACTTCGGTTGAAGCTGCTAAAGTAGGCGTGGCTTAAAATTATTCAAAAACGGAACTTTGTGAGATCAAATACAACCTCACTATAAAAATTAAAAATGTAAGATGTATCTGGGTTAAAATCTCAAACAATGATATGTCTTAATTCTTAAGTTTCAATTTCTAATAATAGGGTAAACCGGGGCAGAAGTAGACACGGGATCTGTATGAGATCTATATGATTTCATAGATAAGTATAGGGATCCTTGCCCATTACAGAAATGGTCGACATAAGTCCAAATAATAGTGTAGACATAAACATTAGTGTTTCGTGCTACCCCATGTTTACTTTTGCCCCAGTCTTCCCTAAAGGCGTCTACACATTGGGAGCAATTTTCGTCAAAAATTGCGTTTTTGACAGAAATTTGACGTTTCCCCCTACAACGCTGCAGGGAATTTCCTTCAAAAAAGCAATTTTTGACAAAAATTGCTCCCAATGTGTAGAGGCCATAATGTCAATGGAATCATTTTTGGGGACATATTTACTTTAACTCTTTTCTTTTAACACACCTATTAAGTTGCTAAATTAGTTTACGGACTGGCGATAGATAACAATATCTTTTTTGCAAAATTAGCCTAATTTACTTACAAGTTCACCTACTTTCTGACCAACCCTGAATACACCTTATCCCCACGTTTAGTTAATTCGCTTGAGAGTCGTGACTTGTTCGTAGATTTGTGCAAATTATTTCGGTCTCACTCTCAAAACGGCTAGCAAATGGTGTGCAAGAGGAGGTGAGAAGGTAGTTTCTTAGATACATTTTTGGCATGTGTTGCCCACTAAAAGAGCTGAGGAGTGTGAGTGTGATTTTCCGGAAAAGTCGATGATGAGAAGATGTACGAATTACAGTCGACCCAGAGCCTCTTTGCAAAGTGGATTTGGGGCTTTTTTTTTGTTCAAAAGAAAAGCCAATTAAACGAACGAACGAATAAAATTAATAAATTTTAAAAGAATAATAATTTTTCTCTCTAAATTGTATTTTTTTTAAGTTGTTTTGTCGAATCGCAAATCGAAAGTGTTGTCTGAAGAATCGGTATTTCGCAAGATTTTGTAAAAAGATTTATCATTTTTTTTATTATTCTCGCACGGTGTTTATTTTCATCATCAAAAAATTCTGTGTATACCACAACTGTTTTGGTATTTTTCTCACTGTTACGGGTGTTTTTTTTTAGCAAGATTCTCTCGCGAAAAACGGAAAAGTTGACTATATAATGTGTGTTGTGGTGTATATTTTAATTGCAAGAATTCATGTGAAAATATCTGAAGAATTTAACTAATAATTGCGTCGTAAAATTTGTTTTTCAACATTTATTTTGGAAATCTCTTTTTTTTTGGAGGATTATCTTTGGAAATATTTACAAAATTGCAGTGTTGTTGGACCCACAAGAATTTTCGAGAGACTTCTTTTCTCTGTTTAGCTGTACTCAAGCCACGCAAATTTATTGAAAGTGACGTAATTTATACAATTTAAAATAATAATACAATAAAATCTATTAATATCGTGGGTTATAATTAAACTTCATGAGGTGGATGTTGTTTAGGGTCACGAATTCTCGGCAAAAGTGGCGGGATTACAACTTATTTTATCCGATTTTCAATCATTTTGTCTCTCTTTCTCAATAATTTGCAATAATTTCTCAATATTAATGTATATACACATTTACTTAGAATATTATTTTATTGATGAAATATTACTGCGTCGTGGTAATTTTTTAATGTGAACTTTTAAAGAGTTTGTAGAGTGTTATTAATCCCACACTGCCACGGAATTGTATATACAAACCCATGCTGTTGGTGAAAAAACTGTGAATGAATTAAAAAAAAAATATAAATATACAATGATTTTGATTGAGTCACAGAATGATTTATAATTTCTAAAATCACCCAAATGTCTGACTTTGAAATTCTTCATTTTAACAGATTTTCGTCTTCCTAAAGAATCACAAAGTTGTTTTTGACTATGTTAAAATAAATTTACTAAATTCACCTATAAAGTTCAAGAAAATATTCGCAGGTGTGAATTTTTGGCACGTTCATCAAAAGGTTTTGACATTATAAAAAAATATATATAGTAAACATAATGTTAGGAAGCTGCTAAATCATTAGAACGGCAATAGAATATAGAAAAGTTTAAGAAGAAATCTCACAAAGAGCAAGATAGAAGACAATATTCTCTACAAGAAACTGAGGACGTCATCGTCTAAAAACAACATTTTTATTTTTATAATTTCACTTCTACAAACAGACAAATAGACTCTCTGCTCAAAAAAAAAATACACTCAAGAGAGAAGGAACACAAAAAAAACTAACTGAGATTGAGAAAAAGAGGCATTTTCGTGAATTTTTCCTGTTTGGCCGCAACATCTCATGCTGGTTTCAATTAAAAGAAAATAGATTCCAAGCGGTGATTTTTTTAATTTAAAACTTCATGTGGATTTTCCCACGAGATTTTCTCAGAATTTTCACTGAGTCTTGCTCCTATTTTCTACGTCTGACGATTTTTTAAGTCAATATTTCTCTGACACTTTTTTCTTGATTCCACTGAAGATTACTCTTGGAAGGAAATATTTGAATGCAAAAGAGTTTGATGAGATGGATGCCTGTGAAATTGCAAACATTTTAGCCACTGAGCTCTTTATGCAACAGGTACAAGAATGAAAGTATTGAAGGTTAAAATTAAATTTTATATAAAAATGTATTTATTTTGAAAAAATTTTTCTCGAAGTAATTTTGATAGATTTTTACTAATTTCTGTCTATTTTCTTTGATTTCTTGCAGCTCGTATCTTTGGATGGGATACACAGTGGAGTTCCAACGAGAACAACAGCAACTCTCACACCGACAACCCTAAGGAATATCGAACAGGTAAATTGGAAAATTTATGTTAAAACATTTTTCGAATAGATCATAGGTATAAATTCAATTTTTGAAGTTGGCCATTGTCATTATTTAACATTAAAAAATTAATTTTTGAAAAGAAATCAAGATGTGTCAATTGAAAACCCTAATAAATGTTTAAGATTTGCAAAATATTAATACATTTTATGTTTATTTCTTTGACGCATTGATAAGTTTCGTGGACTAAGCATAATTCACATGTAATCAAATAATATTGATAAATGATTAAAAAATCTTAAAGCTTAAAATTATTGAAATTATGCAATTTCATTTTAATTTGTCCAAATGACTCAGAATCAAGTAAATTTTTTCCCTGCTTTCTGACATCGAATGGTATACGATTACGGCGATTAAAATAGCATTTTGTAGTATCCTTGTTATATCGCTCATTCGAAATTACAGGATAGGGTAAAATTTAGAAAGGCAGGCATTTGAGAAACAGCTCAGGTTCATATGTATTTATGTGTTAACCCTTTAACAACGAGACAGTTTTCGCCGACCGAAAATCAGCAATAAAAATTAAACCGATAAACATAATCAGTAATAATAGGTCTTACATCCAACCTTAGAAAATTCAACAAATTCTGATTTGGTGTATTTTTTGTGTACATGGACGATAGGGACAAAAATAGCCCAAAAATTGAAATAATTTTTCTGACAAAACCAATGAATGATAAATTTCGCTCTAATGAAAAATATTATGTTTGAGTATAAAAATAATTATTAAAATCAATTTTCAATATGAGAATTTAAAAATTCGTCATTTTTTAGCTTAAAAATTTACTGTATAGCAAAAAGCTGTAGACTTGCAAAAAATATCCAAGATTCCTTCAACCTTCCACTTTGCAATTACGTACAAACTTAAGAAAAAAAAATAACTTTAGTTAGTCTGGAAAAATTATTTTCTTTATGGGACACCGATGTTCCAATCGTCCTTAAAAGGTTAAGGCCGCTTTTCGTAGTCCGACATTCGTTCATTTGTTGTGTCCGACTTTAAGAAATGTCCGACTTTTAACAAATTATCTTACCAACTCTTTTTCGATTGAAATTTTAATGTACTTAAAAGAGAATTCAATCAATTTTCATATATAATCATAATTTCAAACTAATTTTCTTTGTTAGAAAAATTTATAAGATAAACCGGGAAAGGATTAACTACTAGAAAAATTCTGTAACAGTATGACAATTTTTTTTGTAATTTTTTATATGGAACTCACAAATAAAAAAACAACATGCATTATTTTTCTACAAAATTTGTTTTCTAAATATCCGTGGTTGTTATATTTAAACGTATTTACAAAACAAAAGCAATTGATGACTGTTCTCAATTTTATTCGTCGCGTTAAATGTTTTTATTGTTATTTCGAACTGTATGTACAGTGCAATTTATTTATCTGTTTTATTTTTTTTTTTTCTAAAAGGAACGAAAAGTTTTATGCTGTGAAACAAAATAAAATTTTATTATTTACAAGAAATAAAACAAATTTACGTCACATTTAGGATTAGCACATGTGCTAAATATTTGGTACAAACTTTGTTGTATAAATTTTTTGTTTCTAAGTGGTTTTAAGACCAGAGTTTTAGCTCAGCTCTTGAAGATCGTGAACTTCTCAAACGTCTCAAATACAATTGCTATGATTTTTAGAATTTGGATTATATCTGAAATAAACAATCGTTATTAAAAAATTTCATTAAAAAAATCATTCTTATTGAGAAATGAAAGTATAGTGACAACAATTAAAGCACAGGAATAAATTTCAGGTCTAAAGCTCGTATAAGATATTTAGAGTCAAAGGGACACCTATTGGCTCTTCAGAAACTTGCATCATGAGTCATGACCTATTGGTACTCTATTTTGTACCATTTAGAATATAAAATTTGACCTTATAGGAAGAAGTAGATTAATAAAAAAGCGACATATATTGCTTGGAATTAAATTTCAATATTTTGACGAAATTACCAAAAGGTGTTCCCTGTCGAACAAGTGTTCCTTCGACCATATCACTCATAAAAAAATTGATTTGTCAGAATATAAGTCGAATAAATCGGCTTTTTGCAAAATTCGTTTTTTCGGCTTTTCGTGTAGTCCTTTGAATATTATTCCGGAAAGTTTATTATTCTCAAACTTAGGGTAAGTGTTCCAAATTTCGGCATAGTTGCATATAAGCACCGAAGTCCTAAGTTTGAAATGCAATATTCTTAATTTATATTGATATTTTTTGTTACTTCCTTTTCGGGAGGGTTGTGTGGAACCTTGAAAACTAGTTTATCATTTTTGTTTTCTTTAAATCACTTTCTAAAATATTGAAAAATTAATAAAAATATGGACATTGCTTTGGGTAGTATTCCGGCCACTTTGAGTGAAATTCCGGCCACCTTTTTTCTGATCACTTTTTGTGACGCAACGGATAGAAAATTTAATACGTTTATATGACCCACAAGCCCTGAGATCTTCCGTGTAATTTTTCCTGAAGACCTGAAGAGTGGCATCTCAAATTTACGCGCAGATTCCCGTAGCAATTTGCCCTTTCTGAACTCTTCCAAGGCCTTTTCCACATCATCTTTTTCATAGAAGCGATGGTTTTTTCTCTGGACATTGTAGAACTCAGAAATTGAAAAAAAAAAACACAAAATGAATAAGAAATTTAAGAAAGCAAAAGATGTTGCCGGAATAGGCAACACTACCTCACCGGAGAGACGATCACAAAGTACAGTAGAGTTCCTCAAATTTGAACATTTGGAGGGTATAGATGACATTTCTCACTCCTCAAATTTGAACGATATTTTCAAAACTGTAACGAAATTCATGTAAAATGCACTTTCCCTAAATTAAGATAAATAACTTTAGATATCAATGTAATTTATTGTGAAATAAATGGAATTTGTTGCGGAAGTTAATATAATACGATAATATTGAGGAAACACCAGGGAAAAATGGTTCTAATTCATACTCCATGCAAAACTTTCTTTACATAACCGCAAATTTTACATTTTGAACTCAACCGTCGTTCAAATTTGAGGAGTTCAAATTTGAGGAACTCGACTGTATATACTTTTTTACGCGAAATACAGGATCCAACTGGGAAATTTTACCCGAAATTTAAAGATTGATTCACTATTAACATAAACAGAAACAATCTTTAATGAAAACTAATCAATTTTCATGAAAAACACCGAAGGAAAACCTTCTGCACTTTACCACAAATCGCAAGACATTGCTAGAAACTCAATCGATCTGTCACATTTTTTGTAAGACTCTTTCCTCACTGAGTTTTTAGAACGCAATTTAAATTCAAATTATACCTAAAATTTAACGGTCTTTTTGTTAATACATCCTAAAATGAATAAATATTTAAAAGCAAAATGAATTCATTGACTATTCGAAGATAACATACATAATTTTAATTAATTTATTTCCATGGCCGAAATTACACTCAAAGTGGCCGAAATTAGAAGCTGCCCGAAATTTGGCAAACTTCCCCTACGTCATGTTTACTACTGCCCCAATTTCCCGCACTGTATCAGAAAATGAAGCAACTCGTTGCAAATTTATTTATAAAAAATAAAAGATTGTTTTAAAAGGGAAGAATGTGATTAAGGCAATAATAAAAAAAACACATCCTCAGGAACTCAATTACACTCAAAATAGCCGAAATTAGAAGCTGGCCGAAATTTGGCACACTTCCCCTATAGGGGTTTCAAAATCTTAAAAGTTCTATAGGGTAAATGTGCCAAATTCCGGCCAGCTTGCAATTTCGGCCACATTTTTTGTTCCTCGAATTTCCATGAACTTTTAGATTTTACGTACTCTAGAGATTATACAATGCAAAAGAATAACAAAAAATGTAGGTTCGACAAACGAGATGACGTGAAAAAGGCATTGGAAGAATACCTGAAGGGCCAGGAACTATGAGAATGAAGGTGGCCGAAATAGGGCACCAAAGCTATGTCTATATTTTTATTCATTTTAAAATGTTTAAAGAATGATTTTAGAGTAAATAAAGACGGTAAATTTGAATTTAAAATATTACATTTCAAACTTGAAACTTTGACGCTTGCATGCAACTATGCCGAAATTTGGCTCACTTACCCTACTTGGCATATAAAATCTTAGCTTGAAATAGCTCTCCTGTAAAGTTGACCATTCGCGACTTTATTCGTTTTATATTCTGAGCCGAGGGGGTCCGTGGTGCAATTGGTAAGAGGCTCGACTGTCACAGTTGTGAGTTCGAGTCCCGCCCGGGGGCAAAAGATCTCATTGAAGTGTCTTAATGGACATTTTTCACGAAACATTGTAAACTGAATAATAAACTTGTAAAATGAACAATGCAATGTACAAAATGGCAATAAAAAGCCCGGTACATCGAAATAAATAAAATAAAATATTCCGAGCCGTCGAAATATCATAAAAAATTCACTCAAAATCAGTTTAGGCTTTAATCTTATTTTGATATCATACAAAAGTTTGCTCGTTAGTGGTTCTTCAGAAAAAAAATGCAATATGTTTTTCTTATGTAATTTTCAGACTTTTATCGAGCTGAGCAGTGAAACCCCATCCTCTGTTCCCTGCCAGGCGGGTTTTGTTCCACCTCTGGCACCCTTTCCCTTCGATCAGGATCACAATAGTTTGGGCAGTACGGGTTCTGGGTCAAATTCTTCCTGGCACACGCCACCGCCCACCATCAGTGAAGATCTCATCTCGTCTGTGTCTCAGGGCAGCTCCAGTGACGGCGCCGCTACTACAACATCCAGTGGTAACACCAGCAAAGCCACGACGACACCCAGGCGCAATATGGGTGGCCGCCGACCCAATAAGGCTAGCAATTTGACGCCGGAGGAGGAGGAAAAGCGAAAGATTAGGCGAGAGAGGAATAAATTGGCAGCAGCCAGATGCCGGAAGCGTCGAGTGGATCATACCAATGAGCTGACGGATGAGGTGAATGGGTTGGAGAAGAAGAAGCAGGATCTACAGAGTGACATTCAGGCGTTGCAGCAGCAGAAGGAAGAATTGGAATTTCTGCTGGAGTCTCATAGGGCACACTGTCGACTAAAGGGACGTTCTTGCAGTCCGTTGGATGTGAAGCCTCATGTCAATACCACAATAATGGAGCTGTGTGACAGAATCAAGTCGGAACCTGTGGATCTCGAGGCAGGAGGACCTCCGTCACCCAAGAGAGTGATGCTATCGAGCACAAATCCCGATGTCATCATTCTGCCGCCAATTACATCAACGGCGGCTGTTCTGTCGAAGCCAACGGGGCGCCCCAATCGTCCAAGTTCCCTCAATGTGCCCCTCACGATGACGCCATCGCAGGTGCTGGGCGTGAGTGGAGCTGGGAAGGGGATTGCTGAATTTGCCGGAGTTCCAATTACAACACCTTCCAATGGCATGTTCAATTTTGACAGTCTGATGGATGGAGGAACTGGTCTCACGCCTGTGTCAGCGCCCCTCGTGCCCAATTGTTCCGTCCAGAACAAGAGCCCCCTCGAATTGGCAACGCCCACGAGTGAACCCTCCAAACTGGTCAGTCTATAAAAAAAACAAAGTGAGGAAATCATCCATTTTAGAGAAATTTCCTCAGCAAAAAGAAAAAAAAAGAAAAGAGAAACGACCCCACAAACTCAAAGTATTTTCTCAACAAAAAAAAACCTCCCCAAGATACATTTGAAATACTGGACATTGAATGAGGAAAAGGCGGCGTTGTGATATTTAATTTTACAAGAATTAACAAAAAAAATAAAGATAATTTAAATAAATAAATGAGAAAAAATTGTTAAACGAAAAGCTTACCAGGAGGGGAGCTCAGAATAGCTCTTATTTAAATTTATAAAATTGAAAAAAAAAACCTAGTCATTTTGACAGTGACAGATAAAACTTGTCAAATTTGACAAAAGCTCCACCTCCCAAGCTAGAAAAAAAAAAATGAAAAATTAACGATTAAGAAAAAGTTGCTTGTTGAGTCAGTACTTGCAATTGCTGCAATATATTTGTTAATAATAAATAAAAGAATTGAAAAAAAGAAAATCATGCTTTAAAAATGAAAACATTTTTACACAGTTAATTTTAAAGTAAAATAAACTAGTTTACCAATTTCTAGAGAAAAAAAATGCGTCTTTTTTTGAAGAAGAATGAAACTGATGAAATCGATACCAATTAATGAGAATTTTTTTTTTGTAAAGATTTTTGCTAATTAAAAGAGAAAAAAAAATTGTATTAATTATTTTATATTTAAGACCACAAGTTTCTATTTCCCTCCTCTCCCTTTGCTATCCCCCCTTCTTGTTTAATTTTTAGTGCATAAAAAGCGATAAAATACATTTTTAACCATTTTTTTGTATTATTGGAGATGCTCAATTGTGAGTGAGAAGTCGCAATAAAATTTTTAATTTATTAGATTGAGAATCACGAATGTAGATTTTATCGATTACAATGCATATAGAAAATGTATTTTTGATGCCATATATTTCATACATCTTATTGCTATTTTGGAAGAAACAAAAATGATGAAAAGAATAAATTTGTGAAAGTAAAAGGATAAGAACATGTTTTATTTGCTGGATTTCTTTTTCGAAATTTAAACAAAATTTTCTTTGGTTACTGATTGCTGCTAATTTCATTCGATGTTAATAAAATGTTCGAAATGTGTCTCGGATTAGGGTGAATGGTGTGTTGTACGAGATAATTGACATTATCTATCTTGATTCAGGCAATTGCCGATTCAGTGGACAGTGACCAGTTTTATCTGGTTATGCTATTGAATTCAACCTCTGATTAACCTTGTTCGAAAGCGCGTCTCCGCTGTTTTTTTCAACCCCTAAAATGTCACCATGCTGAAAAATATACAGCAACTTTTAAGCTTTTCCTACAATTTCTAAAAACAGAAACTTGTACAAAAAAAAAAGAGATGGCAAAGCGTCCCAGCTTTGCGGAATGCTCGAACTCACGAGATAGAGCTCACCGTGAATTAGCTTTTTGCACAATCTTTTGGAATCACTGATCTACCAGAGATCAAATTGATTTAAATCACAAAAGCATTTGAAAATCAAAAAATCGGTACTTAACTCTTTCGCGTCATTAGGGTCATATATGACCCGGGGAAAAAACAATTTTTTTTGACTATTTACACATTTAATTGAAATCTATCGGTTTGTGCATGACATCATAATAGAAGGATGTAAGATTTTTGGCTAATTTTCTCAAGACTCCATATATTCAGGAAAAGAAAATATTTGAGATCAAAAATCAATAATTTCGAACTTTGTGAAATGACTTTTCTTTTTCAAATTTTTTTATATTAATTTATTTTTTTCAGAAAAAAGTTCTTTAGAAACACAAAATAGAATATCCAAAGATTGTAATATTGCATATTTTGATATAATAAACTAGTCTCAATTTTCCAGAAAAGCATGTAGAATTTTCCGGGTCATATATGACCCTATGGTCCCCAAGGGTAACAGTGGTTTCGTCCCAAAGCTATAGCGAAATGTAGTTGGGACATTGTTTTTCTTTGTGAAATGCAGGTGGGACATCTTGCTCCTGGACATTTCATCTTATATCTGATGAATTATAACATATTTTGCAATATTTTAGAGTATTCTGCAAGCGTCTCATATTGTGCAATTGTATTGTGTGTGAATCAATATGTGGATAAGTTTATTTTTGCCAAATACCACTCAAAATATTGTGACAGTGACTGTTCAAGGGATTACCAGGAAGATTCCTTGAACACTAAGAGTACAGTGTTCATCAAGACAATCCAGTTTGCCATGGTTTTGGCCAAATTAGTAACTTCAAGCAAAAAAAACTCTTAAAAAGCCCGTGATATAGATTTTGAAAATGGTATGTACACTTCCCTTGAGGACAATAGGGTCATATATGACCCGGGGTTTTTCCGAGTTTTCACGCAATGGAAATTTTTTTTCCTCTCTGAACTATTATATTTGATCATAAAGCATTAGGAAAAAATCAATTTTACATGAATTCATCTGCTGAATAAAAGTGTGACGCGAAAGAGTTAACCGATTCATTACCGATGAAGACCGATGCAGCCGCGTTCTAATTTGCAATACTATTCTAAAAAATCCAAATTTAACCAAAAGGAAAAATGAGCCTTCCAAAGTGGTTGGCCTTTGACCTTCAATAATTCAAAATGGCGAATTTTTCGGTCATGGGCGAATGTTCGCCAGGACCAGCTTTAAAACATATCCAAAAATCATTGAAAAAGCTTGGGCCAATTTTTTGCAAAATTGGAGAAACCTCATTTTTTTAACCTATTTTTTTGAGGGATAGGGAATGTACGAAAGGGGAGGGGGAAAAGTAAAGAGGTTGGATACGAGATAATGTCATTTGAAAAGGGGTCATCGAAGACCGGAAGTCGATATCTCTTACCGTTCAAGCTCCAGAACAGTGAGAAGTTGAAAAAAAGTCGATTATATAACTGTTCTCTCTTTGAGTTCGAGCAGTAATAATGATAATATTCTAAATCAGGTTATTATGGTAAGTACCCAAGAAACATTTTTTTCTTAATATAGTCTTGTAGAATTCCTTAAGTTAAGGCACTATAGAACAAAAAATCTTTTTTTTATTTACTGATAACGCTCTTGGTTCCATCACTGAGATTACTATAAGTAAAGTGGCGCACTCTTAAAGATCTTAAGAGCTTCTATATGAATTTCAACAGAAAATTCGCACTTGAAGTCTTTTAAAAGTGCACTAAAAGACTAGTTTAATACTTGGTTCTATAAGGCAGCTATTTTGCTTCTTGGGTAAGATTACAGGGAGTTCCGCTTTCAAAGAAATTATCGGGACAGCAAAAAGCTTCCGAATTCACTCCAGTAACACAGAAAAATAGCATACCCACAGGAGAGGTCTTTGGAATAAGTTACGAAAACGCCGTGATGTATGCAAAACATTTTCGGCGCCAATTTTCGACGTATTTTCAACGCCAACGATTCATAGGAAATGTATTTCAAATTTACCGCGTGAAAAATATTTGCATACATTTAGGTGAATTTCAAAAATTAGAAATTTCAATTCAATTTAAAACTTAATTTAATTTGAAAAATCCTACACTGAGAGAAATCCGAAAAAGTTAAAATAACTTTCCGGAAATGTTTATTTTACCCTGCATTATTGATCCGAAATCGGTGTAAATATTACCCTTTTTAGGTGTATTAGGGGTTAGAGTTACTCTTTTTCGTGTTAACTTTACACTTAAAAAGGTGTAAAATTAACATTAAAAAATGTTGATATATTTTTACACCTAAAAAGTGTTAAAGTTATCAGGAAAAAAGTTAATCGCACTCCAGTTTTTTCTCAGTGTATTATAAGTCTAAAATTATACCTAAAGAACAAAATTGTCAGATAATTCATTTATTCATGCGTGAAAGTACCCCAACTTCCTCTATACTAGTCTTTCATAAACTCTAATTCTAATTTATCACTCATGGACCTCATCAACGTTAATGTAAGTGTTTTCTTCAGCGACCGACAATGCCATGATTGGTTTTTTACTTAATTTTCTGAAATTTTTCCTTTTTGTTAATAAAATGTCTTTCTTTTTGGGCCTTTACAGTTCACAATACCGACAAAATTTAATTTTTTATTGATCATTTTTACCAAAATCACGAAAATAACAACCCAATCCTCGGTCCCAACCCAATCTGCCATTGCGTTTTTTTATTTAATAAAAAGAACTGATTTTCTGGCTTAGAAAATAATTAAAAATTTCTTTAGCATTTCCAATAAATCAAAATATAATTCCTAAATAAAACCAAGTAATATAAGATCATAAATGAATAATAAAATCCAAAAAATATGTTGAAATCTGAAACATATTTGAAACTTTTTGAAACAGCAATGAAACATGAATGTGTTCTACTCCCCGCTAGATGGTTCTTCTAACCAGCGACGTGTTTTACCCTCTTGAAGTTTCAACAAAAAATCAAAACATTTAGTAAAAGTGATTTCTACTCCAAAATTCACAGTGGTAATCAATGGGAACCTAAAGAAAGTGGTGTGCAAAATAATGCATGAAGAAGAAAAATTGCCTTTAGTTGCAAGTGAGTCAAAAAGTGTGATAAAAGGACAAAGTGGATTATTTGTAGAAGCACCTGTGTAACGAGTAGCTGTGGTGGCACAACACACTGCAAAGATACGGCGAAAAATGTGGTCGTTCTTTTCACGGGAGAAAAATGACTTCCCATATGAGATTGGTGATGAGGTGCATGGGCTGGAGTCCTGGAGTATTTGGAGTCTCCACCGGGGTAGGAAGAAAGGGGCCGTGGCAGATGAAGTGTCCATTTTTGTCTATGACATTAAGAATGGAACAGAAGCTAAACTGGAATTGGCCAGGGCTTCCCTAAAGCGACTCAAGACACTGCGACATCCCAGTATACTCCAATATTTGGACAGTGTCGAGACGGACAAGGTGCTGTACGTGGCCACTGAGTCAGTTGAGCCACTAGGAACACATATCGAGAAATTGGAAACAGATGGACCACAGAAAGATCTTTACCTGGCATGGGGAATCTTTCAGATTACGGTAAGAAGAAGAATCAAATATCAATTTTCCTTCCCCATGGCTTGAGTCACTTGTATGCTGATAGCACAGAGATTAGTCATCAGCATCAAAGAATCTTTGAATATCAAGACAGTCTAGTTCCCTGTAGAGAGCTTATTCTCTGTCAGTCTCTCACCCAAAATCTCATCTAAATTTCTGCATGTAAAAGTTTTCAAAACTCTCCTAAAACACCTGACACAGCTAAATTAATCAATGCTAATGAGCACCTTGAGGTCTCTCCTTGGAAGGACCTGCACGAAAAGTCTCTCAGTGGTGAAATAAATTCTCCATAAAATTTCAAAACTGTTCTTGCACAAAGAACTAAAAGACGTGGAGGTTGCTTTTATGATAAAAAATTGACAGATTTTCGTCACAAATATAATTTATAATAATATTTACCAAGTCCAGAGATGCTCAAAAAGTTCGTGAACTAAATTTAAATTGAAGATAAAAATCCTTAAATTAATTGAAATTTGTTTAAAAATAAATTTCAAATTGATATTTGAACGATATTCTCAATAAAAAAAAATTATTTTGAAGTATAACAAATTTATTTTAAGTGTATCCAGCTTCAAGAAATTTTAAAAGACTTTAATATTACCATTTCAATTTAATTTCTGTGAAGCTTCTCCTCTAATTTCTGAGAACGCTTAAAGAATTTTGAGTTAATAACTTATTCAACGGGCGCCAAAAAGAATTACTGGTCTTGGCCTGACTCAGGACCCGTTGCCCGCCACTGTTCTCCAATTCCGCACGCGTAATGAACTGGCGTCCTGGTCCATTGCATCGCTCCATAGGAGGCTGAGTCGGCCTCCTTTACGCAAAGAATTTCCAGGTTGGTCGTCCTCATTACTTGCGAGTTTGATAAAACCAGCCCACGGGACGGAGCCTACTGAGGTGAATTTGACAGGATTATAGTCTTGTAACGCTTGTAACTAAATATTAAGTGAGATTCTTAACAATCTCATTTATTACAATCATCGCAAAATCTCATGTCCTCCGATCGGCCCCAAACTTTGCCAAAATATGTTTGGCCATTTCCTGATCACGAATATATCGCTCCTTGGAAATTACAAGGGGCCAACTAATTTTCGGCCATTTTTTCAGAAGACAGCATGAAATATTCAACTTTGTGTAAATAAGTATCTCAATTTAATGACTGAACAAAAACAATTTATTTCTTTTCTATTTATATGAGCACTAATATAAACATCGAAACTTTTAGATTTTTACCTTTCAAAATATGTTTTTTAATGAGTTAGCTTCTTGTCGTTCTAAATATGATGTGCAAATTTGGCTGAAATTAGAATGACAAGGGATCAACTTGCTTGAGTTAGTTCTCCGTTTCACAAAAATTTGAACGATGAATATATTTTGTGTCCCTTTACTTCAAAGAAAATTATGCAAGTAATCAAAAAGATTAAAATTTTGAAAAAAAATCTTCTAATTGTAGAGCTTAAATTTCCCGCCTTATAGCAATAAATGCTCTGCTGAGGCAACCCTAAATATTCGAGACGCAATGTCTCCTTTCTAGGCCAGCGCCTCTGGTGATGGTGGAGACGACTGTATTAGTTTAGTCGATCGTACGATCTCAGTGAGTACGGACGTGAGTTCGTCTCGAGTCGTACAAGTGATAGGACATAGTGCGGAGAGCTCGCGACAGTCTGGAGCCCACACCAGTCGATTGCACAAGCAGGTCACCTCCTAAGTATATTAGATTTAAGAGTAGATATTGCTTGCACCCTATATCTTTTTCAGAAGTGGGATGATGGGGAAAAAATCCCCTGAATCCCTGAAAGAGTTTGTGAGGATTGCAGAGTAGCCATCATGACGAAATTGGTCGCAATAGGTTGGATGGTGCGAGTAAGGGGGGCATTAAGCATCATGGGGCAACAGGAAAATTCCTGTCGTACACAGGAATTCAGATAAGTGACCCAACTTGGGGAAAATTGCGTTTTATTGGATTTTTAGAAAGAGAAAAAAAAACAATTAATGTTGCGCAATAAGGGAAAATTTTATTCAAAAGCAAAGAAATAATTAATTGGGATATATTGTTGATCTTGAGGGATGATTCTCGCCGTGAATAGAGGCTGAATTTCCGTAAGAAATGCGATATTTCGGGAAAAGGCTGGTAATTGCGCATCATATTGGAAATTGCGTCAGAAAATTTCTTATTGGTTCAAATTGTGCCATAAAATATCACGCGATCTCCCCTAGCGGAAAGGAGGGGAAACTTGTTCGAAAATTGTCGAAATTGCAACAGTGGCGCGACTGACGGGGGAAAAAAGTATTAGTCGTTGACGAAAAGTTGGCTGAGACAATTGCATTGTCAGAAAGTTGCTATTTTTCGTGGAAAATAAAGGAAATTATTCACAAATTCTCATACAAAAGTGTTCGGACGCGATTGTAGAAGGTGTTGTGTTGTGTGTTTGTCACGCAGGTAAGGAATTTTCCGTGAAATTGGCTCGAAAAGGAGATGACGTAATTTGCACACACAAGCCACCATCTTGAGAAATGGAATATTTTTGTGAAAATTTCAGAATGCCTCGTCTTAGAAGGACAGGTACTGACCCACCAGTGCCCAGAGAGTCACCCACGGGACAGAGCTCAAGTCACGATGGTGCTCCAAGTATTGGGCCCCAAGAAATTGCCACTATCATTCCCAGGTTCGATCCGGATGATCCCAGTTGCATGGATTGCGAGCTCTGGATTGATGATTGCAGTACTGCCAAGGAGATGTATGGATGGAGTGACAATGCTGCAATCCTGTACAGTTCCATGAGGCTGAGGGGTACCGCGAAAGTGTGGTATCATGCCGCCAAGGGGCAGCTACAGACATGGGAAATGTTCAAGAGGGATTTCATCGACAATTTCCCCGTAAAAGTCAGCATCCCTGGTATCCATGAACAGCTGAGGAAATCCCAGAAGTCCAAGAATGAGACTATAATAGCCTATTTTCACCGCATGTGCGCCCTGGGAAGGAAAATTTCTCTTGACGACCAGACAATGAAGGAATACATCATTGGGGGGATCTCACCAGAGAGCCGAAGGGCTACCTTGAGGAATCGGTCATATCCTTCCTTGACCAAGCTACTCCATGCTCTACTGGAAACTGAAGAGAAGTGTAATTCAGAGAAAAAGGATGAGAAAAGTGACCGTCACAAGGCCGGATCGTCACGAGGGTACAATCGTGGTTCAAAACAGGCAGACAGGTATCATCCCTATTCCTCAAGTTCACGTGGCGGTTCACGAGCGTCTGACAATGCAGGAATATATCAACGGGACAGGAAGGAGAGCCCAGATGAGAACTTGGACAGAGATAGAGTCAAAGGTGAGAAGTTTTCCGGAAAGACTGAATTTCGAGACAACCGGAAGTGCTATCATTGTAAGCAGCAAATTGTCCGAAAAAGCCCAAGGATTTTCAGATAAGGGTGGTCGAGCAACTCCCCACCCTGCCAAATAAAAAGGGGTTGATCAAGGAGGCTGAAGTACAGGGTCAGAAGGTGAAAGCCTTTGTGGATTTCGGAAGTGACTGTACTATTGTTCAAGAATCGGTAGCTAAACGGTTGAAAATAAAATGGCAAAAAGGGACAATTTCTTTGACGGGTTTTGGGGGAGTGAAAAATAAAATAAAAGGTAGCACCCGAATTAAGCTGAATTTAGATGGTGTTGAGAGAGAGGTTGTTTTACATACTGTCCCGGATGAGATGCAAAATCACGAGATGATAGTTGGACGTGATTTTTTCAATGATCCCTTTGTGGTGTCATTGCGTACCTGGAATGATCTGATAATCACCGATAGTGCCAAAAAAGATGTCGATGTTATGGAAGTGGAAGTTGAGATGGAAGATGAAAATAAAACACCGATTGAAATTTCTGATGATATGATTTCAGTGGGAGAGGGTGTCAGTGACTCGATAAAGGAAAGGCTAAAGGAACTGGTCAAGGAAAATCGTCAGTGTTTTTCCTTAGACACATCAGAACTGGGGCATACTACAATAGAGGAGATGAAAATCCAAGTTATTTCCGACAAAATTATCAAGTATGGTCCCTATCGAATTCCATATGCTCTCAAGGAGGAAGTCCGGATGAAAATTGAGGAACTGCTCAAGTATCAGATAATTGAACCGTCAACTTCAGAGTTTGCCAGCCCAATGGTGATTCTCCGGAAGAAGAACGGAGGAATAAGGATATGCATCGACTACCGGAAAATTAACGCGATAGTGAGGAAGGAGCACTTCCCGATGCCAAACATCGAGGAAAAGCTAAATGATTTGGCGGGTAAGAAACTTTTTAGTTGTCTGGACTTGTATATGGGATACCACCAAATCAGTGTTGCCGACGAATCCCGGAAATATACAGCCTTTGTAACACCGGAGGGTCTGTATCAATATCGACGAGTGCCTTTTAGTCTCGCAAATTCCCCAGCAATCTTCATGAGGGTGATTGCTCATGCACTACAGTCTCTGAACAAAAATGATGTAACCTGTTTTATGAATGACATACTAATCACTACAACTGATGAAGAGGCACATCTCAAGACATTGGGTGATTTGTTCACTGAACTCAGGAAGTATAATCTCAGACTCAATATTGAAAAATGCCAGTTCATGAAGAGTCAAATTTCTTACTTGGGACATGAGATTACAGAAGAGGGAGTGTCCCCAGGTAACATCAAGACCCGAGCCATATCTGAGTTCCAATGTCCAACAAGTTCCAAGGAAGTGAAGAGATTTTTGGGCTTAACAGGGTATTTCAGGCGTTTTGTGCCAAATTATGCACATATTGCTGCACCACTAAATGAGGTGAAAGCTCAAGAAAAGGATCATGTGGTACTCACGGAAGAACAGACAAAAGCATTTGAAACCCTGAAGGCCAAGTTATGTGAGCAGCCCGTTTTGGCTTTGTACGATCCCAACAAGAGACATGAATTACACTGTGATGCATTCACCAGATTTGTGACTTTGAGAGCAGTTGCTGGACCCACCACAAAAATCACTACCAAGATTCTCGACGAAGTGGCTCAATATTTCGGAATGCCGCAAGTATTGGTGAGTGATAATGGAGCTGCGTTTACATCAAAAGAATTCCAGAAGTATTGTGATGAGAACAGTATCAAGCATGCATTAGTCTCTGTTGCTACACCCAGAGCTAATGGTATTGTGGAGAGAATATTTAGAGGAGTCAAAGATGCACTCAAGACACTTTCCGAGGACAATGAAGGACGTGATTGGGACAAGAAGTTAGCCAAAGTGCAGTGGATGTTGAACTCAATGGTGAATAGAACTACCGGCGAGCCTCCCCAGAAAATGCTGTTGGGATATTCTCCAAAGACTACATTCGGTGATCAGCTGTACAACTCACTTATAGTGGATCACGAAGAAGTACGCACATCAGTAGAAGACTTGAGGACAAAGGCATATGACAGGATGTGTCAGCAACAACAGAAGCAAGCTGAAAAGTACAATCAGAAGCACATAGCCCCAAAGATTTACAAGGAAGGCGATCTTGTGTTGGTGCGACACCATGTTGCTGCATTTGGAAGTTCCCGGAAAATGCTTCCACGTTACAGAGGACCATATGTAGTGGAAACTGTCCTAGGGGCAGATAGATACATTGTTGCGGATACTCCGATCACACAAGTTACTCAGAAACCGTTCAAAGGAACCTATCCAGCTGAGAAGTTGAAGGGCTGGGTAACCGAGAAGGATTTAGAGGAGTACAGTGGGTTACTTAGTGAAGACCCAGCAAGTGATGAAGTTGCAGAAGAATTATCAATGGATTGAATTTCTTTATTCTGTTAAAACTTAGTTGATAGATTACATGTTGATTAAGTTGATGTTGAATTAATTTGGATTGCTTGTGATAATAAACTGAAGTCAAAGAAAGATTGAAATATCTATTTGTTAGATGATTAGATTTGGAATATTATGGATTTTATTGAGAACTGAATTAAAGGAATACAAAATAACATGTCTGTTTCTCATTTGGAATTTAGACAGACTGAATCATAAAGTCATAAGTTGACTGGGAATCTGTTATATTCATGGTTATGGAATTTGTTTCCTGGGTGTCTGGTCAATACATATGGGATCATTTGCATACTCTTTAAAAGGAAAATCATTTGTTGAGTCTTTGTGACAAATTAGTCTTTGTGACAGTCTCAGTCAGTCTAAGTGACAATTTGAAGAGAACGGCTAGCCGACGACGACGACGACGACGACAAAAAGAAATGGATTGACTATACGAGGAATAACAACAATTGACAAGGATACCACTAGAAGACATCATTACCAGATGCAGTAGAAGGAATGACTTTTGATAGTCTAATTCCTAAGTCTTTGTGACAATTATGACAAGGTGTATTCGGAATTGCTTTTGGTAGCATTCATCCGAAATGTTGTCTTGGTGACAAAAGAAGCGAGCAAATGAAGAAGTCCCTAGATTTGTAAAGAGGATTAGATGAGATTTAACTAACAGGATAATGAAAATGGTTAGGAATTCGGTAAGTCAAGGACTGTTACCTTTCCTCAAGACAACCCTGAATCTTCGGATTAGTCAAGTACTCCAATGAGGACATTGGTAAGGTCAGGACGGCCGAGATGTAGAGCTTAAATTTCCCGCCTTATAGCAATAAATGCTCTGCTGAGGCAACCCTAAATATTCGAGACGCAATGTCTCCTTTCTAGGCCAGCGCCTCTGGTGATGGTGGAGACGACTGTATTAGTTTAGTCGATCGTACGATCTCAGTGAGTACGGACGTGAGTTCGTCTCGAGTCGTACAAGTGATAGGACATAGTGCGGAGAGCTCGCGACAGTCTGGAGCCCACACCAGTCGATTGCACAAGCAGGTCACCTCCTAAGTATATTAGATTTAAGAGTAGATATTGCTTGCACCCTATATAATAACGAAATTTAATGACTTATATCATCTGAAAATTTATTAAATTGTCTTTCTAACTGCATTAGAATCTCAAAATCGCAAAAAAGTGAGTTGACCCCTTGTAATTTCCAAGGAGCGATATGAATGGCTAAAAAACTTTTTCGTCCGTCCGGCCGGCCGCTCTTCGGAGCTCAATATCTCCTAAATAAACTAAGAGAGATATTGACTTATACGGGCTTCAGACTTAAGACTTAGCTATCTGGCTTAACTCTTCTAATTCCTACTTAGGCACAATTTTTTTTGGAAAACTGTTGTTTAGGAATAAAGCACAAGGGCAAATGATTCATTTGACTTTGAAAAATCAATAAAATTCCTTGTTATTTAGATTTTTGGGACCTTCGGGAACTGGGCTAAACCTCCAGTCTGAAGCCGACATTACACGGTTTTCGGCAAAGATTATATATTAGTTAAAAAAAACTCCTCACCCTTCCTTCCGATATTTTGAAAACTCCTTTTTTTGTTTTCACAATTGTTCAGAGTTGACATAGATCCCTCTAAAATTTTAATACAGTTATTTGGGCCTTCTAGCTCCAATTAATTTTCCGAATTTGATCAATGAGGGAGTTTTGGAAAGTTCGCACGAAACGCCACATCTCCTACATAGGGTAGAGTGAGCACTTTTCGCCATATAAGCATTTATTGGTCACTCAAGACAAATCAACTAATTTAAGGAATTTAAGAATATGTTGTACTTCAACACTCACAATATGATCTATTCTACTATTCTAATGGGTTATTACGTCTCTTAATTATTTAAAATTCATTTTAAAACAAGTGACGAAAAGTACTGAAACAAGCATAATTGGGGAAAATGCGAAGAGGGAAGTGGGGCACCTTTGAAAGTGGAGCACATTTGAAATTGGGATTTCTTTCCTATTTTTAAGTGTAAATGAGCCATATCATATTGTAATTAAGCTTTTCAATCTGTTTGTGCAGCTATAATATACGATAAGGCTCAATTTTATTTAAAAATAGGTGAAAATCCTAATTTCAAAGGTGCCCCACTTCCCCCTACCTACGTTTCAATAAGATTCACAAAAATTCTCGAGACAAATCCTAGATATAATAGATAGATTTTTTTCAAAGTATCTTAATACAACAATTCATTTTGTTCTGACAAAAATTTCATACCTTTTTCGAAGCCATTAAAGTTTAAGGGTGGCCAAAAGTACTGACTTAAAGTAGAAAGTTCGTAAAACTGCCGCTAGGGGAGCTATTATTAAGGACAAAATGTCCAATTTTCTAAGCTTAAAGAACAAAAGTTTGACATTTACATTTTAGCTTATTTTGTTATTTTGCAATTTGACACCTTTTTGATTTAAAAACCTAAAGAAATTTAATAATAATAATGCTGACACAACATTCCATGAAGGAACAAGGCCTTCCCGCAAGGGGATTTCTAGACATGTATTATTATTTTTTGTTGTTGTTACAAAATTGTTTGTTACAGATTAAAAGCCAAAAGAAATTTAACACTTTTAAATTAAAGAGGTATACAGTAGACTCTCTCTCAATCGTGAATATGGGGTAAATTTTCATCCGGTTTAGCGATGGAATTTAGCGTCAAAGCCTTTGTAAATTCCACAAAAAGTGCTTAATTAGAAAGAATCACGATAAAATAGGAAGAACTACAGCGAATTTGAGCAAATTAGCTTCATAATTAAGCGTGAAAACTGTCAACAAAATTTGACGCCCGATTGAGAAAGAGCCGATTGAGTGAGAGTCTACTGTATAAGGGACTCTGAAATCAACCTCCAAAGGTGTCGGCATAAAAATTGTCCGCCTTTAAAGCCTGATTCATAATAATCTATCTTTAATTTGAATGTGTCAAATTTATTTACGCCTGCGGCAAATTTCTCAATTGTGTGATGGTGTTAAAATTTATAATTATTCTGAGTTAAAGGCTGCTTTAATTATATCAATCTTGCCTCGAAAACGTCCTCCCGAATAGCTTTAAAATTAAAGAAATCTTAAAGTATTTGGTCCATTTCCACTTCGTATAATGTAGAGTTTATCCAGTTTATCCGGGAGCAAAAATATAAAACGAAAAAAGAAGTGTGGACTTTCATACATTTTCGCTTAAATGCTTAAGGAAATTTGATACTTCAAAATTAAAGACTATCAGAGAATCCTCAGCCTTTTTAAAGCCTGAATCTAATATTTATATATAAGGCATAAAATTGAAAAATAAATAAAATAAAATTTAAAGATCAGCATTAAGTTTCTAATAAACTTTACAATAAAGAAACTGAAATGGAAATTTAATATCACTTTAATTTTAAAACGACTCTGGAGAACTTTTTAATTATACACATAAAGTTGAAAAAAAAAAATTAATTAAAGTTATGAAATAGATGAATCATCATTGGTTTTTAACCCAGAATCGTAAATCTTTTATTTTGCCCACAAATTATTTAACTTTCTATACTTAAGATTCCTTTATCACAAATTGGGGAATTACCCCTCAATTTTGAGTTTTATTTTATTACAAGGGCCACTATAACTTTTATAATCGATAATAGAAAATCTATTAATTTTTATACTTAATAGGGTAAGATTAGTTAATTTGGAATCATGTCTAATTTATAACATTGTGATTTCCCATCAGGTTTAGGTGGCAAAATGAAAAAAACAATGAAGGAGTATTCTCGAATGTAAAGTCTTGTACTTCTTCCTAGTTTTCTTTTTCTCTTTGACCATCTAACACAGTGAAAATCTCAAAATTCTAAAATAGACATGATTCTGAATTACCCATCTTGATCTGACCCTAGTATATTTAATAATAATTTATTTTTGATCAATTTTGTAGTAAAGAAGATTTTTTAGAGGTTCGAGTTAAATATTTTTCCTAAAATTAAATTATGTTCTATTTTGACTTGAGTCCTCTTTTAACTTAACGATTAAAAAAAAATATAGTTCAAAGTTAATGATTCTAGCGAGAGAACGGAAAGAGATATCGACAAGCGATTTTGGGCAAAGGTTAAATGTCGGTAGGTGGCTAGAAGTAGGTGATGTCAGATCCACCCCCCACCCCTCCTTCCGCCATTTTGGAATACCCCTAAATTTTGTTTTCTCAATAACTCAGCCCCTATGGCATGGATGGATCTCAAATTTTAGTATGTTAAAATTGGGCCTAAGAGCTTTCGATCAGTACCAAACTTGAGCCCCCACAACCCCCCTGATTCGAGCTAGAAGGGGTTAAAAATTCAGTTTTCGAATGGCAATATCTCCGGTTATAATTATCGGAATTTGAAAAATTTTAGTGTTTTGGAAATCTCTCGTAGAGTACTACAACCCTCATGACATCCCAATTACATCCAATTTAATCGAATGTCCGATTAATCGAAAATCGATTTTCGAAAATTTAATTTCGAATAGTTCGAAAACTATACAGTAGACTCTCTCTCAATCGGGAATATGGGGCGAAATGTCATCCGGTTTAGCGATAGAATTGAGCATCAAAGCCTTTGTAAATTCCACAAAAAGTGCTCAATTATAAAGAATCACGATAAAATAGGAAGAACTACAGCGAATTTGAGCGAATTAGCTTCATAATTAAGCGTGAAAACTGTCAACAAAATTTGACGCCCGATTGAAAAAGAGCCGATTGAGTGAGAGTCTACTGTACGATGTTTTTTTCTGTAAATTTTAGTATGTTGTAGCTGATGTTGAGACCTTTCCAACGGTCTGTCGCACTCCTCCCTCGATGTTCCCTGACCCGAGCTATAATCAAAAATGTCTTGCCCGGACTGCATTTTTGGTGTTTATGATATGATTTCGATGAAATTTTAGTATAAATATTGTATCTGAGAGCAAGATCTTTCTAATGATGGGTCCCATCCGTCTCTACCCCAACCCACTGTATCCGGACCCTTACTATATCTATATGGACCGGACCCTATCTCTAATGTTTATTAACCGATCTCAATGAACTTTTTTCTTCTTCCGATGGCCTTCTGCACTCAAACTATTTAAAATAGAAAACGTTTGTTCGACGCGATTCTTTACCCCCAAAATTCAATTCACAATAGAATTTTCACAAATTTCTAGTTGCAAGCATTACGAGTTGCACGCATTTCGAGGTCGCCTGAAAAGAATCTCAGCTACCATAAGCTTATCTGGGCTTATCACTGGTTTTCTCCCATTTTCACATGGAAATTTCGACCGCCAAGATCAGTTTACTAGACGTGAATCTTTACCCTCAAAATTCAACGCATTTTCGAGAATTTGCAGGCACTCCTAAGTCGTCGCCATAAGGTTAACTGGGCTTATCACTGATTTTCTTCTGCGATACAATTGCTTGGAGGAGAAAGACTTAGCGCTCGCGAGAAGGTCAAATCATTTCTTGGGACATATTACCATAAGAAATTTTTCATTTCACCTGCTTCATTTCACTGAAATCGCTATAATATCTGCAATATCTATGATAGTGTCATAGTAAAATGAAAAAGTAAATGCTGTGAATAAATTTTTTATGATATGGAAAATGTTGTTAAATTTATTATGATAAACTACTACAATTATTTTAGGTAATCCCAATCCAAATAATCTGAATTCTTAATTTTGAACTCTCTATTTTGAAATTTTAAATCAACTCGTTGTAGTGATGTACACCAGAATGAATTCCCAAATCAATTAAATATTTTAATGCTCATAAAGGAGGGAACTTTTAGTCCGAATGACTCTCTTCTAAAACTAAACCCATTAAAGCAAATTTATATTCATAATTATAACATTGCTTAAATGTTGATTCTCAATTGATGGACAGAATTATTGCATGTTTATTTGTCATAAAATCCTTTGTGTAATTCAATAAATTTTCACTCTTCTAAATACTTTCCTATTTATTTGATATTGTTTTTTTTCGTGTGGGATTTACAGAGAGCCTTATCATTTCTCAACAATGACGGAAGCTTGCGCCACAATAACGTGTCCGTGTGGTCGGTGTTCGTGAATACATCGGGCGAATGGAAGCTTGGTGGCCTGGAGTACGTGTCTCCTGTGGATGGAAATCCCGCACCTCCACTCAAAGTGCCCCCACAGCTGGAACTGTACGATCCGCCCGAGAAATCGGATACGGCAAAGCTCAAAAGTGCCACAAAATGTTCCACGGACATGTGGGCACTCGGATGCCTGGTCTGGGAGTCATTCAATGGCAAACTCCGTGCCAGGAGTAATCTCAAGGAGATCGAGAATATCCCCAAGAGTCTAACGCCTCTGTACTGTGAACTGGTTGGAGCTTTGCCTGCCAAACGACCCAATCCGGCGGATATTATCACAAAATGCCGCAAACCTGGAGGATTCTTCAAAAATGACCTCGTGGACACTCTGCTCTTCCTCGAAGAGATTCAGATTAAGGATAAAGCAGAGAAAAATCGCTTTTTTGGCGCACTCACGCCTCAATTGGACAATTTTCCTGAGAATGTCTGTCGACACAAGATCCTACCGCAATTGATTACGGCCTATGAGTACGGAGATGCAGGATCAGCTGTCCTGGCACCTATGTTTAAGCTGGGTCGCCTCCTGGATGAGGCAGAGTACCAGAAACGCATTGTTCCGTGCGTGGTAAAACTCTTTGCGTCCACAGATCGTGTCACGCGATCACGATTACTCCAGCAATTGGATATGTTTGTGTCCCATTTGCAGCCGAATGTGGTGAATGATCAGATATTTCCACAAGTGGCTCATGGGTTTCTCGATACCAATCCCACAATTCGCGAGCAGACGGTCAAGTCGGTGATCCATCTGGCACCGAAGCTCAACTACAACAACCTCAATGTCGAGGTGCTGCGGCACTTTGCCAGGCTGCAAGCACGTGACGACCAGGGTGGAATTCGCACAAATACCACAGTTTGTCTGGGCAAGATAGCCCCCCATCTGCATCCGCAAGTGAGGCAGAGGGTACTCGTGAGCGCCTTCATCAGGGCCATGAGGGATCCCTTTCCACCAGCTCGAGTTGCCGGGATTCTCGCTCTTGCAGCTACACAGCAATATTTTCTGCTCACGTAAGTATAACATTTCTTTAACTCATTCGCGCGAACACTGACTGCCTACCCAAAAAACATTACTTAGGGTAAGTGTGCCAAATTTCGGCATAGTTGTATGCAAGAGTCAAAGTCTCAAGTTTGAAATGTAATATTTTAAATACAAATTGATTTTTTTTATTCTTTCTTCTGAAAGAGTGTTGCTTGGAACCTTGTAAAGAGTTTACCGTCTTTATTTACTCTAAAATCATTCTTAATATATTTTAAAATGAATAAAAATATAGACATAGCTTTGGTGACCTATTTCGGCCACTTTCATTCTCATAGTTCCTTGCCCTTCGGGAATTCTTCCAATGCCTTTTTCACGTCATCTCGTTTGTCGAAGCTACATTTTTTGTTATTCTTTTGCATTGTATAATCTCTAGAGTATGTAAAATCTAAATGTTCATGGAAATTCGAGGAACAAAAAAGGTGGCCGAAATTGCAAGCTGGCCGGAATTTGGCACACTTACGCTATTTGTTTTTTTTTTTATTGATAAAAATCCGATTGTTTTGGATGATTATAAAATAATTTAGGATATTTTTTGATTTTTTAAATTATTTTTTTTAATATAATATTAATTGATTCATTTATGAGCTAAATCACTATTTTAAAAAGTAAATAAGTAAAAAAAAGTAAAGAAATGATCATTTTAGTTTAAAATGTTTTCTACAAATAAAAATTGTAAATACGAGAAAGATATGTCATTCACGGACATTTAACCGATTCATTACTGATTTCAAGACCAGGTTAATTTTTGACTTTCAAAAATTCAAGATGGCGATTTTTTTAGGTCATGGGTATGTTTGCACGAAATGTTCACCTGGACCACATCCAAAACATATCAAAAAATAAATAAAATCGTAGCCGTTTTCGAAATAAACAAAAAAAAACATGGTTTTGGAGCAGATGCACAGGGTGTTGGGAAAATAACAATCATAATGATCCATGGGCTGACATACACAGTAAAAAATTTCGGCACATATTTGTCCCAAAAATTAGATCGTCCATAGACACCGAAAATTTTTGGAACAAATTTGTAACTTCTAGGAGAAACGATAAAACGCCCAAGATTAGTAACGAACCGAAATCCATCTCGACTAAAGTATAGGCCCTTAACTGTTGGACGAAACGGGCAAAATATTTTAAATTACACTAATTTATTCCCGACAATGAGAACAAATTGTCTAATATTTTCGGTTCTAACTTTTAGGAACAAATTTATATAAAACGAAATCGACTTAAATTTGTAGATATTCCACCGTATCAAAACAGTTCTGTTCTAAGAGAAAACTTTAACACAATTGTCACTATATTTCGTAACAAAACCGTAAAGAAAAAATATTTCAACAAAGAAATATCTTCTCTAGGTACATATTTGTTCTAAAAAAACTTGTTCCAAAGAAAATTTGTTCAAATAGATGGTCTGATACTTCATCGTGGAAACGGGATCCAGAAGAACCGTTAATACCTCTGGAAAATTGAATTGAATACAATTTTAGTCAGTGTCCAAATGATTTTTACTGTGTATGAGGGAGTGTTGCGAAGACCGGAAGTTCGTATCTCTTACCGTTTGGTCGGAGATCTCAGTGGCGCAATGGGCTCAGTTGGGTCTTGGGCGGACGAGATCTCTGACTTGACTCGCAAAGTTGTGAATTCGAGTCCCACCTGGTACAAGCAACCAAATGTCAGAAAAAGACATTTTCACTGTGATAAAATGTAATAAAATGCACCGCCTTTGCCCAAACAATACTCTGGGGGCACGGAAGAAGCATCCATATCGCGGGGAAAGCGCTCCTGGGCGATCTACAATGAACTTAGCACATTCTTCCAACACGGAATACAACAGCAAATTAATATGATTACATTGTAATTAAGAATTTCGATACGATTAATCATAATAACCGTTTGGTCTCTAGACAGGTAACAAGATTACAGACAGAAAAAAAGAATATTTTAAAAATATTGAT
This sequence comes from Phlebotomus papatasi, assembly GCF_024763615.1. Classification (NCBI taxonomy): domain Eukaryota; kingdom Metazoa; phylum Arthropoda; class Insecta; order Diptera; family Psychodidae; genus Phlebotomus; species Phlebotomus papatasi. Next base: position 40,999,784 of record NC_077222.1, on the reverse strand, counting down.
CATATATGGGTACTTAACCGATTCATTACCGATTGTGACCAATGCAATCGGGTTGGAAATTTCAAGACCTTTCCAAAAAATCCAAATTTATCCAAATTAGTTGAAAAATAGACCCTCTAAAATAGTAAAGAGTTTTTCCTTCAAAAATTCAAGATGGCGATTTTTTTAGGGCATAGCTATACTTGAACGAAATGCTCACCTGGACCACCTCAAAAACGCATCCAAAAATAAAAGAAATTGTAAGAGGCGTTTTTGAAATAAACCAAGAAAATGGTTTTGGAGGGGTTGGAGAGGGGTGGAGGGAAAAAGAAAAAAAAACGTCTGGAGATATTATTTTTTAGGCTTTGAATATTTAAAAGTATTAAAGTCTTTTGGTCCTTTTTCAAAAGTCCTTCTTATTAAACAACAATTTATTATACATTTTACGTCCCTTATAAAGCTGCATTATGATGCTATTCCAATGAAAAATTAAAAGGCGAAATCTTTCTCCTGAATACTTTTTTAGTACATGGCTGATCTAATGTACTATTTCTGCATTATCGATTTTTCTTTGTTTTGGTTCCTGTCACGAATCTTTTCTCCAGTCTTCGTTGTACTGCAAAACCACCAAAAAGTCGTAATAAAAATTAATACAATCATTTGCACAGAAGTACCTGAATGTAGTCATGTACTAAAAATTTCTCCTTTTAATTTTTAAAGATTTCGCCTTTTAATTTTTCATTGGAATAGCACCATTACTCCGCATGCAAGTCGTAATATTTTGTATTTTTTCGAATAATGCTTATCACAGAAAATAGTTAAGATGATTAAATAGAATATATGAGCAATATCTCAAAATCATTAAAAATCGAAATGTAATAAAAAGGTGCAATATGAACATAACATTAAATCATTGGACTGTAAAGTCCCTAATTAATTTTCTTTTTCTGTTCAGTATATACAAGAAAAACTTTTTAAAAAGTCCAAGACAAAATACACCAGAATTTATAGAACGACCGGAACGACCTATGAATGAATGGCATTTATCTTTCCAGGGAAGTCGCTACAAGAATTCTCCCGGCACTTTGCACACTCACGACGGACCCGGAAAAATCTGTCCGTGATCCAGCATTCAAGACAATTAAAGGATTCCTCGGGAAGCTAGAACGGGTATCTGAAGATCCCAGCCTCAAAGAAACAATGGGTGAGTCGTTTTTTTTTGGCCTCTAAAATTTCAGTTTTTCCTGTCTTCTTTCAACTCAGCTAATTTGCTTCAAAACTTGATTTTTAAGCCAGTTATTACCAGATTATGTTGAATAGTGCGAAAATACACAACATTTTTTCCATAGGTTTAATATTTGTCTTTTTTTTTTACTCTTGCAACATAAACTTCTGAAAAAAAAATGCTCAGTATCCCCAATCAATGGTTTAAATTCACTTCATTAATTGCAATCATCTGCAGTCACATGGAAATTTCAATTAAATTTTAAATATGGGATTGAGCTTGCATTAAATTGGCAATTACTGTGATTTTCTTGATAATGACTTTTTTTTCTCCATTAAACCATCTGAATTCCTGCATTGAATGGGCTTTTTTTCCCTGACTTTTTGCAGAGGCTGATGTCCATACAGCAACACCATCGTTGGGTAATGCCGCCGCAACGTGGGCTGGATGGGCAGTGACGGCCGTAACGGCCAAATTTTATCGCAGTCAGAGTGATTCTTCCCGACCACGTCCTCCGCTCACCAGCAAGACCCTCAGCAAACCCGCTTCTCTCGGTAATTTAAACAAAAAGGGTTATAACTTGCCAGAAAAATGTGTTTTCACGGAGATATTTTGATTTTCAGAACAACCATCGAGCAGTAGTTTGTCCACGACGACGTCCAGCGTGACTTCCATGACGTCCCTGGAGCATGAGAGCAATGACACATCAGCATCTGCAAGCGATTACGGCGCCGACAATTGGGACAATGAGAATTGGGGCGACATGGATGTAAGTAACGCAAGAGTGATTTATCGATTTTACGTAGATTTTGGCACTAAAAGCTCAAGTAACTCAAATCCACGAGATAAAGTGCAGCAGACATTGCATTATACCAAAGTATCTATTAAATTTTCAAAATGCTCAATTTATAATTGCCCTATTCAAATTCTTTTACAATATGCAATTTCAAATTGTGATAGTCTTTGCATTATGCGGTATTTGCTATTTTAAGCTTAATTTTATAAAAAAAAGTTAGTGATAAACCTAGATCAGCTTATTGTCGATGAGATTCTTAACGTGAGCAAACTCGGTACCACCGGTATTTTTGGAGTCCTTTGTGTCTCTTTAACATATCTCCCGAAGAAACTTATAGTCTATTGCGTCAATTTTCTGAGATATCTTAAAGTAAGGGTTCTTAGGAAATGGGTAGAATTATTTTTATGAAAATTGCTTTTTTTCTCGATAACGGTATTACTGTAAGTTGTTGATGTCAAAGAACGATTTCTAAAAGAGAACTCAAGGAAGATTTTCCAAGAAGAAAATATATCCGTCTCTCTACATTTTCCTTGTAATTTTATCCAGATTTTTCTCAAATCTTCTTCTTTTGACTCTTTACAGAAATATTCTCCTTAGAACAGGAGCCAGAATTGGCGAAGATTGTAGAGTTGAAAAGTACCGTTACTAATGGAATTTTATCAATAAGTTCAGAGTATAATGGCGTTATTATAAAACATTTCTACTCTGAACTTATTACTGAAAGTTTTGGATAACGGTAACTTTTAAGACCTTGAGATTATTGAGATTTTCAGAAGCTTTAACCCTTTTTCAATGAGAATATTTGTGTACAGGATATATTTCCTATATTTCCCTACATAACAATCATTTTTATGAATTTGAAGAATATTCAAGGATTTGTAAACCGAGGAAAAAAGAGGTTGCGATTAACTTTTTTTCCTCATAACTTTAACACTTTTTAGGTGTAAAAATATATCAACATTTTTTAATGTTAATTTTACACCTTTTTAAGGGTAAAATCAACATGAAAGAAGGGTAATTTTAACCCCCAATACACCTAAAAAGGGTAATATTTACACCGAATTTGGATCAATACTGCAAAGTAAAATTAACATTTGCGGAATGTTATTTTAACTTTTTCGGATTTCTCTCAGTGTAGGTAAATCTGAAAAATTGCAGTAAAAATTAAAAGATAAGGATATGACTTGTTCTAGAAAAGTCTTACTTGAGTCCTCCTTTACAAATTGTTCTTAGAAACGACCAATATAAGATAAACTGTAATTGTATAAAAGGAGTTTAGAAAAGAAAACATTACAATACTTAAACATATATGTTATGCTCTAGTTCTTTTCCTACACACTTTTGGGGTTAGTCCCGGAACAAAAGTTGTGAGCTTTACCAATACCTATTCGATGATATAGGTCTCATTCGTGGCGAAAGGTTGGACCATTTTGCCCATTGTCTTTTGGAATCAAACTTCAGAAAAGTTAGGATATATTTATTAAATATCCTAGAAATATATATTAAATCAAAATATCTAGGAAGTATAAATGAACTGACAAAAAAATGATAGTGGAATATAGACCAGATTGTCGTCTATAATTTTGCCCCAAAACTTGATCTTAACGGTTGCTCGGTAGCTAAGATAATTCTTTTTTTTTTTTGAACACATTGTTTTGGCCACAGCAGGCATTTTGTCCATGTAACGAACTACGACAATATCAAGGATTGACTTAATTTTGTAAGAACTTTCTTTGAAACCTTATTTGAAATAACGTAATCGAGTAATAGCGGTCATATTAGGACTTGCATACTTTCGCAGCATTATTGTATGAAAAAATAATTTTTTTTACATTAAATCGACAAAATCGAACAGATGACGTAACTTGAGCAAAAAATGATATTCAAACGAAATGTAGATATTAATGTCCTCTACAAGTAATCATCAAAATCGGTTGAGCAAAATTCGGTTTATATAATAATAGATTGTGGCGCCCCTAGCGTTGGTCCTACGAAGTTCAGAGTTGTAGTGTTTTGCAAGACTTTTCATTTGCGCCTTTAATTCGTCAAAATCGGTTAAATAGAACCGAAGATATGGTGTTTTGAATTTCGTGAACTTTGACCCCTGATACCTCCGGTTTTGGAAACTTCATAACCTATAGGCTACAACACCCTATAATTGCTATAATTCGATCAACTTGCACAATGTTGTGTGATGACTTTTTGAACTTCCATCTGAAATTGCTCATCGAGAGGTACACATATACCAAATTTAGGTCAAAATGTTAATTAGAACCGGAGATAGAGGCCGGTCAATTTTCGAACTTTGACCCCTTATAGCTAAGGTCAGAGATTATCGAGCTACTTAAGTTTTTTTTTGTTTGATAGTTATAATATACGGCTACAATATACTAAAAATTGAGTCCGATGCACAATGGATTTTGAGTTGTTTAACTTGGAAAATTAAAAAAAAAAATTAATGATAGAACCCCGCGAACCCCTAGCGATGGTTTTGCAAACTTCACTTTTACACTTTCACGTTTTTTTTACTGCTCGAACTCCAGTATATATAATCCGTCGATTTTTTCACCCCCTCAAAATTTTCACCTTCCACCCCCCGGAGACCACTTTTGTCAACAAATCTTCACGTTTCAGACGATTTCTGAGAAATGTCGTCACGCTGTTTGTCCGTCTGTCCGTCTGTCCATCCGGCTGTCGCCAGCTCTAGAGGCCAAACGGTAAGAGATAGCAACTTGGGACCTAAGGGGGACCCCCATAAGTCGACCCAAGGATAGTTAATATGCCCCTCATTTTCCCCCCCACCCCTCCAAAACCAAGTTTTTTTGGGATTGCTCGAAAACACGTTAAGGGGTTTTTTTTTCAATTTTTGGATATATATTAGAGATTACCCAGGCGGACATTTAGTCCTTTTAGACGAAGATAGCTTTGAATCATTCCTAATAACGGTTTTCAAGGTTTTTTAAGGTTAAAAAGACACTATAGAGAGCGCATTTATCAAGCGAATGGGGTCATGTATTAGCTCGTTGAAAAGGTCTTGGAATTTCCGACAAAACTTACCCGGTTCCAATCGGTCTTGAATCGGTAATGAACCGGTTCATAGCCGATAACTATTTTTTATCCGAAAATCGATACTTTTAAAACAATTTTGAAGGATCTTTTGAATGATATATGAATCGGTTGAGAACCGTAAATGGTAAATGATGCGAAAGTACTTCTGAGGTAAATAGGATCTAAGTCACGAGTTCGAGTATTTCGCAAAGCCTGGGACGCTTTACCACCCCTTTTAGATTCCGATAATTAGAACTGGAGTTATAGCCATTTTATGAATTTTTTTGAGGGTCTTGGTCAAAATCCCAAAAGCCAAAATCCTGAATGGGCCAATATTCCGAATTCTTAAAAATGATATAGCTACTTCCACGATTGCACCCGAACTTGCTTGGAGACAAAGGGAAACTTTCTGCGTCTTGGGAAATTATTCTACAACACATTATCCTCCATATAAATTTCATCCCTTTCAGGTTTTTTTCTTTCGGGATTTTGGCTTTCGGGTTTTGGCGTTCGGGATTCTGGCTTTCGGGATTTTGGCTGCCTCCGTTTTTTGGACCCTTATAGCTCGGGTCACGGGGTCAGGTTACCTTTAGTTTGGTACTGATCGAAAGCTCTCCAGAAATAACATAATAAAATTTTAGCCCTATCAATGCCATAGGGGCGCAGCTATTAAAATAACAAAAAATGGGAGGTATTCAAAATGCGGAATTGCAACCATTTTGCAATTTTCACACGATATAAACGTAAACGAAACGTAACTTAGCCACCCATATATTCGTGATAAGGAAGTGTCAAAACACATTTTGGCAAAGTTTGGGCCCGTTCTGAGAACATGAAATCTTGGTAGGATTATAGTAGGTGAGATTATTAAGAATCTTACCTAAATATAAATGATTTTATTGTCAAGTGCATAAAATTGATTGAGAAGTTTTCTACACTATCAAAGAACACTTTAATTCGTTTCAGAAGAAACACTTTAACACTTTAATTCGTTTCAAATTACCCTGAAAAGCTTGAAAATGTAATATTTACCAATTTTTCTGAATTATTGTGATAAAAGTTAATTCTTGCTAAATAGGCAGATAAGACACTTAACTAGTATTGCATTTAGGAATTTTACAACTTCACAAGAATCGTTTGCATTGTTACACAAATCTCTTGTCAAATATGTAGAATTTTATATTAATCAGCTAAGCATTGTTGTTTATTCAAGTTATCTATGAAGAACTTTTTTTTTCTTTGTCAGACATCGCAGGATCCGAGTAGTCCAACAGCTGGAAATGCGATGCCATTAGGATCATCTGCCTTAAGTGCAGCCGGAGGTCTGGATATTAGAGACGGATGGGATAATGAGGAATGGGGAAGCCTCGAAGAGGAACCGGTAAGCAAATATCTCATTTTATTTATTTATTTTTTTTTTCATTTGAGATATTTCTTTTGATTTCATCGGTATTTGTTTGACAGAATGAAGAGATTGAGGAGAAGCACGAAGTGGAACAGATAAACGATAAAGCCAAACCGACAATGAATTGCAACAATCTCAGCCCGGTCAGTGATAATAACACGAATTTTAACTCCAACTGGAACAGCGATTCCTGGGCAGATGGAGAATTTGAGCCGATTGACGATGTCACGACGGGTGAGTTTATTTTCTAATTTTTTTTTTGTATTCGCCCCTTTTTTGTCATCTAGCTACAAAGTTTATGGCAAAAGTTTCAGAAAACAATTCATATTCTATGCATAGGAAATGAAGCACTTTCTATTCTATATTCAATTACAATGCATTTCACATTTTATAAGACATTTATCGTGAAAGTAAAATGTCTTTTTAAATCCACTTAAACGGAGTGAATGGAATTTTATATTGAATTTTGAGGGAGCTTTAAAAAATATTTATTGATATAATGGTGCATGAACTTTGAGTTTTAGTCTAGCATCAATCTTCGGGATTGAATTTGACGGAGTGGACGTAAAAAAATCAATGAAGAACTGAGAAGAAAAAGCTCTCTCTCTAAATGGAATCACTCTTGGAAGATTATATTACAGGTTCTTCCCTGTTTTACAAATTGAAAAGGAATATTTATATAAAAGGATGTGTAATAATGAGGGGAATGAAGGTATATACTACATTATTCAAAAGAGAATATTACAAAGATTGCAACGTTGTATGTGTTTTTGTTATGTGAATTATTCATACAATTTTCAGTTTTTAATTATTATTTTAGCTGAGATTCTTTACAATCTCAGCTTTTGTGGTCCTAGGTGAAATCTGACCTCCTCAGATAGGGCCCAAAATTTGGATTTACACGTTTTGACTCTCATATGTCACGAATATCATGTGTGCTAATGGCTCCGGCATACCTTTTAGATCAAGAAATATTCATGAATTCGATCGGATCTCTTTCTTTCTCACATGTTTTGCGTATGTCTATCTCATTCTTTCGGACTCTTCTTCTTCTCTTAAACATTACTCCAAATTCAATTTAGCTCAATCGAATTTAATATGCGAAAGAATGAGATAGTCATATGCAAAACATGTGAGAAAGAAAGAGTTTCGAATTTCGACTTCATGAAATTTTCCTGATCTAAAAGGTGTGCCAGAGCCATAAAAATCGATTTTCGTGGACATCCGTCTGTTCCGTCCCGTCCGTCGTATAAGCACTTCTGGAGAGAGAACGGAGAAATGTAAAGGTTGAATATCGATGGGCGGCTAGAAGTAGAAGATTGTAGATCCACCCCCTTCCCTTTCCTTCATTTGGAATACCCCAATGTTTTGTTTTCTCAATAACTTAGATCGATCTCAAATTTTAGTATGTTATAGGTGAGCCTAAGAGCTTTCGATTAAAAAAAAAAATTAAGCCCCCCGAGTCCCCTGACCCGAGCTAGAAGGAGCCAAAAATTTAATTTCTAAATAGCCATATCTCCGGTTCTAATTATCAGAATTAAAAAAAAAATGGTGTTTTGGAAAGCCTGGAAAGCTATCGTGAAATACTACAACCCTATAGACACCCTAAATACATTCGGTTTATTCAGAGGTGCGATTAATCTAAAAATCGATTTTCAAAAATTTAATATCAAATATTACGGAAACTAGACTATGCTTTTTCTTTAAATTTTAGTGTGTTATGGCTGGTGTCGAGAGTTGAGACCTTTCACCGTCGGAAAGGTCACACTCCTCCCTCGATGTTCCCTGACCATTATAACCAAAAATAACTTGACCGCACTACATTTTTGATGTGTATTAACCGATTCCGATTATATTTTAGTAATATTGAATCCGAGATCGAGACCTTTCGAATGGTGGGTCGTATCTGTCTCCACTCCACCTCACTGTACCCGGACCCTTACTATATTGAACTTGGCCGGACTCTATCTCTAAGGGCCTTGACAGACCTGAGGATTAGCCGAAAGACGGCTTAGCATAATTATATTCGAAATAATGGTCAAACTGCATTTCCGTCATTTTCCACTAAGTCGTCTCTCGACTTAAGTTGTAAGTGTGTCTAGGGCATAACGATCTTTAACTATAAATGAACTTTCTTTTCCCTTTGTTGGCTTTCTGCACAGTATTTGAAATAAAAAATGGCCAGGGATAAGCCCAGATAAGCTTATGGTAGCTGAGATTCTTCTTTCTGAGGGCATTTAAGTTATTTTAGTCAGAGGTTAGAAATGCCTTTAGTTGCTCTTTTCTTGCTTTGCAAATAGTCATTCAAAGTTAGAGCACGAAGTTATATACACGGAAATTTTAATATCGCGTCGATTTGGCAATATTTTTCCCTCGTCTTCTTTTCTAATTTAAATTCTGAGTAACAATTTTTTTCTCAGATATAGTAACTTTATATGAATGGAGGGATGAAATTTAATGATCGTTAGGACGTACAGTGGCGACAAGATAAATAGCACAGTTTCGGGCATTGTAATGTATGCCTTATCTTTCGGAAAATTATGCTTTTAAATTACAAAACTAATAATAAATAAATAAACTTGTGAATCATTACATTTTGAATATGAAGAAAAAACCTGAAAGTTCTATCAAGAAATTTAGTACGGTAAAAAAAATTCTTGAAATGGTACATATTAAGGGGACAATATAAATAGCACACTCTATAAGAAGTGATAGTTTTTGGCTTCTACTGCAGCAATTAATAACTTACGAATTCTATTTAAAAATTAAATTTGGATTAATTAGTATTTAGTTAAGTAACTTCTGGAAAAAATAAGCGCTTGACAACGAAGGATCATTAAGGAAATCAGGATTTGACATTATTCTAATGTGATTGTTATTCATGTAGTGTGGATATCTGCTTAAAATTATTCTAAATTAGTCACATTCGAGAGATTTATCGCCTGGTCAATCTTTTCCTTTAAGTTCAACAGGATTGAGGTCCTTAGATCATCCTGGACACTCCAGAAGGTCAATTTTGTTCTGATTGAACCACTTTTTAAAACTCTTGGCAGTGTGTTTGGGATTATTAGCTTGGTTAAAACTTTAAAACCTAAAGCAAATTCTTATCGATCTTGAAGTACATGGCTTGTCCAAAGATATCCTTGTAAACAAATTCGTTTATATTGCCTGATATTCCATATACAGACCATACGCCACTTCGCAAAATGTAACCCCATACTATAAAATTACCACCGCTAAGTTTTACGTTCTTAATTATGTATCAAGGACAAAATTCTTCACTTTTGAGACATCTAATATTTTATTATGTCATATCCAATGATATTAAACAGGAATACATCAGTTGAAAGAATATTATTCCAGAATTACAGCATATGCTCTTTAACAAAAATCAATCAACAGGTACGGTTTCGTTTAAATACTAACTCTGTACGCATGGCAACGCTTCTAAACCGGGTATTTTTTTTTACATAATTGACTTTTAGTAATGCTCACTTGAGTTACTTCTTCAAATTTTGTTCAATTTGTTCCTTTGTTTTCGGTACGGCTGCAGAAGAATTCAATTTTATTATACGAACAATGGCAGAGTCTTTACTACAAATGGCAATTCTTCTCAAAATTTTGGATTTTTTTGCGTGATTTTTAAGTTTGATCATAAAAAATTATTGAATTAATCGTTCTCTTCCTTGAACAACACAATTTATAAAAAAAACATATTAGTTATCCTAAACTTCTTTTACATAAAGCCTGTACATTTGCACCAAAGGCTTTACTTAACATGATTTTTGAGTTCTCATAACTTTATTTTACGAAAATTTGGGACATTAATGTCTTACAAATGATCAAAATTACAGGAATATAATGAATTTCAAAATAAAACAAAATTTCAGGTAATATTCTCAGAGAAAATGAAAGTGTGCTATTTAAATTGGCCGCACGAATTATCCCTAAACTCATTAAATGACAAAAACACATAGTTTTAACAGATACAAATATTAAATAATTATCATTTTTATTTATAAAGGTCATATTGATTGATATTGTATAATAAAACATCACAATAGAAAAATCGCTGAAGGTGTGCTATTTATCTTGTCGCCACTGTATGTTTGATAGGGTTTCGCCGCGTCCCAATAAGGGTTTTTTTTACAATAATCATCTACTAACCTGCAAGGAGCTAATTCCAAAATACAAACATTATATCTCCAGCACTTCTGGTACATTGACTGAATAGGTTTAAGAGGATATTCAGGTGTATATTTCACTGAAATGTTATTATTTTTTTGAGTTTAAATTAGATTTATACACAAACCTCAATAAAATTTGTGCAATAGTATACTTTATCAAACTTCAGCTGTAAATTGAAATAGGCGAACATTTCGTCGATTTCGTCCATATACGAAAGTACCGTTGCATCATTCCTAATAACGGTTTTTCAAAGTCAAAGGTTAAGAAAGCTCTAGAGAGCGCATTTCTCAACCAAATTATTTCGGGTTTGGGCTTCTTGGAAAGGTCTTGGAATTCCTGACAAGCCTAAACCGATTTCAATCGGTTATGAATCGTTTTCAATTAGAGCATCTAAGTCACGAGTTCAACCATTTCGCAAAGCATGAGACGCTTTGCCACCCCTTTTTATCGATAGAATAAAATAAAATTCTTTAAAAAACAATTAATTAATTCACCAATTGATTAGTGCTCAATTAAATCCTTTAATATCACGCAGAAAGAGTTGAGCCATTTTCTGAACAAATAAATTATTAGGATATGCAGACCTAAAATAATGTGACCCTTGCCTTTTCCATTTCTTTCCAGGTAATCCAAAATTGGACGAGGCACGCCGGAAACGCGAGGAGAAAAAACTGCAACGACAGCGAGAACTTGAGGCACGACGAGCGGCTCGTGGTCCGCTCAAATTGGGTGCCAAGAAGCTCTAAAAGAGCTTTTTCAAATCGTGTGTTTACCCAGAAGAAAAACCAAAAGAAGAAAAAAGTTGTGACTCGAACTTGTCGTGATTTTCCTTGCTCGGTGTTTAAGAGAAAAAAAAATAAAGGACAGATGTAATAGGGGGGGAGGGAGTATTTTTAGCTAAATGAAAAATTCTATTTGATAAATACAGGTTCTATACGTACTTTCATAGTATAATTCTAATACCATTTGGGAAAAAAAAGAAAATGATAAAAATCGCATTTGAAGAAGCAAAAAAGAAAACTGTCTTCATGCCCATATGAGAAACTTGATTGCCCTTAAACTATCAGTCATTCTTTATTATGAATTCTCTTGGGAATCCATGGGATTTATATGGGATATTTCGTGGAATTGAATTTTCCTCTTTGTGGTGCATGAAAACAAATGTGTCATAGGGGAATATTATGAAGAATATTGTGGAGATGATATAAATTTCACTTAAAATATCGATTTGTATATGATGTTGTGAGATATTCCTCGATTTTTTCCTCCAAGAAAAAAAAGAAACATTCTTGCGATAGACATTAAGAAATTAAAAAAAAAGTTCTTATTAAATGTGAGAGAAAGTTTAAAAGAGAAAAAGAAATTTAAAAAAAAGAAATACATTTTCGAATGGAAACCGCGAATGTGAGAGAATGGAATATTTTGTGTGTTTGACGTTTCCTTCTCCAAGAAAAAAAAATGTTTAATAAATCCCTTTTTACTCCAACTTTCCTTTACAAAACTCACATTGACCAATTACTCTCTGAAAAAATTTATTTTCCCCCCTTTAAAATTCAGAGGGAAAATCTAGCATTAAAAGAAAATCATCATTAACAAAAAAAAGTCTTTACCGAAATATACCACAAAATTCTATATTAAAAAAAATATGTTACTGTCACACACATTGAACGTTTGTCAACAAGAAAAAAAACAACAACAGAATATTGAAGAAGGGATTATTAAGAAAAGAATAATTATATAAAACTTATAAATGGCCTTTTTATAAAAGAGAGAAAGAAAAAAACACATAAACTGAAAAAATGGTTCATTTAAATTTTATTAAGAGAAAAATTTGAAAGAAAATCTTAAGTAAAAAAAAATTATTTTCTATCATAAACTTAAGAAGAAAAAAAAATGAATGAAAATCCCTTAATCTGAGCTTTCTTTTCCTCTCCATTTCTTTCTAAATACTATAATGCCCAAAAATAATCTCCTTCCACAACAGAGATTTATCATTGTTTCTTTTCCTCCATCTCTCGTCAAAGATCTTTCCCAGAAGCCTCTGCAATTTTTCCCCGAAATGCAAAATTGTGAAAGAACAAATCAAATTTCTAATTCTAGTCCGAGATAGAAAGACAAAAAAATCAATGGAAAAATGCGAAGAAAATATTTGGTGAGAGATGAACATTTGTTGTAAAAGTGTAAACTGATTAATTTTATTTTATACTTTATGTGATTCAAATACACTCACATAAACTAAATAAATCCACCACCGTTGTTTAATTTATTTATTTTTTAGTCAAAAAAAAACGGAAAATTATTCTTTCTAAAATTGTGAGAATCAGCGAAAGAAAAATCAAAGCTAAAAAAAATCAAAAAGTACAATGAGAATCTCAACTTGTTAATCTACCAGAGACTGCTAAATTGGTACAGAATGCGCAAAAGAGGTCCTACAGCTTAGACCTGACCTTGGCATTAGCAGCTCCGGGGGCTAATTGTCAGGATGGATCCACGGGATTTGTGGCATTAGCCAGGATAACCGATGCCGTAGGACGATTTCGCACTGTCGTCTCCTTCTGACCATCATAACGGATATTCATGGCATTTGAGTTACCTGGTTCGAGGACATAGCCCAGGGATTCGTAGAAAGGTATAAGATTGTCCTTACAGTCCAGAGACATCTTGTAACAACCCAAATGCTTCGCCAGAAGAGTCACAGTCACCACAATTCTAAAGAGAAAATGAAGAATTTCAAAAAAAAAAGTCATTAAAGGTCTCTTAATTTCAAGAGGTTTCCCCTTACAATTTGCCAAGTTGTTTCCCTCGGTAAGTATTGTTGACTACAACATCTTCCAGTCTTCCTCTCTGAAATTAAGGACAAAAATTATATGTGTTGATAGAACATAAGGATATATTGAATATTTTAATATTTATTTTAATTTTTAATTTACCGAAATTTTAATTAAAAACAAACATCTGCAATATTTTAGTCAGATTCTTGTATACTTTGGCCAGAAATAATTCAAATAAATAATTAAGAAGAGTATCTTGTAGCAATAAATTCCACTATATACAGTAGACTCTCTCTCAAATGGGCATTTGGGGCAAAATATCATCCGGTTTATCGATAGATTTGGGCGACAAAGCTTTGTAAATTCCACAAAAAGCGCTCAATTTTAAAGAATCACGATAAAATAGGAAGAACTACAACGAATTTCAACAAATTAGCTTCATAATTAAACGTGAAAATTGTTAACAAAATTTTTCGCCCGATTGAAAAAGAGCCGATTGAGCGAGAGTCTACTGTACAGTCAAAAAAGTTCTACTCTAGAAATTTTTAACTTCTTCAAGACCATTATAGTGTCCTTTACAGGACCAGAATTTCGGAAAGTAATAAAGACGACTAGGTTGGTAAGGTAAGGGAAGTAAGGATCGTAACCGTGGTATCACACTAGAGAATTTCACATTAAAATTTTAATGTGATTCACATTAATTTATTGCTGATATGTGTCCTAATGTGCAATTTTCGTCAAGAGCTTTTAGAAATCGATTCATTTAGTGTTAAAAAAGTGGACTCACAAAAATTGGTTTAAATAGATTAAATTAGCAAAAATACGATTGATAATTAATGAGCAAATTAATGAGAATTGAGCAAATTTATGAGCAAAATTTGCTCATTAAATTTTCCTCAGGTAACTACTTTATTGCAGTCATTCGGGTAGTTTCTGCGCCACAATTTTCTCAGTTTTTCATTTCAAGTTTTTTTTTTCTTAAATTCATTAAATTGTTGTACAAATTATGTAACGGCCTGGCCTATACGACTAATGATTCGGGATTTTCTGCCGTCTTGCCCGATGAAGTCGGTTATGAAATCGGCGACAGTCGCAGACGATAAAAGAGAAATAAAATTATTATTATTATTATTATTTTCGCTAAAACGACTGAAATGCTTCTAAAACAAAAACACTCATCTGACAACCCGTATGCCATCGTGACATTTAGCAATTCTAGCAAAGTGTCCTGACTAAATCAGCGATTTCGAGTGGTTCTAAAAGTTTTAATGAGCAACTTTTCACTTTAACTTTAATGTAAAATTTTCTAGTGTGATAACTGAATAAGTTAAGAAAACCAGTGATAAGCCCAGATAAGCTTATGATAGCTGAGATTCTTTACAGGTGGCCTCAAAATGCGTGATACTCGAGGTTATTGCAATGCAGAATGCGTGAAAATTCGTTAGTGAGTTGAATTTTAAGGATAAAGAATCGCGTCGAGCCAATTTTATCCATTTCGACCGTCAAGAACAGTCGCACCTGACGCGATTCTCTACCAAAATTCAACTCACAATCGAATTTTCATGCATTCCGATTCCGAGTTGCAAGCATTTCGAGGTCGCCTGTAAGAAATCTCAGCTACCATAAGCTCATCTGGGCTTATCGCTGGTCTGGGCTTATCATAACATTTGAAAAATAAATCTTTTTTATTTAACTTTTAGAAAACCTGTTCAATTGGGAACGCTGGCTGGGCCCAAAAATTCGAGATTTGGAAACTTCGTATATAGGGAGAAGTGGGGCACCTTTGAAATTGGGATTTTTCACATATTTTTAAATAAAATTGACCCTAATCGGGATATATTTTAGATTCTCAATATGTTTGTGCAACTAACATAAATCACGATAAGGCTTAATTTTATTTAAAAATAGGTGAAAAATTCCAATTTCAAAGGTACCCCACTTCCCCCTACTGCACTTTATATTGCACAGCAAACGTGCAAAAATTTCGCTCCTAACTAATTTCAAGAAACTGATGTGGCAGAAAATAGACTAAAACTTGACTAAATATCCAAAGAAAAGACTAACCAAGACTGAAGACACTTTATATGTCGAAGGCTCTGGTAAATTGTATGTTTTACTTTTAGATTGCACTAAACATACACCGATGCTCATCGGAAGGACATTCTGTCCTAAAATAAGAGGGTTAAATCTAACGGTTCCCGCCATTTGCATTTGGTTTGGACACCTACCTCGGGGAAGTTTTTCTTTTTTTCCTCATTATAGTGAATTCTGATTGTCCAGGAACTGTGTTTTAGGGTCTTGAGAAAGCTCAAGGTGTCTACAATGACATCGCGTTGAGAGAAACGTGTTTTAAACTGTAATAATTTGAAATATAATGAGGAGTCTATATTGGCAAACAGGATTTTGGCATCTTCTTGAACACTTCCTATACATCTCAGAAGATATTGATCAAAAATTCTACTCGCTTAGTGATCAACATCGTAAAGGAGTCCTTTGACACGGTGAAATAAATTCACAAATAGATAATATTGACATTTAGGAAAATTGTACGAGAGTACCGATAAGTTTTTCAATTTCCCAGAAGTGGAGAAAAATATTTCTCTGCAAAATTATCATATTTGACCAGTAAGGGTTATAAAAAAGTAAATTTTATCGAAATTGGCTCGCTGGATATGTTACGGTCCCGAAAGAGTTAAAAGGGACAGATAATCCTAACCGGCTTATGTAGGTGAGATTCTTAACGTGAGCTAACTCGGAGTGCATGCAAATTCGATTTAGAGCTGAAATTGTGAGTCGCCATTCAGTTAACTTGAATCAAATTCGTGAAATTATACAAATTTTGTATTTAAACCAAAATATCAAGGATTTGGATGGACTGGCAGAAAAGTGATATATGGGTGAAATATAGTCCAGAATGTTCTCTATAATTTTGCCGTAGAACTTGATCTCATTGATAAATCAGAGGCCGAGATAATCGAGGTTGTTTGTTTCTGAACTCGTTTTTGCGACCAGATCGCCCCAAGTGTTCATTTGGTGAACTTCAACTATATGAAAGAATTGTTGTATTTTGTGAGACTTTCCATTTAAAACCCTCTTTTAAGTGTCTTGGTCGAGTAGAAGCAGTCAAATTGGCATCTGAGTGATTTCAAAGCGTTATTATGGGAAAAATCAATTTTTTCACACTTAAACGGCAAAATCGGAGTGATAGCGTAGTCTGAGCAGAAAATGATGTATGGACGAAATGTAGAGACAAATGTCCTCTACAATTATGTCGAAGCAATCATCAAAATCGGTTCAGCGACAGTCGAGATAATTGAGGTTATGAGATATTGAAATTGGTTTTTCGACTGTGGCGCCCCTGGTGTTGGTCCCACGAAGTTCAAATATTTTAGAAAGTTGTAGCATTTGGTGAGATCTTTCGTTTAAGCCCTCATTCATCAAAATCGGTCACATAGAACCGGAGATATGATTTTTTGAATTTTGTGAACTTTGACCCCTCATATCTCCGGTTCTGTTTTAACCACAGCGCGCTTACGCACCATTTTGGAAACGTCCTAGACTGGACTACAACATACTAAAATTTCATTAACTTGCACAATGCCGTTTTTGAGAAAAGTGACTTTGAATTTCGATGAATTTTGACGCTATCACAGCGCCACCTGTGGTGACTTTTTGAACTTCCATCTGAAAGTGCTCATCGAGACGAAACCAAAAAGGTAAAATTTAGGTCGCTATGTTAGTTAGAACCGGAGATAGAGGCCGGTCAATGTTCGAACTTTGACCCCTTATAGCTCGGGTCAGGGGTTATGGATCGACTTAAGGTTTTTTTTGTTTGATAGGTATAATCAACGGCTACAACATACTAAAATTTCAGCCCGATGCACAATGGAGTTTTTGAGTTATTTAACTTATAAGATTTAAAAATTTTCTTTTTAATAATAGCGCCCCTAGCGGTGGTTTTATGAACTTGCGATGTTAGAAGGGGAAGTGGCATTTGACGAGAGCTTGCCAAAACACCTTCGCTTTTTAAATTCTGACAATTACAACCGGAGCTATTGCCATTTTAAGAATTTTTTTTTGGACTCTTATAGCTCGGGTCAGGGAGGTCGGGGACCTTAAGTTTGGTATTGATGGAAAGCTCTAAGGCCCAGCTATAACATACTAAAATTTGAGCCCGTTCGATGCCATAGGGGCGGAGCTATTGAGAAAACAAAAAAAGGGGGTATTCAAAATGGCGGAAGGAAGGGGGGAGGGGTGGGGAGGGGGTGGGGGGTTAATGCGCCAAGTTGCAATTTTCATCCGATATATAACCTTTGCCGAAAACCGCAAGTCGATATCTCTTATAGTTTAGGAGCTATTAAGCTCCAAAGAGCGTCCGGCCGGGAGGGCCGGGAAGTTCAGAATCATTCCTACACTGAGAGAAATCAGAAAAAGTTAAAATAATATTCCGGAAATGTTTATTTTACCCTGCAGTATTGATCCGAAATCGGTGTAAATATTATGCTTTTTAGGTGTATTGGGGGTTAAAGTTACCCTTTTTCATGTTAATTTTACCCTTAAAAAGGTGTAAAATCAACATTAAAAATTGTTGATATATTTTTACACCTAAAATATTAGTGTACTAATATTAGTGTATTAGTGTTGTAAATATTAATGAACGGACGGCCGGACGGCCGGCCGGTTCCGAAATTGCCGGCTTATGATTTTCGGCATCAGGGATGTTCAAAACATATACCCTGTGAATTTCAGCTCGATCTGAGCACTTTTAGAAAATCCGAGGATTACAGTAGTTGTGATTAGGAGGAATCACAACCTAATATGAAGTGTTTGAACCCCGAATGTATGCGAAACCTGAAATCTCTCCTATTCAGTGTTCCAATTCCAAAAGTTGCGAAAGAGTTTATTTACATTGATTTTACTTACCACTGAGCATCCATGAATGAATTTGTGCTCCAGCACCAAAGTGGCACTTCCAATGATCTTATTAAT
Source organism: Phlebotomus papatasi (assembly GCF_024763615.1). Taxonomy (NCBI): domain Eukaryota; kingdom Metazoa; phylum Arthropoda; class Insecta; order Diptera; family Psychodidae; genus Phlebotomus; species Phlebotomus papatasi. The sequence goes on along the minus strand of NC_077222.1, from coordinate 40,981,383 downwards.
CCGGGTATCCTCAATAACCGTGACATAGTATCCGCCACTGGCTCGCATCTGAGCAAACTGCATGAGGAATTGTGCCTTGGACACATTGCCAACTTTCGTCAGCTGTGACAGTAGCTCCAGGAAACCCCTGTCATAGTCACCCTCCTGCAGTGGTCTAACTTTCATCCATGTCTCGCCGGGAGCCACAGCTGTGATGGGAGGATTGAATTTAGCTGGAGACTGCCAGAATTGCAGCTCATGGAGCAACTTGGGCTCATAGAGCGTAAGTTCGTCCTGAAAAGAGATATTTAGGGGGAATTTTGAAGATTAAAATAGACCATTAGGAGGTCCAATAGTATGCGGAAAATCACCAAGTGAACCATGAGTGAGTCTACTCTTGAGTGCAGCCAAAACGAAACTGTCAGAAAAGCAAGACGTGGAGGAGATTGCAGACCTTGGAATGGCTCAAAGTTGTTGTGGCTGGAAACCAGTTCGCGAGCAACTTTCTAGCCAATCCGGTCCAGTGAACTTTATCGAATCACTCTTGATTTTAACCAGTGATCCACTTCCTCAATCACCTCCTCCAAGTCGATGGTCTTACAGTTCAGAGAATTTTGCCTTATCGGTATTTCCGTTGAGATAAGATTTTGCGAGTGAAAAAAAACGTCTCGTGTATGAGGTAAATCTCCGAGCCACGCAATTTGGTAAATTCCACAGAGAAAATGCGGTCAGTAGCAACTTACCCTTTCACCAGACATTCTTCCTCCACCATGCACTGAGAAATTTTCCACCGAAGAAGCCCAAGAAATCACTCAAGTTCACGCAAGAAGTATTTTATGACTAAAAACTGGGCTCGTTCTCAAGGAACAATTTGCTCTACATTCTGACACGTAACAAAATTACACTCTCTCACATGTGGACGTGGTAGGGACTGCAAATAGAGAGGAGGAAAGTGTTAATAAATAAAGTTAATTAAAAAATAGACGAAGCCATGCAGTCCGGAAGAGATAACCTAACCTTGAATTTTCCTTATCTCCCGATGAGTACTTTTTCTAGCCAATAAACTGGGTTTTCACATTGATTGACAAGTTTCAGGCTTCAAGAGGTTTTTTCACTACTTTTCACACTTTTATCTTTGGTTTTTATCGGAGAAAATCACAGAAATATGCGGAAAAACTCTCAGAAAAAAACAATAACAAACCACCCTCACTTGGATTGCTTCGATCAGCTGATTGACTCCACTGCGCATTTTTGAATTTCCCCAACCCTTCAACGGAAAAATCAACATTTATTCTCATTTTTTTTATTCATCCGCACTTTCCTTACAAATAATATTAATTACACAACAAATACATTTCCTCAAATACATCCTAAAATCCACTTTGCATCTCAATCGCTCACCTGGCGAGAGAGAAGAAAAATATATATCCTTCTGGGAAAAAAGAATTAAATACACTTGGGGAGCACAAAGTTAATGGTAACAAATTACAAATCTCACGTGTTATCGTGCTGTGCTAATAAATATGTGTACAAAAAAAAAACAAAACTTGGGGTAGGAATGGAGCAAAAAAATCAAATTCCATTCTAGGTGACAAAAATGTGTTTTGAATTTTGATCTCTCTCGCGAGACTATCATCTCTCTCATCTTCTTCTAAATTTAACAAATATCTTTTTTTTATGTCGCAAAAAGGCGCAATTCAATGCTGCGAATTGTTAAAACACTACCTACAATTTTAATCCCAATTACATTGTTTTTTTTTGGGAGGGCAAAAGACTCTGCTGCTACGAAGAATGGCGCATCACATAAAGTTTTTTTTTGTTTTCTTCTAATAAAGGGGAGAGATTATTCTGATTCACATGGGAATTGTGTCATTTAATCGAGAATTGCTGTGTATGGCAAACTGCTGTGCTTGGGTTTTGTCTTGTTGATGAAGACTTTGATAGCGCCATTGAAATCTGCACTGACAAGCACATAGCCACAACCCTTCTTATGCTGCTCCACCAGAGGATCAGGAACAGTCGGCTGGGCCTGGAAAACCATCAAAAACAGAAACATTAAAACGCTTTAAAAAAAAAGAATATAGAACTACAATTGTTATGACATGAAAACCTTAAAAATAAATATTAAAAATGACTCATCTTTAACCCATTCATTTTTATTGGTTTCTTCGGTTTCTTCTATCTCCGGTTCTTATCAGACAATTACGTTTGTCATGCACGCAATTAAAAAAAAACGTAAGAATTTATTTAAATTGAAAAGTATAAGGAAAAATCATAAATATAAAAAAAAACAGTATGATAATTTAAATCGAACAATACTGTTTAAGCATTTATCATTTGTAGGGGAAAGTGGGGCAGCTTTGAAATTGGGATTTTTCACCTATTTCTAAATACAAGTGAATTAACCTTATCGTGATATAATTTAACTGACACACAAATTGAGAAAATTACATTATGGTATAGATCAGTTCCATTTAAACATAGGGGAAACTGGGGCACCATCAAACAGGGGTACCACCAAACACTGTGATTTTTTAAATAGGTATTACACCTCAGAGGACAAGACCTATATGAAATCATAGATACTATAGGGCAGGTGTGCAAAAACCGTTGAAACCGAATTAACGTCAAAATAAGTTGTTATAGTAACGTTTTGACCATTGACGTACATGATTCACTTGACGTTTATTCGGTTTCAACGGTTCTTGCACGCCTCTGCTATAGGGATACTTGTCCAGCAAAAGAATTTGCAACATAATTCACGTACGTTAGAAATAAAAATAATTTTTCGTAAAATTGTGAGTGGAGTACATTCTAGTGCATTCAGAGAAAATCTGTAGATTTTCGGCAGAAATTCTTCCGAAAATCTGCAGATTCCCAGCAGAATTTCTGCATAGGAAATCTGCATAGTCTCCATTGTCTCAACAAAAATATTGTTGATTTATCAAGAAACTGTAGAAGTTACAAAGAAAATGGTATGCTCTGCTTAACAAGCTTTACCGATTAAACATTTTTTTAGATAACTAAAAAGCTGCGAGCAAAAATACTAATTTCTTAAAAATCGCCAATGAAATGATACAAAAAAACGAAATTTAGGTCGACACTCTGCTTAAAGTTTTCACTTCACTATTCTCTACTTATAACATGGTGTCACAGAATTCTTTATTTTATATAAACACTGTGATATCACCAATAATAACTTTATTGAATTTTGCAAACAAAATTCAATGAAAAATATTCCATCTTTTCTGACACAGCTGTCTGGAAAGTCTGGAATGTAGATAAAAATCTACAGAAAATCGCCAAATATCTACAGAAATTCGTCAAAGTATGCACCAAGATTCGTCAGAAAATTTGCAAAAAATTCTGACGAATTTTGTTCCAAGCCCAAATAAAATTCGTAGGAATATCTACAGATTTCTCGGCAGATTTTCGGCAGAGGTGTAGATATTTTCTGCTGAAATCTTAAAGATATCTGACGAAATTATTTGACGGGCAAATATACGACAACACTCAGCAACCGACGATATTTAAAAGAGGCGTGGCCAAACTGTAACATACGTGACGTTCATGGCCTTCTTTAACCCTTTAAGGACGATTGGCATGACACAAAAATGAAATTTTTCCTACGGCCTTCTAAAGCTGTATTTTGCTCTAAAAAGTTAGAAAAAATTATTTTTTCTGACCCTCGATTTTTGACTTTCTCGTCCTTAATGGCATCTACACACTAGTATAAATTTATTTAAAAATGCCTTTTTAAAAAAAATTTCCCCTATCCTTGTAGGCAGAAACGTCAGAATTTTTTAAAAAGGGCATTTTTTTTACGAAAATTGCTTCTAGTATATAGACAGTATAAAGGGTTAAACGGGTTAAACAATCTTCAGATGAACTATTTATCCATATGGCTTCCCCAATTTGCTAGCAAGAAATCTTCTTGGGAATATTCTAATCTAGAAATGAATTTAAGGAGATTTCTCTATTTACAAAGGTCAAAAAACCTTTTTTTTCTAATTCTTTAATTTTAATTGATCGATAAACTATCTATGAATATACTGTTGCGAACCTGCTTTGAGACATGCCCTGACTAGGGGATGCTGCGCCTGCACGGCGCTCTTTAGGGGCTGAGTGCCGTGCATTATTGAATTTTGCAGTTACCCCTATAATTCATGTGAGCAACTTATACTCGCAATGAAATAAGTCGAGTACTTGTGCTTTCATGGTTAAGTTTGAGCTTGGGTTTATCATCCGCGTACGAGTAAGCGAGAACATTGCTGCAGCTAAACTTCTTGCGCAATTATCACTCCACTCTAGAGCGCAAATTACCTCCTCTGTGCGCTTTTTGGCTGCACGAGATTCCCGTGAATTATTTCGGGTTAAGTGTGAAGTAAATAAAGATTGTTTTTGAGTATATCTCCTGGCCTAACTTTTTCCTCCCTGCCGTCGTGGTCTCCGGTCAAATCCGCAACAATACTATGTATAAAAACTCCAAAAGCCACTTCAAAGTATTTTCGAAGATACAGAAACGAAAGCAAAAGAGCGTTGAGTAGATTTGTAAGTACTAGACCGAAAATCGAAAACTTTGAAGCGTATTATTTCCACTTCTCATTTTTACAATTACATCAAATAAACTTATTGAATGACTGAAATGAATATGGCTTATTTTTTTTTTAATTAAATTCTAATTGAAACTAAATGGAATTTTAGCTTTGGGAAATAAGAGAAAAATTGAACCATTCAAAGGCTGCGCCGCATTCAAAGGCAGGCCACTTTCCCCTATATGTTTTTTTGCTGTAAATTTAGGTATTCTTGAAAGATCAACTAGGCTAAGTGTGCCAAATTGCGGCATAGTTGCATGCAAGCGCCAAAGTCTCAAGTTTGAAATGTAATATCTTTAATAGAAATTGATTTTATTCATTCCTTCTACTTAAGGAATGTTGCTTAGAACCTTTAGAAAGTTTATCGTCTTTATTTACTTTCAAATCATTCTTAATACATTTTAAAATGAATAAAAATGTAGACATAGCTTCGGTGCCCTATTTCGGCCACCTTCATTCTCATAGTTCCTTGCCCTTCAGGAATTCTTCCAATGCCTTTTTCACGTCATCTCGTTTGTCGAAGTTACATTTTTTTGTTATTCTTTTGCATTGTATAATCTCTAGAGTATGTAAAAACTAAAAATTCATGAAAATCCGAGGAACAAAAAAGGTGGCCGAAATTGCAAGCTGGCCGGAATTTGGCACACTTACCCTAATTCTAACCAATTTCTTAGAAAAATCTGACTTCATGGAATCACAAATATTATATTAATTGCGCTTCAATCTCTTTCCCAAAAACATTTCTTAAATAAAAAAAAACTCAAAAATCAAATGATGACAAAAACATAATTCTAAGCACTGAAAAATTCGAAAAATACAATTCACTAAATGAACTTACATTTTCTTGGGAAATCTCGTCATCTGGCTCTGGTTTAATGATCGCCTCCGGATGTGGCGCAAAAATGGCACAAGTTACTGTGGCATTGTGTGCCTTAATTCCCTCCCAGAAGTCACTCCTATCTCTTCTCACTGAACTGAGCTTGGAATAGTCATGATTCGTCTTCCAAATGTAGATACATTGATTCTCAGATCCAGCCACAATGTACTTTCCATCGTGACTGAAGGATGCCTTGATCTGGGATGACACATTGAGGTAACCCTTGTACTTGCAGCTGAGATTGAGATCCCGCAAATCGTACAAGCGTACTCGACTATCATTGCTCGTAACGAGAATCTTATCCTCTCCCGGCATTGGCTCAATTCCACTGATCTTCCTGCCGATGGCATTCCTTCCTCTCGTCGATCTCACATGGATTTGTGTATGATACTTCATCTGATCCGTCGTGTAGAAGATGCAACGTCCATCGTATGATCCCACAACGGCAAATTTTCCGTTCTGACAGAAATTTGCCGCTGTGATCAGCTTCGTCTGACCATCGAGCTCATTCCACAGAGCCACCTTCTTATCCGGAATATTCCACAGCCTCAGCTTCCCATCCAGACTCCCACTCAGGAAGTAACGATCGTCGCGCGGATGAAATGCAATTGCCGTAACGAAGTCAATGTGCTGAAAGCAACAGAGGCACTCCCTTCGTGAAATATGCCACAACCTCACGGTCTTGTCCATGGAACTGGATAGGATGAAGTAATTCTTGGACCATGATACATCCAACAGATCGGACGTATGGCCAGTATAAGTGCAAAAGGAGCGTGGCATAAAGGGTCCGGGAGATTTTTCAGCTGCTGCTGCCATCGCAAGGGCTTCCTCGGCAGAATTGTGCGAAACGAGGGATTCCTGTGACGGAGTCGGAGATGATTTTTGCTCTGCATTGTACTTTGTCCTCATATCCTGGTGAAAATGAAGGAATGCTCTTGATTTAGATCTTCAATCTTTCTTTTTTTTAAGAAAGCCGATTCTAAAACTTAAAAAATGAAGATTTTGACTTATTCGTCTTCAAATTATACGCACGCATTTGAATACATAAACACGGTGTATTTTTGTGCGAAGAAAAGTCAGTCGAGACATATAAGCCACAAATAAACTAATTTTCAATTTTTTATTTATTTTTTTTTTCTATTTTGATATCTTTTGAGGAAAATATAGCCCATATATTTCCTTTCCCTTTTCCTTTTTTCATTGATTGAAATTTAAAAAAAAAATCAAGGATGCTTAATAAAATAGGATTTTCGATCATTCAAAATTAAATATATCTTTTTCAATTGGATATCTTTTTATGTTTCATTTTGACACAGCCTTAAATTTTTGGCAGAACAAAATCCCGAAATCAAAATCCTCCACGCGAAAATCCCGAAGACACAGAATCCCATAAAGGTCAAAATCCCGAATGGTCAAACTCTTCGACTCTTCGGAATTTTAACCCTTTCGGAATTTCGCATATTTAGGATTTTGACTCTTTCAGGAATTTGGGCCTTCGAAAATTCGACCCATTCGGAATTTTGGTTCTTTCATGACAGTGGTTCTTCGGGATTTCGACTCATTTGAAATTTTGACCGGTTGACGATTTTGGATTTCGGAATTTGGTTTGCCAGTTGATATCTGACAATAACTAATTTTCTTGGCTAAATATCTCCATCCTAGGGACCTCATCACCTGGTAAACGCGTATATCTATTAAGATCTTAGGCATAAGTCATATGAAATATCGTTTAAAGATCTCAACATTATGTTGTCAGATCCGTTCAAAATTTTTTATTTTTTTTTATTTTAATATTCAAATCTCAAATGTTCATAATTCTGCATCTCTTTTTATTACTATGTAGGATTAAATCAAAAGGTTCTCTTTATAAATAATCAACTTTTAGCAACCATAGTTAGGAGCTCTGAAATCTAAAACTGCAATTTTCGGAACTTGAAATCGAAAATTCCAAAAATGTTATCATTATTATTTTCTATAGGATAACTGTACCAAATTTCGACCAGCTTGCAATTTCGGTCACGTATTTAGTTCCTCAAATTTCCATGAATTTTTAGTTTTTGTATATTCTAGAAATTAATACAATGGAAGAAAAAACAAAAACTGTCGCTTCTACGAACTAAATGAAGTGAAAAAGACTTTGAAAGAATTCCGGATGGGTAAGGATCTCTGAGAATCAAGGTGGCCGAAATATTACACTCAGAAAAATAATCGAGTAAAACTTACACGAATCGATGTTGAATTGACTCTTTTTCGTTGTGATTTTCGATTAACTATATTTTAGAGTAGATTTTATAGAGTAGGTGTAATATTCGGAAGAATTGTTTTAACTTTTTTTTCTTAAAATTTACATGACAAATGAGTGTAAATAACTCTTTTTAAGACTGAAAATAACTCATTTTAAGAGTTACAATAGCTCGTTCCATGAGTTAAAAATAATCTTTTTTGGAGTTAAAATAACTCTTTCAAATCGTTCAAATCACAAAATGGATAGATCTTGCAATTTTATGTTTTTTTTTATTTTATTATTTTCATTATTAACATTTTCTTGATCTCAAGTTCCCTATATTCCGAGTGAAATATCACGTTTGATGCAGGCACATGTCTTCATGAAACACTGTTAGGCATATTTCTAGTTAATATTCCATAGGAACTTTGTCACACGAAAATCTTCTTGACTGAAGGATATGCTTAAAACGAAAACACTTAAGCATATACTTCAGTCGAGATGAAATTTTACATCGAAAAAGAGTAACAATTATATCGATATTTGTAGAGTTAATTCAACTCTGCCATAGAGTTGTTTTAACTTTTTAGGTTTTTAGAAGAAATTTTTTCTTCTACGACCATATGATCAGACGCTGTTTAGAGGTGGTTGAACGACCCTCTCTGTAGTGTAAAATCCGGTAAAATCAGAAATTTGTTCTACAGAGAGGGTCGTTCAGCCACCTCTAAACAGCGTCTGATCATATGGTCGTAGAAGAAGACTTTCTTGTCTCATCATGTAGAGCACCCTCAGAATAATGCCAAAAAAAATTTTTCCTAGTTGAAACGCCCTAATGAGTGCGCAAATGAACAAGAAAACGTTGCATTTCAAATAGTTTGATGCCCGAATTTCTCTCTATTTCGGATGACATTTAAGTCCCAAATGCCCGAATTTGAGAGAGTCTATTGTATTCACATTCCCTGATGGTACACGTAAAACCCATTTTTTCCTTGATCGATATTACAAGCATCGACTGATCGATAATACCATCAGCTGACCGATATTAGATGCAAATGCACTTCGAAAAGTTTTTCTTGTTTCAAAACCACTCTAAAATAAATATATCAAGAATGTGAGTCGTCGATCTTGTAGAGGACATCTGCAAGATTGACTATAACAAGTTTTCACTTCAAAAATACGAATATATAAATGGTTTTTTGTCTGTTAAAGTTGATCATTTCCTTAACTGATCGATAATACCCCCGTCTACCCTAAATAACAAATTTTTGCGAATATTTTTTGTGTGTTTACGAACATTTTACGAACAAATATTTGTAAAAGTATAACAAAAAAATCGTCAGGTGATCATTTTACGACCAATGTTTGTGAAAAAAGTACAAACTTTTACGAACTTGTTTGTCGGTTATACGATTTACGAGTATTTCATAAGTCGCCAGTAGGAATTTACAAACATTTACGAACAATTTTGTAATTTTTTTCTGTGTAGAAATTTTTTTTTCAAATTGCACATCTGTGAGATTGCCTCATTCTTCCCTATATATAGCCAAAATCAGGGTTCAATCTTTAGTGTAATAGGCGAAACAAAAGACCGTTCTACTAATAAAAATAAATAGTTTTCACATGAATTTCCTCTGCAATAAAAAACAAAATGGCCTATTATCCTTACACTTAAAAGTATAGAAGAAAGCAAAACAGAGTCAAATGTAATATGACCAAAGATTTGTGCTAATAAAAGAAACACCCACGCATAAAAAAATAACAAGGGTGTCTCTCCATATAAATGCAATTTCTTACACAACATAAACTTTGCCTTTCTCCCACTACTGCTCTGCACTAATAGTGACAGTCCCTTTATGCCTGCCTAAAACAAAATCGATAACGCGTTATCTTTCATCAAGTGTATACACAAAGGGCATTCAATTAATTTCCTTCCGGCACGAAAACTCTCCATTATTCACGAGATTCAAATGAAAGGTACACACAAAAGAAAAAGTTCCAAGGTAAATATTGAATATAGTGTGCAATTTATTTACCTGAAAGAATGGATAGGCGTCCTTAAGCACCCAAATCCTTAGCACCTTGTCCTGCCCAGCTGTGGCCAGGAGTCGTCCACACGAGCTGAATTTCATACACCAAACAGCTCCTGTATGTTCACCTGATAAATCCTGCACATGCTGCAACTTGGCAAATTCATAAGGTCCCTTATTCGTACTCGAGGCCTTTATCTTGATATTCTGTTCGGGATTGACCACATCAACGACATCTGCCACATCTTCCTTGTGCCTCGCATGGGACACTTCCGATGCTATTGACTTTGCCTTATCCACAGTTTTCCGAACAGTTGACCCAAAGAATCTCTTCAAACGTGCCGTGTTTCGCCTCAATCTTCCCCTGTCCTCAACATCACCCTCTTCCTCGTCAATTGGCGGTGGTTCCGAACCCGGTGGACGTCCGACGACACTCTCATCATCAGATTCTCGCTCGAGATGGCTCGTAAGTCGAAGGATATGGAGTGAGAGTGGATTTAAATCCGTAGCTGGGATTTTTTCCTCAACAGCTGACAGAGGAAATTTCTCACCAGTATCCAAATTCTTCACTGGAACTTGCTGTAAAATCTCCAAATCAGTAAGAACTTTGCCAGAGTCTGTTCTTGTGCGCACATAAACATTCATCTGCCTGATAATTTCTTCATCTCCAGCTGACTTTCTGCGCTCCTTCACATACCCCGTACTCATGCGTGATGTATATCTTGTGGCACTTCCTAAGCTATTGGTTCCCGTTCCCGAAAGATTAACACCCCTCTCCCTTGGAGTACTATTCAAAATTTCACCACGTATCCGTTCAATCCTCTCAATTTCCTCCTTTGATGGTCCTTCGGCCTTATTGGCCTCCTCATCCTGCGGCTTCACCACATACTGCCCCCTAATCACCTTGTAGAGATTGAGTCCCTGACTCGGATCAATTGAACTTACACGCCCTGGGGCTGAATTGCTCTTTGCACTATTAGACGGACTAGGTTTTGAGTACACTGACGGTGATGAACTACCCAAGGATTGACTGATACGTCCCATTGAACCCAAATGAGGTGGTCTCTTTGCACTTGTTGGTGTTTCCTGCACCAAATTCCTCTCACCATCCATCCCAGAACCTCCTCCTCCGCCTTCCCGTACCTCCTCCTGAGTCAATACCTCAACATTCTGAGTATCATTTGGGGGTAACTTGAGACCCTCATTGAGATTAAATTGCTCAGAGCTACTTGAAGACAATTTACGACCCTTCTTTTTCCGCCTGGGCGGTGCAACAGGACCCGACGACGTAAGACTGTCCGTTGTCTTTGAGTGAGCTAACTTTGTGCTGGCAATTACATCGGGTTCCTGAAGACTTATCCCACCTCCACTATTGCAATTTTCCTCCTCTCTCCGCCCTGCAGCAGCCCCAGAAACACCCTCACAGAGAGAATTACTGTCACCCACCACTTTGTCCTTATCACCTAGATCACTCTTTGAACTGGAAGCCATGGCAAAAGGGGCACCACCACCACTCTCCTGCTGATCCACCAACACCTGACAACTTCCCATTCCACTTCCTCCACCTCCACTTCCACCACTCCCTCCACCCCCAACACTCTGGGGTGACACCTTCGATGATCCCCCCGAGGACAGTTGATTCGAATCTCGTCCAACACTAATACCTACAAAAGCACACACATTTAGAGAGTCAAACCAGTGTCGTTGCCAATAGTACTAGACTAGGGGATTAGCAGAGATTACGTATCAGTTGAGGCTCTGTACGAGGAGTCTTGTGAAATAATATCGCAATGATTTTTCCACCAGAGAAATTAGTTTTTAAGCAGGAAAATACCTTTTCCTCTGAAAAAGTCTTATCTCGAATATGTGAATTAAAAAAATGGTCTTCTAAAAAAGATTTGTAAGCTTATATCAATTTTCCAAGTGGTTTATAGAGTTTCAATTAGAGCTCAGTTTAAAGAAAATTTATTTAACAGAATGATATTGCAAAAATCTATGTGATCTATTTATTCTCTCACATATTGCTTAAAATTTTCAATAAATTACAGTAGGACCTAATTAACTAATTATTTCCAGGCCTATTGACTCTACACTGATTAAAAAACAGGGGTGCGATTAACTTTTTTTACTCCTTTAAAACATTTTAGGTGTAAAAATATATCAACATTTTTTAATGTTAATTTTACACATTTTTAAGGGTAAAATTAACATGAAAAAGAGTAACTTTAAATCCTAATACACCTAAAAAGCATAATATTTACTCCGATTTCGGATCAATACTGCAGGGTAAAATTAACATTTCCGGAATGTTATTTTAACTTTTTCGGATTTCTGTCAGTGTATTGGATTCGTGGACTCTATTGGAGTACGAAAAAAATCAACTCAAACGTGAAATTTTGATAGAAACGGATATTATTTTATATTTGTAAAATGATCATTGATAAATTGTACATGATAGTCGAATATTTTATTTAATTAACCCCCAAATTCTATACCCTCTGGCCAAAAAAAATTGTATGTTTGGGTAAAAGTTGGAGAATAAGGAGTGATTTTACGAAATGTTTTTATTCTTAGTAGGGGAAGTGTCCCAAATTTCGGCCAGCTTCTAATTTCGGCCAGCTTCTAATTTCGGCCACTTTGAGTGTAATTTCGGCCATGGAAATAAATTAATTAAAATTATGTATGTAATCTTCGAATAGTCAATGAATTCATTTTGCTTTTAAATATTTATTCATTTTAGGACGTATTAACACAAAGACAGTTAAATTTTAAGTATAATTTGAATTGCGTTGTAAAAATAAGCCCAGATAAGCTTATGGTAGCTGAGATTCTTTACAGGTGACCTCGAAATGCGTGCAACTCGGGGTGCTTGCAACTCGGAATGCGTGAAAATTCGATTGTGAGTTGAATTTGTGGGGTTAAAGAATAGCGTCGAGTAAACTGTTCTTGGCGGTCGAAATGGATAAAATTGGCTCGACGCGATTCTTTACCCCCAAAATTCAACTCACAATCGAATTTTCACGCATTCCGAGTTGCAAGCACCCCGAGTTGCACGCATTTCGAGGTCACCTGTAAAGAATCTCAGCTACCATAAGCTTATCTGGGCTTATCACTGGTCATTTTGTTTTCTCAATGGCTCCGCCCCTGTGGCATCGACCGGGCTCAAAATTTGGTATGTTATAGCTGGGCCTTTTAGAGCTTTCGATTAATACTAAACTTAAGGTCCCCCGACCTCCCTGACCCGAGCTATAACGGCGTTATCACACTTGAACATTAAAATTTTAATGTGATTCACATTAATTGTCGCTTGTGAGCGTCCAAATATGTTATTTGTGTCTTTGAGTCACTTAATATTTGGGGGTTTTCTATTTATTGATAAAGAAGTGGACTTTGCCTGCAAAAATAAGTTTAAATTTACCTAAAGCATAAATATTTTTCACATTAAAAAATTAAAGGGAAAATCAAATTAATTTTTGGCATTAATGCTATAAATCAATTTAAATTAAATTTTGCGGGTCAAGTCTACCTTTTTATCAACAAATAGATCAAATTTTGAATACAAAATGATTCAAACACACATATTACACATTTGGACTCTCACCAGCGACAATTAATGTGAATCATATTAAAATTTTAATGTGCAAGTGTGATAACACAGTAAGAGTCCAAAAAAAAATTCTTAAAATGGCAATAGCTCCAGTTGTAATTGTCAGAATTTAAAAAGCGAAGGTGTTTTGGAAAGCTCTCGGGAAATGCCACTTCCCCTTCTAACATCGCAAGTTCATAAAACCACCACTAGTGGCGCTATTTCTAAAAAGAAGATTTTTCAATTTTCTAACTTAAATAACTCAAAAATTCTTTTGTGCATCGGGCTGATATTTTAGTAAGTTATAGCCGCTGATTATACCTATCAAACAAAAAAATACTTAAGTCGATCCATAACCCCTGACCCGAGCTATAAGGGGTCAAAGTTCGAACATTGACCGGCCTCTATCTAAGGTTCTAATTAACATTTTGAGCTAAATTTTGGGTTTTTGGTTTTGTCTCGATGAGCACTTTCAGATGGAAGTTCAAAAACTCCCCACAGGTGGCGCTGCGATAGCGTCAAAATTCAAACTCGCTTTTCTCAAAAACGCGTCATTGTTCAAGTTAATCAAGTTTTAGAGTATTGTAGTCTAGTCTAGGACCAGGGGGGGTCGGTTTCCTATACTTCCAATGCTTTAGAAATGGAACCTCAATTTTCTATATACCTCTCACTCACTTGTTTGGAAAAGAATAGCAAATGAGGGAGTGAGACAAACAATAGCAATTTTCGATGGAAGAAAGAATCTTGATTTTCGGACTCTAATGCAACTTAAAATCAAATGTACTCGGGCAACTTTTGTTTAAATAGGGTAAAGATCATATTTCATTGAAAAGATATGATGAGAAAAGAAAGATAATCGTGTAAAAACGAAAAAACCAATCTGTAAATAATGCCCGAAATAACATTTCAAGAGAGTCGAAAGAGAGAAAGTGGGTGGGGGAGAGACCTTCACGGGAAATATGTGATTCGCTCAAAATTATTACTGGAAAATTAACTCAGGTCAAAGTTAATGCAATTTTAGATCTATTGTGTTAATTTGGTTGAGGTGTTATTTCTTAAAATAAATTAAAAAATCAAAGAGAGTGAAAAAATTCTCTCGCGAATCTCTCAATTTTCTTAATTTGACTCCCCCATAACAACAGTTCTGCAGTTAGGATTTTCATAGGACATGTCCACTGAATTTTAAAGACATGTCTTATTCGCACCCAACACGTTATAAAATCTATTGAAATACCAAATTATTTTGTGAAAAGTGTCTAAAAACTAAAAAGAACTAAATGATATAATATTGTTGAATAAAATAAATAGCAATATGAAGAAGTAAGGCGAGATAAAAATGGATTATTAAAGAAGAAAACGACACATATTAATTATTCTGAAAAAATTATAACAATTCTAATTTTTGTGACTATTTCACTCATTTTAATGCTCAACCTCAAGGCGAGAACAGTATATTACTTCATAATAAGGAGCACAAAAAGTTATTAAAAAAAATTAACTGGAAAAACTAGTACTAGAACGCGAAATTTTTCTAAGTGTTAGAATTTTAAAAAAAAATTGTGAAGGGGGTCGTTAGGAAAACGCGATTTTAAGATTTGGGGTTGGGGTACAGTGGGTTGAGGCAGAGACGGATGGGAACCATTATTAGAAAGATCTAACTCTCAGATACAATATATGTTAAAATTAAATCGAAATCCCTTCATAAATACAGAAAATGCAGTCCGATCAAGACATTTTTGATTATAGCTCGGGTCAGGGAACATCGAGGGAGGAGTGCGACCCACCGTTGGAAAGGCCTCGACCTGAACTACAACATACTAAAATTTAAAGAAAAACCATCGTCCAGTTTTCGAAATGTTCGAGATTGATTAATCGAAAATCGATTTTTTGATTAATCGGACCTTCGATTAAATCAGATGGAATTGGGGTGTCATAAACTTTATGGTACTCCACAAGAGCTTTCCAAAACAACAAAATTTTTCGAATTCCGATAATTAGAAGCGTAGATATGACCATTTGAAAATTGAATTTTGGACCCCCCCTCTAAAGGTGTCTACACATTATAAGAAATTTCTATCAAAAATGAGCTTCAAGAAGTGTTCTTCAAGAAAATTGCCTACACATTGGTGAGAATTTTTGACAAAAAGATGGATTTTTGAAGAAAATTTGTCTAATGTGTAGACAAATTTCTTCAAAAATCATATCCAATTGAAGGTAATTTCCATCAAGAATTTTTGAAAGAAATTACCCGCTACACATTGGAATAAAATTCATCAAAGTCATTCTTGACAGAATTCTTGACAGAATTCTTGACGGAAACTATCACGATTCAAGATTGTTTTTCACGAAAATTTGTTATTTTCTGCTGGAAAAAGTGAGAAAAACGTTTGGTGAAGTTTCTTGGGATAGTATTTAGTGAATTTGTGAAGAAAATCTTCTAAATATGCAAGGGAATAGTGTTTTTCTGGAGATGTCGTTCCTGGTGGAATCCAACCCAGCCTTTGAAGGAACATTTCCTGTGATTTTCCTCCAGAAATTGCCGGAAGTTAATCCATCTGTATATTCTTGAGGTGTTCCACAGTACAGTGGCCTCGTACTCCATGGATTGCAAGATGGATGGAAAAGAGAAAATTTACGGGCACTTTGGAATATCTATATGCCTTGGTTACCAATTAAAACAAGAGCTAACCAGAGCCACCGAGGAGATCTCAATGCAAACGAGAGCTGTCCCGAGCTACTAGAAGCCATCACTTGAACCCTCAGAAGAACATCAGAATGATCTTTTATATTATAAAGATCATTCTGATGTTCTTCTGGGGGTTCAAGTGATGGCTTCTAGTAGTTAGCTCCGGACAGCTCTCGTTCACAGCTCAGCTCACAGATGGATTAACTTCCGGCAATTTCTGGAGGAAAATCACAGGAAATGTTCCTTCAAAGGCTGGGTTGGATTCCACCAGGAACGACATCTCCAGAAAAACACTATTCCCTTTCATATTTAGAAGATTTTCTTCACAAATTCACTAAATACTATCCCAAGGAACTTCACCAGACGTTTTTCTCACTTTTTCCAGCAGTGAAACAACAAATTTTCATGAAAAACAGTCAGAAGAGCAAGAGACTTGGAAATGATGGCAATCTGTCAAAAAATTTTTGATGGAAAATAAAAAACCCAGTGTGGAGGCACTTTTCTTCAAGAATTCCTTCAAAAATATGATTTTTTCTTTAAAAAATTCTTGAAATAATTCTTGATGAAATCAGCTCCAATGTGTAGACACCTTAACTCAGGTCAGGGGGGTCCGGGGGGCTTAAGTTTGGTATCGATCGAAAGCTCTTAGGCCCAGCTATAACATACTAGAATGTGAGCCCGATCGATGCTATAGGGGCTGAGTATGTAATGAAGAAAACAAATTTTAGGTGAATTCCAAAATGGCGGAAGGAGGAGGTGGGGATGGATCTGACATAACCTACTTTTAGCCGCCCATTAACGTTTAGCCTTTGCCTCAAATTGCTTGTCGATATCTCTCTCCGTTCTCTCTCCAAAAGTGGATATAAAAAAAAATATCGATTTAAAGTTATCTGACTAAAATAAATTTATTTTTTAATGAAAGATGTCTTTCTATTTAGTATTTTTTATTTAAAAAAATTGAAAAAGGCAAAAATGTGAATAATAGAAGCAAAAAGAGTTTCAAAAAAAATTTATATTTTCCCACCATGCGCCTAAACTAAAAAGAGATAATGAAGAATTGATGGTTTTTTCGACTTTATTGGATCATAATTATCTTAAAAAACATTTACTTACAACTTTTTTCGCATATTCAAGAAAATACTGTTAGATGGTTAATTTACCTGTAGTGTTCAAACATAAACTCAGTGCTCCAAATTGTAAGTTGCCCAAAATAGTGCCATTTTCATATTAGTATTAAATATTTAATTCCCACGAAAATATAGCATTAGTCTGGTAAGACGAAGGATTTGTCCGAGGATGTTTTTCCGACATGTCAAGTGACATTATTTATAGGGCTCTCTCTCGAAAAGAATTTTCTCGAAAGAGAGAGCTCCAATTCTCAGTCGATTTTCAATGTGTTCGGACAAATTATTTTCCATAAACAGTGTATTAGGTGATAGTTACTAATTAGTTTTAGCATTAGTGAAAATATGGTTGAGGTGTTATTTCGGAAAACAGTAAGTTTTATTATAACTCATTCGAGTCGGGGGTCTCTCTGAGAGAATTATAACTCCAGGGTCAAATTAGGTGAATGTGGACAGAGAACTCGCGCTGTGATTGGCTTATTTTATTTCTCCCAAGTACGTCCGAAATCGGTTTGTTTGGGAGACAGCGATATCAAAAAATGTTCCATTTTATTCTTGTTTACGAGGGGGCTTGTCTAGGACGTTTCCAAAAAGTGGCATAAGTGCGCTGTGGTTATAATAGAACCGGAGATATGAGGGGTCAAAGTTCACGAAATTCAAAAAATCATATCTCCGGTTCTATTTGACCGATTTTGATGAGTGAGGGTTTAAACGAAAGATCTCACCAAATGCTACAACTTTCTAGATTATATGAACTTCGCGGGACCAATACCAGGGGCGCTACAGTCGAAAAACCAATTTCAATATTACATAACCTCAATTATCTTGACTGTCGCTAAACCGATTTTGATGATTACTTCGACATAATTGTAGATGACATTTGTGTCTACATTTTGTCCATACATCATTTTTGGCTCAGACTACGCTATCACTCCTATTTTGCCGTTTAAGTGTGAAAAAATTGACTTTTCCCATAATAACGCTTTGAAATCACTTACTTTAAATGGAAAGTCTCACAAAATACAACAATTCTTTCATATAGTTGAAGTTCACCAAATGAACACTTGGGGCGATCTGGTCGAAAAAACGAATTCAGAAACAAATAACCTCGATTATCTCGGCTTCTGAGTAATTGAAGAGATCATGTTCTACGGCAAAATTATAGAGAACATTCTGGTCTATATTTCACCCATATATCACTTTTCTGTCACTCCATCCAAATCTTTGATATTTTGGTTTAAATACAAAATTTGTATAATTTCACGAATTTGATTCAAGATAACTGAATGGCGTACCCCAACTTCAGCTCTAAATCGAATTTGCGTGCATTCCGAGTTAGCTCACATTAAGAATCTCACCTACATAAGCCGGTTAGGATTATCTGTCCTTTTTCTTGCATTCAATTAGCAGAGTTGTTGACACGAGTGACCGTTTAATATTTACATTTTACCGGACTTTTCACAATAGAAAAACATACTATTTAAATTAAGCTAATAAGAATAAATAATTAATATTTATCGTGACTGATTGAAAAGTTTTTTTTTAGACAGTTCTAGAACTTTCAATAAGCCATTCGTCACAAAATTTTAATGTAGAATTTCAATGCACACCGTGGTAACACAACAAAATACGACAGGTTCCGATAAGAACTCATTAATCTGAATGGGTCCATTCAGCCCTTTTTACTAAAATTAATTTTATCAACAATTTTATTCACATCTTTCGTAAAATAATACCTTCAATAGCTTCAATATGTGCACTGTTTCATTTTTATTTTAATGGCCTATTTAGATGATTCAGATAAATAATATATTTGTTTTAATAATGTTAAGTTTTTTTTTTTTGAAAATTATATCAATTTATCACACACAATTTATAATGTCAATCTCAAAACTGACTTATGGGGTTCCCTCAAAAAAATAGCATCGCTATCCCTAATCATTTGGTCTCTAGCCTTCAAAATGAACAATCAAACTTCATAAATATTTTTTAAAAAGATTTTGAACACTTTGAACCCTGGAATGCCTGGAATCATTCAAATTGAAATTACCCGCATTAAAAAAAATCATAGCTTATTTCTATAAAAGAGCTTCTGCTCAAATCACTCCCCAATCGCATTTTATTATTATAAAAAAAAATACGCCTAACAAAGAAACGGTCATCTAAATATATTCTATGATTTTCTTTGTGCAATACTTCCACCAAAATATACACACCATTGGCCTTTTCTTATACAACTTTTATTCCAATTTTGAATAAATTATGCAAATAAGTGTTCGTGTTGATATATCGAAAAGGAAGTGTCACAAGCGTATAAATATCACTTTGTCAAATATTGATTTATTTCTCAGCATGAAATCACAGCATCAGGAAAAATTACCCAAATTTGGACAAGTGTCTCACTTTTCATCAGAAATTCTCAATGAGTCAGGCAATTTTTGTGTGATCATCGTCAGATTGGGATTTTATTTTGAGTATAGTGTCTCTCTTTGAGAAAAAAAAACTCCACACACTATCCTCTAAAAGATAACTTGTATCATGTTTTTATGATGATCCATAAATATAACACTTTCACTGATCATCTTCACTCTGGTGGATCGCATTGCAAACTGATGATATTCACAGCAAGATCTTGGACTATTTGGTGAAAGAGAAATTGGACTTTTTTTTGTTGAGGGGGAATATATTCACCTGATGGATCAATGCTTCCGGCCAAGATGCGTCCAACACGTCCCAATGAAGTCATACTCTGAACACTCACTGTGTCATGCTCGATGATCCGAAATGGATGAGATGGTCTCGGTGTTGGGAAGACACCTTCAACTGAACTATTCTGTATGGTGGATCATTTCCAAATGGTACCCCCGCCCCGAGAAAGAGATGGCAGAAAGGCAAAACATGTTAATAAATCAATGTTAATTTTTTATTTGTCGAGCATCTCGGCGCTCAGTTGGATGGAACAAAAAAAATAAAAAATAAATAAAATGGGGAGAGATGATCATCAGAAGAAATTCTCTTCTCATGACTATCAATAGGGAAAAGAAGAAAAAACTTTCTACTCATTTTTCACTTCAAATGCATTTCTTTTCTTACTATATCTTTCTTCTTCTTCTATTTTTTTTTACGTGCATAATGCACTCTAAATGCAAGTCTGCTCCATAAAAATTGCATACAAAATGTTTTCAAAGTGATTGTGTGTCTCTTTTGCTTTTCATTTCATCTCTAGGTAATATCAAAACAAACGAGGAAAAATCTCATGCAAAATCACCCAGAAAACATGTATATACACACACAACAAAATCACAAAAAAGAACGAAGAGAAAAACTGGTTAAGAAACTCTAAAAACAACATGATAAATAGTTTAATTAAGAGAAAACACCATGCGGATTAGATAGCTGAAAAAAAAGAAAAATAACTTCAAATCCTGTACCTGTGAATCTGGCGTCAGAGTGTTGCCAGGATTTTCATCTTCGTCGTATTGCATGCACTGGCGCAACTCACGGAAGCGTTGTCTACCAAACTAATACAAAATTATGGTAATTTCATTAATTGAGAATATGTTTTACAAGAAAAAAAAAACAAAGAACATAGCAAATTAATAAGATAAATTATTATTTTTATAAAATCTCATCAAATAAACATATACAACAAATATTCTCTCTCACCATTTACCTCTCATTTCCCTAAATTCCTTTGCAAATTGTCTTTTCTCAAATTGGAATTAAATAAAAAAAAAAACAAGAGACCAAAACTTCAATAGTAAAAATAAAGATTAAAAAAAAACATGCAGGAAATTGTCTTTTTGATTCTCTCTCCCAACAATAACAAATTTATCAATCAAAGAAAAATTTTCATTAATAGCCCAGCAAAAGAACCTTGAGAAGAATTCACTTATCTAAAAATAAAATTGCGAAATTTATAGCCTTTACGTTCGTTCTTTCAGATTATTTCTCTGCTCTTTCTCCTATCTCTCTTTCTATTCTTTTTGCCTCCTGATAAAGCACTACCGATGACTAACGATGCCATTTCCACTAATATTTCATTGGATTATCTACAATTTGCAGCATAAATTCAATTCACATTTCACAGAGCTCTTGAAAATACTATTGCCATGACCAATACCAAAAATAATTCCCGCATACGGTCAGTGAAAGCAAATTCTTCATTAATGGTCCGGCTCGGAGAATGTCAGGTAAATTTTAATTTATCGTTCATGTGCCTCTGAAAATTCCAGTAGTGTAATAAAAACTGTGTGTGCTTTCTGTATTGGAAAAATTAACTCAATCCAGACAAGAAAGACAGACACTTTTGGGGTTTATTCACCCCCCAAAAAAAAAAGAAAAATCGAAGGGATTGTTTATCAACACACATTTTGATATACACTTTCATTCTCAAAATCAAATATTTATGGAACAAATAGATTCTTATACAGTCTTATCACATTCTCCATATGAATTTATACAACATTGAATACTATTAGAGGCAAATTAGTGAAAGGAAACCTACTTTACTGGATGCATTACATTTTTTTTTTTTTTTTTCGAAATTGTATAACAATAATTATTAGAGTATGTCTCAAGAAAAGCGCCTTATATGAAAATATTAAACTTGAAATAAATACATTACAAAAAAAAATTTAGAAATTAGTAATTTTGACTCACTTTAATTGAAAATTGGGCAAGTTAGTATATTTTGTGTAAAATTATCTAATTAACCATTTATTTTATACTGAGCTAATTTAATTAAGCGATACATTTATCAACTTTATGTGGTACTTAATTAATGCTTTGTAACTCAGCTAATTTTCACTTTTTACATATATAAATAAAGAATCATAATAAGGATAACAAGTAAACAGATGTTTAACTTTTTGGTATAAACACGTCAACTTTCCATCTAATATTTCCTGGAAAATATCCGTGGTTTTATATACATCACAAAGTTTAGAGATTTCTCCAATCGGGTTTTAGTCCAAAAACATTAAGGGAGCCTGGGACAAATAGGGAGAAGTGGGTTACCTTTGAATTGGGGCACTTCTCTTTTCTTCTATTTTAAAATGGAACTGGACCTTATCCTGATAATATTTGGCATTATAATTCTGAAGCTAAATTACGAGTCCTACATTAATAGGTGCCCCAATTCAAAGTATCTCACTT
Source organism: Phlebotomus papatasi (assembly GCF_024763615.1). Classification (NCBI taxonomy): domain Eukaryota; kingdom Metazoa; phylum Arthropoda; class Insecta; order Diptera; family Psychodidae; genus Phlebotomus; species Phlebotomus papatasi. Next base: position 40,959,128 of record NC_077222.1, on the reverse strand, counting down.
CCCCCCATAACAAACCGAATGACATATTCATGTAAAATATACCGACATTTTTAAAAGTTTCACCACATATTTCGAAAAGATGGGTACTTGAATGTCTAGGGTTGAACGGATTCGAAGAAGAATGAAAAATATTAAAATGTTTAGCCTTTTTTTAATAATTTCGTTACGGCCTCTCTACACATTGGAAGTAATTTTCATCAAAAATTGCCTTTTCAAGAAAAGAAATTGGCGTTTTCAACTACAATGATAGGGGAAATTTTCTTTAAAAAAAAATCATTTCACTGTGCAACAATTCTGAACTTTTTTTGTCCCTGGGTTCTCATGCTGTTTTTTCTATTACTAGGGTCAAATGATTTACGAAAATACTTATCATTTTGATTTCATTTGGATTTTGCGCCTGGATTCTAGTCAAAACCGTTTTTGCCGTTTTTTGATACTTGGGTTCCTATATATCTCCGATTCTGATGAACTGATTTATTTCTTACTGTCCCTAATACGGGCTTCAGACCAAAGACTTAGCCATTTGGCTTAACTCCTCTAATTCCTAATCAGGCACGATTTTTTTTAGAAAATTGCTGTTTAGGATTGGATTATAAGGACAAATTTAAAAAAAAAGAAAAAAACAAAAAATGTTAATGGGTTAAGAGCTAGAACGCTCGTTCTAAGGTTGAAGTGACTGGGTTAGAATCTCCTTCAAATCATAAGAAATATTTTAGCATTAAGGGGTTATGTAGGTCAAAGACTAAAAAAATATAATATTTTCTTTAATTTTTCCAGCATAATAAAAAAAAATTTAATTAATCCAAGCTCTTACTGTGTTATCACACCTGCACATTAAAATTTTAATATGATTCACATTAATTGTCGCTGGTGAGAGTCCAAATGTGTAATTTGTGTGTTTGAATCATTTTATATTCAAAATTTGATCTATTTGTTGATAAAAAGTTAGACTTGGCCCGCAAAATTTGATATAAATTGATTTATAGCATTAATGCGAAAAATTAATGCGATTTTCTCTTTAATTTTTTAATATGAAAAATATTTATGGTTTAGGTAAATTTAAACTTATTTTTGCAGGCCAAGTCCACTTCTTTATCAATAAACAGAAAAACCCCAAATATTAAGTGACTCAAAGGCACAAATAACATATTTGGACGCTCACAAGCGACAAATAATGTGAATCACATTAAAATTTTAATGTGCAAGTGTGATAACGCCGTTAGACATATAAAAGTATATACATTTCAAACTATATATTTTCTAAAATTTTCATTTAAAAATTTTAAAAATTCTGCCATTGAGGCCTGATTTTTGGATTTTTTTTAGAGAAAAACATACTTTACGCTGGACAAGATTTCTCGAAATTGGTTCATTTGAAATCCAAAACAAATATTTGGTTTTTGGATTTCAAATGAACAAATTCCGAGAAATCTTGTCTATCGAAACTATATTTCTTTTTTCAAAATCAAGTCCCAGAGGCTGAATTAAAATTTCAGGAAATATACAGTCGGATCTCGATAGAGTCAACTAATTATTTCCTGCATTTCCTAGCGTGTTGACACTATTGAATTCGTTCATTCTATTGGAGTTTGGACTCTATCAGAGTCAATTTGGGTTCAAGTTGACAATATCGAAGTCCGTAGAGTAAAAAAAAAATAGCTGTTGACTCTATCGCGGTCCCATTGTAGTTTGAATATTGTACTTCTTGAAAGAATTAAATTCTCTTTATGTTGAAAAAAAAGAGAAAAAACATGCTGTTTTTTTTCTAAATTTTGAGATAATAAATTGTATTCAGTGTGATTTACAAACATAATTTTCAGTTAAAAATGCAAATATACTTAGTGACATAACATTATTTGACGAAAACATATTTTTGACATTTCAGTTAGGCTGATCGGAAACTCGTCATCTTGCTCATTGTCATAGGCAGTTCGGAAAAATGATTGTGAAACAAATATTATTGTGCGTTAAGCCAAGCGCACAATAACTTTTGTTTGTAAACATGTTTTCAAAATTTTCTATGAGAGTGAATGAAATGTATATCAAGTCATCTCGCTCTCTCCCATTGGAAATTTTGAAATCATGTTTACAAACAAAAGTTATTGTGCGTCGGCCATTAGGCATAATGCTCAGCGCACAACAGCTTTTGTTTGTAAATATGTTTTTGACATTTCAATGAGAGTGAGTGAGATCTAGATCTAGTCATCTCGCTCACACTTATAGAAAATTTTGAAAACATGTTTACAAACAAAAGTTATTGTGCGCTGGGCATAATGACCAAAGCACAATATTTTTTTGTGTTGGAAACATAAACATATATATTCTATGTTTTCGAAACTATCAATGAGAGTGAGCGAGATGACTACATTAGACCGCACTCACTGTTACTGAAATGTCAAAAGCATGTTTAGAGTGAGCGGGATAACTAGATTTATGTCCAATGCACCCCTTTTTTGTAAATGTATTTTTGACATTTCAGTGAGAGTGAATGAAATCTAAATCTATTCATCTCACTCACTCCTATAAGCAGTTTCGAAAACATATGTTTACAAAATAAAAGCTGTTGTACACATGGCATACCGTCCGATCGTTTTTCTTCAACAAATATTGCTAAATTTATTTGAGATTAAAAAAAAATAGAGGCAAATTACTAATTATGTCATATTTTCTGCCATTCAAAGGGATAAAAGACCGTACCTAATATTTTCCTTTGCAAATGTATGTGTGTCGAAAAAGAATTTGCTTCGCTTTCGTAATCAAACAAAAACATTCAGTCACCGAAACACCAGCAAATTCAAGGGAAAAATGAGTAAATTATTTTGATAAACGATCATGCATCAGCACCAAGCACTAATCCCAAACCGTACTCCACTGTCGATTGTTGGGTGAGAGTGAGAGAATCACGAGCAAAACAACAGAAATTTCAATTGGAAATTTCGCAAGAACAGCGATATATAGACGACTATTAACCACCGCCGCCGCGTCCAGAAAATTTTTGCTCTATTTTTCTGCACAATTCTTCTCTTTGTGTATTTTATATGGTCACACAATGACTCACACTGGGGGCAGATTGACACTGCCTCGAAATACATCACTATGCGAATGCGGTGGTATTTTATTTTAAATTTGCGATTCTCTTTTTTTTTGTCAGTCACAGATATTGTTCTCTATTGTCGTTGCATTAATTTCTATTCTAATGAGGTTTTTGCGAAATTTCTTTTAGGCACCTTGGTTATAGTTGGATATGCATGAAAATGCTGGAATTCGTTCTTTTTTTTATTAGGATTATCTCTAAGGTTTCAGCCTCAAAATTGCCGAGGTGAAATGCTAGAGAATCGCACCCACTAGAGACCTATTCTGCCTTTCTTGATTGCCAATCAATCGGGTTGAAGTGAGAGATCAAAAAGACAAATACATTTGGTGGGATTCAATCGAGGAATTAATTTAAATCAGTGAATCAAATTAAATGGCACACAGAGAGTTGAGAAAGACACGCACACACACAGAATTCTCTTTTTTTTACGAAATAACTTTTTTTTCGGTGGATTTTGGGCGAGACAGACAAATTTGGTAAATGCGGAATTGACCAAGATATTACAGAGAGAGAGAGAAATGATTTTGGGGGTTGAGAAAATTCAGGTTGGACTTACTCCTTGGGGTTTGGACTTGACGAAATCATCATCCCGCGTTGAGGAGCTGGTGCTGAGGACTTCCTGGAGGGAAGCTGGTTGTTGAAACTGTGTCAGCTGAACTGTGGTGGACGAGGAGGAAGAATTTGTGGCGGATGAGACACGTGAGCCAGCAGTGGTGTCTGGTGGGGTTTTCCTGCTGGGAGCAGGACGTGATGGTTCCGGAAACACAAATTCTTTGCTGCTCACATGAGTCTTGGGGGATTTTTTCCTGCGGAAAAACATCGATTGAATAACTTTCTGGCACACAGAACACTCCTCCCGGATACCATAAGACAACACTAACTAAACTCGGGAACCGATCAGAGAGTGTGCCTTGGTCTCGCGGAGTCAATTGATAAGGGCGATTGGAGAAAAAAAAACCGAACCGTCACTGATATTCAATCAGTCCGACGATGAAATGTTATCTAAATCTGGGGTTGTTGTCCAACCATCACCCAACTGTTCAGTGCATTGACTGGTGTCCCTAATTGCATGTACCAGTGACACAGAGAGAGACAAGTCCGGGAGTGTAAAAAGAGAATTGCCTCCATGTAGGGCTTTTTTCATTACCTTCCTGTGATGCGATTTGGCGTGCTGTCTTCTGCATCAAAGAATTCTTCCGAACTGTCCGTCCCACTGGTATCCGACATTGATAATTTCACTCGAGTCAAACTCACGGCACTACACCCTACAATTTTCCACCATTATTCACAACACGAACGCCCTAAAATCACGGAAATTTCAGCAAATGTGAAATCATCGCACAGCACATTTTGACACTAACATGACAGCTGCATTTTTGCACATGATCAACGTGAAGTTGGCCGCGAACAAATTCTCCACATTTTCCCCACTACTCTGATTTGAAAATCCCACCGTTAACTCTTCTCTTAAATCTCGCGAGATCTCGAATTTCTCGAGCTTTTGAATTCCCTGAAACAGCTGCAGCAGACAAATTCCCAAAATAAAACACCTTTTCATTTCATTATTCAAATTCTTTTTAATTCCACTATCGATTGCATTATGCAGAAAAAAACATTTTCCTGGGGGAGTTTTCTTAAGTTCTTACACGTGTAGAGTAAAATCTCAGTGTTGAGCTTACAAACTAGAATCTCTAGCCTAGCCTAACAACATCTCCGAGGGAAATAAAATATTCTTAAAGAATCTTATCAAATAATCCTTACACGATATTACTTTTTCTTTTCATTATTTCAACTTATGGAGCCTATTTTATATTAATAATGTGTTCAATAATGCAAATCACATCCACAAAATATTCAATATTTCTCTTGCATACCACACAAATATAAATGCATTGCATATAAGGTAAAGTACCCTTACTCGACCGGGTTCCTCTATTCGACCGGTGGGTCAATTTTTGAATATTTGATGGTGAATTTCATCAATTTCTATGAATTTGTCACTGAATCGTATTATTTAAAGAATAATTGACCTATTAATGTTAGATCATACACAAAATATTATAGCAAATATAATTAAATTGAATAAATAAATCTACCGGTCGAATAGAGGAACCGGTCGAATAAAGGGTACTTTACCTTACATCCACGCATTTTACAATATTAACTTAATTGCAAATTAATTGGCTAAAATTAATTGGTAATTCTTCTCGCTTTTACTTTCTTTTTTCCCTTAAAAATTACTTCATTTCACAATAGTTTACTTATTTCTTCTTTTTTTTTTACGATGATTTTTATGTCTAAAAAGTTAATTGGGGGATATATCGTGTTTAAAGATCACGATTCACTATGCGACAAAAATTTGAAGTTTTTCCATGTAAAATATGAAAAATTTTGTCAAATTTGTAATAAAACTCGTTTTGACAAAATTTCGTTAGAAAGATCTCGATGTGATAACTACACCTTGCGACACGTTGTGGGTGTCTTTGACGAGAGTGCGAAAATTTGTTAGAGGGTCATTTAAGGGTCTCAAATCTAAATAGCTGGGCCTTAGAGCTTTCGATCAATACCAAACTCAAGGCCCCCCGACCCCCCTGACCCGAGCTAGAGGGGCCAAAAAAAGTATTAAAATGGGCATAACTTTATTTATTTATTTTTATTTATTTCAATGTACTTACCGGGCTCTTATTGCCATTTTGTACATTGTTCAGTTTACAAGTTTATTATTCAGATTGCAATGTTTCGTGAAAATGTCCATTCGACGCTTCAATCATTTGCACCGGGCGGGACTCGAACTCACAACTGTGACAGTCGAGCCGAGGGTCACACCGCCCAAGAGCTGAAAGCTCTTGCCAATTGCACCACGGACCCCCAATGACCATAACTCCGGCTCTAATTGTCAGAATTTAAAAAAAATGAGAGCGTTTTGGAAAGCTCTCGTCAAATGCCACTTCCCCTTCTAACATGATAAGTTCATAAAACCACCGCTAGGGGCGCTATTTTTAAAAAGATTTTAGAAATTTTCTAAGTTAAATAACTCAAAAATTCCTTTGTGCATCGGGCTGAAATTTTAGTATGTTGTAGCCGCAGATTATACCTATCAAACAAAAAAATACTTAAGTCGATCCATAACCCCTGACCCGAGCTATAAAGGGTCAAAGTTCGAAAATTGACCGGCCTCTATCTCCGGTTCTAATTAACATTTTGTCCTAAATTTTGGGTTTTTGGGTTCGTCTCGATGAGTACTTTCAGATGGAAATTCAAAAAGTCACCATCATATCTCCGGTTCTATTGAAACCACAGTGCAAATACGCACCATTTTGGAAACGTCCTAGACTGGACTACAACATACTAAAATTTGATTGCACAATGCCGTTTCTGAGAAAAATTAGTTTGAATTTCGATGAATTTTGACGCTATCGCAGCGCCACCTGTGGTGAATTTTTGAATTTCCATCTGAAAGTGCTCATCGAGACGAAACCAAAAAGGTAAAATTTAGGTCGCTATGTTAATTAGAACCGGAGATAGAGGCCGGTCAATGTTCGAACTTTGACCCCTTATAGCTGGGGTCAGGGGTTATAGATCAACTTAAGTTTTTTTTTGTTTGATAGGTATAATCAAGGGCTACAACGTACTAAAATTTCAGCCCGATGCACAATGGAATTTTTGAGTTATTTTAGAAAATTGAAAAATCTTCTTTTTAAAAATAGCGCCCCTAGCGGTGGTTTTATGAACTTATCATGTTAGAAGGGGAAGTGGCATTTCATGAGAGCTTTCCAAAAAGCCCTCACTTTTTAAATTCTGACAATTAGAACCGGAGTTATAGCCATTTTAAGAAATTTTTTTTGGACCCTTATAGCTAGGGTCAGGGGGGTCGTGTGACCTTAAGTTTGGTATTGATGGAAAGCCCTAAGGCCCAGCTATAACATACTAAAATTTGAGCCCGCTCGATGCCATAGGGGCGGAGCCATTGAGAAAACAAAAAAAGGGGGTATTCAAAATGGCGGAAGGAGGGATGGGGGGTGGGGGGTCAATGCACCAAGTTGCAATTTTCACCCGATATATAACCTTTGCCGAAAACCGCAAGTCGATATCTTTTTTAGTTTAGGAGCATTTAAGCTCCAAAGAACGGCCGGCCGGCCGGGAACGTAAATTAGCCACATATATATTCGTGATCAGGAAGTGCTGAAACACATTTTGGTCAAGTTTGAGCTCGATCGGACGACATGAAATTTTGTTAGGATTATAGTAGGTGAGATTATTAAGAATCTCACCTAATATGAACTTAATGTGTTGAAACTTCTGTCAAAGTTAAAGCGTCTGGAAATGGTTTTGAATTAGGACTTTTACCCTATATCTACTACGCACTAGAGAAATTTATGTCAATATTTGAGTTCTTCCTACAAAAGTGTAGGCGATTTGCTTCAATATTGACATAAATCTGGTACGAAGAGGACATTATAATTCTTCTTAAATTTACCCCTCAGCTGTCAACGGATCCCTCGCATGATGAATCTTAACATGTTTATTGTGATTTGTCTTTGTGGCCGAAGTCTTTCCGCAAATGATGCACTGCAAGAAAAAGAGCATTCTATTAGTTTCAAGTCCGTTTTTTTCTGAAATAAAACGAAATCCAACAAAAAAAAAGGAACAAGACCTCATAGGGCCGTTCGTTGGTATGAGAGCGTGAATGTTCCTTCAGATAGTAGGCCCTGTGGAAGGATTTTCCACAAATGTTGCACGTATGCTGCTTCTCGGTAATGTGCTCACGTGTATGACGCAACCAATTGTACTTCCGCCCAAATTGGCATCCACAGTAGTCACAGGTGAAGGGTTTGATGGACTTGTGACGATTGATATGATCCTGAAGATCACTCTGGCGTATAAATGCCTTGGGACATATGGAGCACTTGAAGGGCATGGCTGTGCGACTTGCATGAATCCATTTGTGCATCTTGAGGTTCCACTTGGTGCTGAAGGACTTATTGCAGATACTACACTCAAAGTTCACCTGTTCTGTGTGAATCAACATGTGCGTCTTTATGCTGGTCTTCAGGTAGTGCTTCTCACAAATATGACACGTCACAGTTTCCTTATTCAACTCAATATACTTCTCAGCATGTGCCAATCGGATGTGCCGTGAAAGACTGTTACGATGGATAAAACGCTCCCGACAGAACGGACAACCCTTGGGTATCTTCTCGTGTGTCTCCTTGTGCCAAAGAAATTTCGCTTTTGTATGAAATACCTCACCACAGTGACACAGATAATCCTTCACACGTGGCCGAATTTTCATATGATGGTTATTCTTGTGCTGCAACAAATTCGATTGCCGACGGAATGTCCGTGGACACATGTTACACTTTATCGGTGTCTCTCCCGTATGCATCCTCTCGTGCTCCATCAGACTCTGTCGACTGGAGAATTGCTTGTCGCACAGACGACAAATGTACTCAATCATGCCCAAATGGCGCTTCAGGTGATTTAGCAGTGTCTTCCAGCTCTTAAACATTTTCCCACACGAATAACACTCAGCCGGATGGATGGACAGATGCTTATCGTAGTCCCTGATCTTTGAGTACTGCCCCTTGCACATCATGCAGAAGTACAAACGTTTCGTATTGAATGCCGTCACGAGATCCTGCAGTTCACTCGTGATTGTTGTCTTGTCTTTCATCTGTTTGATATTGAAGTCAATGAAGAAGGTCGAGGTGGGATAACTGGTGGCCTTATCATCCTCCGACTGACTCAAACTTGCTCCTGACGTTGTCGTTGATGTTGCAGCAGATGGGTCGGTTTGAACTACATTACAAGTAAAAACAAGAAGAAGGATGAATTTTTTGACCATCATTGATCCAATATTCAGCACATTTAATTGGTTCTTTAAATTTTTTATGTTTAAAAAAAATTCTTCTGAAATAGAATTTTATCTCAACCAAAGGCTAGAGCCATTCAAATTTATTAAAGATCAATTTCACTTTCACCTATAAAGTAGGGGAGACTGGGGCAAAAAGTCACAAATCGAAAAATTCAAAATTCACTATCTTCAAAGGTAAAAAAGATAGCGGCTCAAATTTTTTTCTATAGATAGCCTCCATAGACCTTCTTCAATTTTTTTTCAATTTCTCAATTATCGAAGAAACATTTTTTTTTTTCAAAAAACAGATTAAAAAATGCTTGAACAGCTTTAACAGTTTAACTCGCAAAGATAGAAAAAAGAGTTTAAGACTAATTTGTAGTAAAATAAAGTTATTATAAATGTGGATTGACAGTCTTATGGCATCTACCTACACACTAGATGAATTTATGTCCATATTGAAGCAAATTCCATACTTATGTGTAAGAAAAACTCTTCAATATGGACGTAAGTTTCTCTAGTGTGTAGAGGCCATAAAAGATTTAAAACGGTAGTAAGAATATATACTTCATAAAATACAATAACGGGAAGCGGGGGGCTATATGGATATACAATAGCCGTACTCACTATGGCGTTGTTATCTCGTAATCTCCGTAATCTGTAATCTTGTTAAAATTTTCCATTCATAAAATACATTACGAGAACATAACGAAATAATGGACTCTGGGGTGCGTAATCTTGTAATCTCGTAAAAATTTTATTTTGTTAAGTACTAGCAGCTAACTTCATGCCTTTCCGAAAGCTTTCGGCCCCATAGCAAAAGAAAGCGGAATAGGAATAACAAGCGAAAAAATCCTCGAAATTTTCCACTATTTGCCTTAAAAAATTCCATATGAATTTTCCATAATATGTTCCAAGGAAAATTTAATGGATTTATGCTGGATTTTTCATATAGAATACATCCATGGAAATGCTCGTGGAATTTATGTGGATTTTTCCACCAAAATAAAATGGAGAAAAACTGAAGCTGTCACATGCACCTCGTGATTTTACTTCCGAATATTAAAGAAATAGCAAAGATTACGAGGATTATAATATGTTTTACTAAATCAGCAATAACGAATTAACACTTTGAGCAATAAAAAAATATTTTGTAAAAAAAAATAATTTTTTCGAAAATATTTATTAATTAACATAAAAACAGTATTATTTTAGGTTGGCGACCTATTTAATGTAATCACTTCATTATTATCTACACGAAACGCAGTGTCGCATAATTAATTATATTATAATTGCCACATGAATCACTAGAAATGTTTGCGGAAGGTTTGGAAACAAATTCTAAAAGTTGTCGCAACACCATTTTATTTGTTTGACATTTCAGAAAACTTAGTGGAAAAATCCATATAAAACACTATGGAAAGATAGTGGAAATTTCCATATGTTTTTTCCAGCTTATCCCGCGGACGTTTCACGTGTGAGTTTCCATATAAATCTTCCGCGGAATACCGCGGAATTTAACGCTGGAATTCCAGCATGTCGTACTAGTAAATTCCATGGAGCACTATGATTTCCATGGAATTTCCGGCTTTATATTCCATAGGAAAACTTAGTGGAATTTTAGCGTCAAATTCCAGCGAATTTAGCCATTTGGACGCAACTTTTCCATTGGAATTTTTGCGGAATTTTGCTATGGGGGGGGCTTTCAGAAAAAGCTAAAATTGAACGAGAAATTACATAACCTCAGAATTTGTGCAGTGTTTTGGTTTGAGCCGGTCAACAAAATGGAGAAAAACACCGATAATTCTGTAAGTATTAATTTAATTTAATTTAATTTAATTTAATTTTAATAAACGCTGTTTATTGTACTTGTGACTCATTGTGACGACAAACACCAAAATGTAAACAAAAAAAAAAACTTAACAAGATTACGAAACGTCAAAGTGACTATTTTGCCACTCACGATGATGGCCTTAACAGCCCTTTTCAGATTAGAGATTACAAGATAACAACGCCATAGTGAGTACGGTTTATTATTTTTTCCACATATTTCTAAGTCAAGATCAACCAGTTGAACAGAATTAATTTTAAGCCCCAGCATCCTTTAGGAATCCACTAAAAATATCATATAATAATATAGTACCAACCCAATAAAGACCCGCTTCCCCCTAATTATGATCCATCTAATTATGACAAAATGTTCCAAATTTGCAGAATGCTCAAACGCACGAGAAAGAGCTCTTCATGAATATTTTGGGTACATTGAGTAAGATGGGCAAATTTGGAATTTTGAGGTTTTTCACTTCTGCCACTCTGTTTCAGATGATCAAATGGAAAAAGAAAACCATGATGTATAAGACTTTACATTGGAGATTATTTCTTCGTTGTTGTTTTTTTTTTCTTTCTGACATCTAAAGCAAATCTCAAGGTTCCAAATTAGACCTGATTCCAAATTACCCCATCTTACCCTACCGGTTTATTACTGATTAAACTGATCCATAAAAATTATAAAAGCGAAATCGAAAATTGGTCAACTAATGCACATTTTAAGATATTTTTCGCATGAGTATAGCAAAAACAAGCATATAAACAAATAAAAAAGTATGTTCGAGAAAGGTAAATCATTTACGGGTACTTCATCGATTCAATACCGATTGAAACCGATGCATCTGGGTTGACAATTTCAACAAACTTTCCAAAAAAATCCAAATTTAAACAATTCTGTTAAAAATTAAGGATTCTCTTCTAAAGTAGTTCGAACATTTAAAATGGCGAACTTTCTGGGCATAGGTGTCTATTGAAATAATGTTAACTCTTTCCTCTCTTTTGGGACTCTGAGTACCCAAAGCAGCATATGAATATTCAGTGAAAAACAGTGTTTTATTAATTATTCAGAACTAAGAAAAATTCAATTCTTTTGGATGATTACAAACTATAAGGATGTTCAAAAGTAAGATATTATTTGTAGGACCTCAATTAATTCCTGAGCTTAGATATTTTTAATTAAAAAATTGTGAAATTGGCTTGCAACATATGCTGCGGTCTGGAACGAGTTAAACAGGAATAGCTGCTATACAACAAATCCGAAAATAGACGAAATCGGTCGGGCCAATATTGAAATAAATTAGAAAATATTATTTTGAAAGGGATGGAGGAAGAAGCGGACCTAATGTAAATAAAATAATGCGATATAAAAATTCACATATGCGAAGGGTGGGGTCATCAAAGGACCGGAAGTTAATATCTATCAGTGTTTGAACAACTCCAGATAAAAAAATCGTAAAATTAAAAAAAAAAGCAATATTTAGGGGAAGACTTTCAGGCTTCGCACACACTCTGGCTTCAAACTCTTCATGTTTTTCTCATATTCCTTTAATGAATCTGACCTGATTTTTTTCAGGAAAAATGTGTCGATTATTTATTGCAATATAATACCATAGATAAGGTCATATTCGTCAAAGCGAAAAATATGAAGTGTTGGAAGCCAGAGTGTGTCCGAAGCCTGAACACCTTCACTTACTCAATTACCGGTACTTTATTGATTCCTTACCTATTGAGACCGATGCAATCGGATTTGAATTTCAAGACCTTTCCAAAAGTCCAAATTTAAACAATACCGTTAAAAATTAAGCTCTGGTTGCCTTTTGACCTTAGAAAATTTAAAATAGCGAATTTTGCGGTCATGGGTAGCTATGGACAAAATGTTCTCCTGAACTAGTTAATATATCCGAAAATAAATGAAATCGTTCGGGTTAATTTTGAAATATACCAAAAAAAACATGATTTTCGAGGGGTTGGAGGGGGTAGGGGAGGGGTATTTTCAGGGTAGTTTCGGCAAAAGAATTCCTTTATAGCATGTTTTTTTAGAGTTGGTCACTGAAGACTAGAAGTAAATCGTTTTACCTTTTAAACTTCAGAATACTCTGGTTTCGAATACTTCATATTTTTCCCATGTTCCTTTAATGAATATATCCTAGTTTTTCAGGAAATGTGTGATATAAGACAGGCTATTGAAATATATTTTCGACGAAAATTGCTTCTAGTGTGTAGACACCATAAGAAGTCAGAAAAAGTGATTTTTTCTGACCCAAAATTTTTTACCCTTTCGTCCTTAAACGGTTAAGCAGGTTAAACCGAGAGACGATTTAATGTAATTATAATCAAAATAATGATCAGATTACATTTTCAGCAATTTCCGACTAATCTGCTCTCGGCTTAAGCTGAGAAACGGCTTAGTTAGTGGGAAACTGATGGGAATTTAGTCAAATAATTATTTTGACTATAATTATGTTAAGCCGACTCTCGGCTTAGGTCGTAAATGGTCTAGGGCATTAAATCTACTTAACAAGCCCCTGAACAAGTAATTTTTTCTTAAAGAAAAAGCCGTATTGAAAAAAAATTATTGATAAAGATTTTAGAATATATTTGCAATGCGCAAATTACTAATTGCAGCGATGCAACTTTTGTTTCAATTAAAAAAGAAATCTTATTAAAATAATGTTCTAGACAATTTTTTCTTATAGAAAATATATCATTTCACAACATAAAAAAAGTATTAAAAAAAAAGAAAGTGGTAAAAATATGTGGGCAGTTTTCAAATTAAATATTTGCTTTACCTTTTGTTCTGAATTGTTTATTTCTCCTCTCAGATGCAAGAAATTCCTGATGATCATTGAACATGTGATACTTTCTCTGACGGTAGAGCCTAAAAGAACGTGAACATATCGAACAGGGATATTTTAGTACTCTCACGAAAGGCTTTTTTTTCTCCTCGGCATTCTTCTTGAAACTAGATGAACTGTCCAGATCTGCCAGGGTAGGAACCAGTGTTTTCTGATCCTCCCCATTCTGCGCAGCCAAAGAAGTGCTAGAAATGCAGGATGTTAATAAGTTAATCCCCAAAGAGATTAATAAATTCCGGGGGATTTCTTACAATTTTGGAATAATATGGGTGGCAATGTGTGAGGCATCCTGCTGATTATTCTGATCACTGCTCAGGCTCCAGCTTTCCCTGGCAACGGACATGTCATATGAACTGGAGAATCTCGGTGCGGCATCGGAGTTGGGATAAACCTAGAAGGACGTAGTAGTAAAACAGTAAACCACAAACCAATAGTAAAACACAAACCGACGTAAATAATAGTTAACGAGGTGGGGATTCCGGAAATCGTCGGGAAAATACAATTCACTCAGGTAAAATTTTCAAAAATTACCGATTTTTTTATTTAATTGTTTTGGTTGTTCTAGTAAAATATATTATTATTTTGCAATATATTAATCATGGAAAACAATTGAGATTACACGAAGACTGTCCAGAATGAGTAAAATGGTCGATTTCTGCGAATTAAGCGAAATTGATAAAGAAGCAGACTTCAACAGTGATGATGAATTCTCTAATTCATCCGTTAATACCCCAGATCGTGAAATAAAACCAGAAGATGAGCAATGTATTTCAAAGGACCTTCAAATTATACAAGAATGTGACGTTTTCATAGCTGATCTGTGACCTATTCGGTAAAAATCAGTCTTATTGAAACACCTTGAGCTTCATTAACGTCTAATTATAAAAATTATAAACGTTTTTTTCCTAAAAATTATCATTTCTTAGATAATCATACAACATTCATCCATAAAAAACATTTAAAATTCATTTATTTTACTATTTTTTGTTTTTGTTCACTAATTTTCAATAAAAATATTTCAGTCTTTTTATGCCTTAACCCTTTAAGGACGACTGGAACACCGGTGTCTCATAAAGAAAATAATTTTTCCTGACTTCCTAAAGTTATTTTTTCCTTATGTTTGTACATAATTGTAAAGTATAGAATGTTGAAGAAATCTAGGATATTTTTTGCAAGTCTCCAGCCATTAGCTATATAGTAAATTTTTGAGCTAAAAAATTACGAATTTTTAAATTCTCATATTGAAAATGAATTTTAAATATTTTTTATACTTTCAATTTTTTTTTTAAGCAAAACCGTTTTGGGAAAAGAAACTACAATACTCAAACATAATATTTTTGATTAGATTGAAAATTATTATTCATTAGTATTGTCAGAAAAATACTTAAATTTTTAGGACAATTTTGTCTCTATCGTTCATAGAGACAAAAAATACATCTAATCAGACTCTGTTGGCTTTTCGAAGGTCAGATATAAGACCTTTTACTGGTTTTGTTCATTGGTTTCATTTTTATTGCTGATTTTCGGTCCGCGAAAACTGTCTCGTCGTTAAAAGGTTAAACCGATATGACCGCCTGGAGGCGGTCTTTACCTTTTCTCACCTGGCGCCCAAACGGAAAGAGATAATGAAGAATGGATGGTATTTTTGAGTTCAGTGGACCATTAATTACCCTAGACAAAATTATTTAACTACTTTTTTTGGATATTAAAGAAAACACTGTTAGAGGGTTAATTGGCTCAGGATGTTCACAGGGCATGTAGAGGGAATGGGAGCACTTTTTTTTTACAATTTTCTAGGATTTCTTCAACAGCGTTTTTCACAATTTTCTTCACTTTTCTTCTTTCTTAGGCTTTTTCGAGGAATCCAGCAGTTAAGGTTTAGTTAGGAATTTTGTAGGGGGGATCCTTTTGACAATTTTACTTACCGGAATATTCCAAAGACCATCAATATCTCCATTGCTCTCCTGCTCAGAAATTTCTCCTTTGGCCGGCATCTTCTCATCTGTCCTGATATTGAGGCTATCAGCCGATGGGGCTCGACTAACGCCCATCGAATGCGTTCGACACGTATCGAGATCCACATAGGAATTCTGATTACTCTCCAACTGTGTATACTGTTCCCAGGACAGATCTTCATTCATGATGGCCATGGGTGAGAAGCGAACAGAACGATCATTGGAAAATATATCACCTTCACTCTCATTGTATCCCAGGAATTCCGTGAAGCCATAGTCAAATCTACTGGGTCCAGCGGCTTCCTCGAAGAATCCCTGGGAATTGGGAGCTGTGAATTCTGCCTGATTGGACGATGTTCCAGCTGACGATGACGCTGATGAGGAGGAAGAAGCTGAAGTGCCAGCTGATGATGATGCCGAGGAAGAGGAAGACGAAGAGGAGGAAGATGATGGAAAAACTTTCTCTTCCTTTTTATCCCCATCCTCCTCTTTAATTGTGAACACTTGTGGTTTGGATGTGGGCACCTCTGGTGGTGGTCTTGTCTCAGGATCAATTTCCATCTTAGTAGGCTCAGGGGACATTTCCACTTGAATTGTAAAGATTGGCTTCACCACACTACTTGATTCCTGTGGATATTCCTCCTCATCTTTCTTCACTTCTTTTTCGGCTGCAGTGGCTTCTGGGACTTTTTCTACCTCACCCTTATCATCCTCCACTGTTATCACTGGATTTTGTTTTTCATCTTCCATTGCAACTTCTTCCGCTTTGATTTCTTGCACTTTAAAATCATCCTGATTAGGTGTATCTTCAATTTTCTGACAATCCTCATCTTTGACTTTGGAAGCCTCCTCTTTCTCTTCCTTGATATCGGCTAATAGTTCAGGCTTCTCCCCTTCCTTGGCACCTTCCTCATCTCCTGCCTTTTGCCCTTCTGCCGATGTCGATGGCTCTCCCACTGCAACCTTATTGATCTCCACCTCACACGGAGGTTCAATTTTAACCTCATCAGGTGTATCATGGATGACAATGGGATTCTTGAATTTAACAACCAATTTCTTTGGTGTTTTGCTGAGGAATTTCCTGGGACTTGTAGTGGGAAAATTTGATGATCTGGCTGGCAGTGTTTCTGATTCCTTTGTCTCCTCTTCCTTCTTCTTCTCCTGCTCCTCGTGCTCCTCCTCCTCCTGCTCCTGCTTCTCCTCTTTCACTTCCACTTTCGGTTTTTTCTCTAGATTTATGTATGATGGCAACGGAAGTGGCACAGATGCTGAAGTCACCATCCGAATAACACTGGTCTTGGCAGCTGTCAAACACTCTGTTAGTTTTGTGTCATCATCCGACACCTTCTTAGAGCTTCCCAATAAATTCTCTGGACAATTACTTAAAGTACTGGTGGATTCTTTGACCGTTGACTGGTGATAGATAATATCTTGCATTTTCAGAGTGCTCTCAGGAGAAAGTGTGACCGAACTGAGCACCCTAAAACGTCGGCGTGCTTTGGGCTGATCAGTCTTTATCTCTTGCATCTCGTCAGCCACATCTTCATCATGTGGCTCCTCCTTCGGTGGCTCTACAATCTGCTCATCATCCTTACAATCTTCCGGATACGCATTTTCCCCATCCTGAACCTCAGAATCCTCCTGATTTGTCTGTATTGCACTTTCTTGTCCCTCACCTTCGTAATAATCCCACTCAGCCTCAGCCATGGGTTCAGATTGACCCTCAGAGTAGAGGCTCTCATTGGCAGAATGCCCTGTGGCCATATAAGGCTCATTATCATATTTACAATTTGATTTGGGTGGGAGGAGACAGTAGGGCCAGGTTGTTGTGGCTGGACCAGAAATCATCTGAGCTGGTACCAGAGTATAGGGCTGATTTGAGGTATTTATAGGTTGCTGCATTGTAGTGCGGCGAATCAACTGAGTACTTTGACTGTTGACAATCGTGAGATTGTTCTGGGGCACTCCCATAGATCCCTGGGGCATACCAATGAGGGATGCCTGGGCACCACCAGGAGTACCACCATTGCCCAGGGTCAATGAGACAAGGGCAGATATGACACTGTCCTTTGGGTGAGTGTCTAAATGAGAATCCAGGGTCATCCCCTGGAGCAGGAAGAGCTTGCACACAGGACATTGTATTTGTGGAAACATGTCTACACACTCTCTAAGTCCCTCCTATCTCTATCTCTCAATTATTCACACAACACTATTGATTCTTTCCCCTCAAATAATGTACAATGGAAACACCATTTTGTTTCTCGACGTATTACTTAGCATTTCCGTAAATTGCCAAGGTATTTTCACAGCACTCCCGGCACCTGTTCTGCACCTGAAACACACAAAAGCACCCCAATGACTTCCTGATCACTCACTCATCACATTTTTGGGGCATTTTCCTGGGGGAATTGGGTGAAAAAGTGCGTGAGAAAAAATCACATCATACAATCGATAGCAATAGCAGCCATTGCTAGTCGAGGTCGTCACACATTTTTCACCAAATTCCATCCCATATTTCCCCCATTTGACCCATTTACAATCATTTTCTCAAACAACACACCTTTTCTCACAATCCGTTTCACTTCACACGTGCACCACAGTCAAAATTATCACGGAAAATTCACTAATTGGAGGAGAATCAACATTAAAAAACAGCGAGCAAAGAAAATTCTTTGACAACATACCACTAGCGCTGTCTCGTGAGCTAAATGCGACTCAGATAACAACGGGATTAACGACGAAAAATTAGTGAATTTTTTTCAAAAAGCAACGAAATAACGGCTTTTGAGGAAATTTTCTTTTGAGTATTTTTTTACCAAAATTTGAAAAAAAAAATATTAATAGGAAATTTTTGCATGGGACGATCGACGATCTTCTCCAATTGAGGCAAAATCCTTAAAATCCAGAAAATTCATTTTATAATTTTAAAGCTGTGGGAGAAAACTTTTTTAAATAATAAAATTAAAAAGAAAACAAAAACTAAATAAAAATTTTGTTAAGCTGGAAAAATGTTACTTTTTTTACAATTTTGTAAGGAGAAATCATTAATGGCATGGCACATTGAATATAAAGATTTTGTAGCTTACCTGACTAAAAGTTGCGACAAAGGATATTTTAAATGTGCACTGCAAAATTGTAGAAAATTAATTTATGTTAACTTGAACCTACTTGAATCCCTTTGAGAAAAATTCAGTAGCGCAATTAGGAAACGCAGAACCGCAGTAGAACAAGTTTTTTTGCTGCATTTTAAAACATATTGTGACTGGAAAAACAGAGATTGTTCGCGAGGAGTTATTCCTAAACACGTCTGCACTGCACGACGGTCCGCGAAGAAAAGAGATAGGGGAAGGTTTTGCACCTTCGTAATGTTGCAGCTTCGTAAAAGTTGATTTTTTCCAAGTTACTAAATGAATTTCATCCATGGACTATAATCTAAAAGCTAGTCCTACATCTCACATTTCCTGACAAATTTGGAAGCCTAGGCCTTTTTTCCTGGGTTCAAAAGGCAAAAATAAAAAATGATCCTAAAATCGTAATTCTGATATGTAATATTTTATGCATTTTTGCACACTGCAAGTGTCTTTTCGAAAAAGAAACTATTCCAAGTTATATAGAGGGTTTATTAGGGTTAATATTTACCGTGAAAATCTTTTGCTGGAAGGGGGTCGTTTTTGTGGGTGGAGGAAAATTCATAAAAATTACCACGCTTGCAGCTCAGGAAAATTGAATTTTGCAGCTTCGTAAAAACATCTGTTAAAATTACTGACCACCGAATTTGAGAATTCTTCACTGTTTTGGGTCACACTGTGCACGCCGCTCGGGATATTTGATTTATCATAGATTCCACTGAATAAATTTACAAGAAAATTTTGGGATATTAAACAATTTTCACTTAAATCTCGAAGGAAAGCACGCACTTCCCCATCAAAATGAGACTTCATCAGATGTTTTTATTTCACTTCTATTAAATTAAACATTAAGCCTGAATCTGCTTATGGTAGATGTGATTCTTTCATTGCCTATTCGGTGCGTTTTGAGAATTTTTCATCCAATTTGCTTTGTTTTCAAGCGGAATTTTTCACATTTTACTTCAAAATTATCATTGGTAATTCTAAGAATCACTGATGTTCAAAAAATGTTCTGTAAAACAGATTGGAGACGTTAAAGAAAAAACAAGGATTGCAATAGGTGTGATTACTACTTTCTGATTTGTGCAGTGATCAAAAAACACTTCTTATGGTGGATGTGATTCTTTAATTGCCACTTCGGTGTATTTTGAGTATTTCTCATTCAATTTTCCTTGTTTTAAAGTGGAACTTCCCACATTTCAGTTTAAATTGGTGGCTGGTCATTTTTGAAATCAGTTACGTCCGAAATATGTTCTGTAAGACCCATTGGAGGTGTTTGAGAAAATCTGAGGATTACAATTGGTCTGATTATGAGAGAATCATATCATATACCTATCATATCATATATCATATATCATATATATATACGTATCATATACCTAATCAAGCTCTTAACTGACTGTCAGAATGCAGGGTAAATGGTTTTCCGAGTGTCAAAAAACATGTGTTAGAAAAATAGCTTAAAATTAATTTTTAATGTGTGATACCTCCTACAAATGGTGAAAACAAGTAGATGAAAGTTCCATCTAAGAAGTAGTGATGCCAAAATTTTTGTGTCCGGTGTAATGTTTTCGGGGAAAATGAGGCCTACAGAGGTGAGAAAAAGTGGTACGAAGCTGAGTTAACCAGGGCACCTTCGTAAAAAATGCCGCTAGATTTTCATTTTCCTGTAGAGGAAAATACAAGGACTTCCAGGAATTTTGTGAGGCAGAATTATTAACCCAATAAGTAAGAAATTTTTTTGACATAGTGATATAATTGATTCGGTGTGTGTGGCATTCAGTAAAAAATCTTAAATCTTGCACTCCTTTTTTAATACGAAGCTTCAAAACCTTCTCCTATGGTCCTACACTTACAAGATACTCGCTTGGCTTGACAAGTCGTCTTCACCACCCTCTCAGAGATTCTGGTCCTGGGAAGTGTCTCGAAAGAGCGGCAATTTTCCCAAAGCAAGAGCAAGAGCCTTTGTTGCTTATGGCGGGTTTTATCGGTTTTATCGCTTTTACAAGATGCAGAAAAAATATACTTTTTTTTAATTTATTCTTGATCATAAATTTGAACGTTAAGGTCTATTTTTTAAATCATCTTCACTACTGCCATCTATTGAGATTTTCTCGGGAATTTCCCAAAATTTGGTTGACAGTTCGTGCCAGTCGTGGCAGAATTTTTGGAGCAAAAATAGTGATTTATCTGTTGCAATTTTACCGTGTTGTGCCCCCATTTCTCGTTATCTTTTGATCTCGTGCCAATCCTCTGTCATCAGTGTTGCTATTTGTGCGATAATCGGTGAAAATGTCGAAGAAAAACCCCTTACTTTCGTCCGCTGGACTCACCTTCGATGACTTCACCCATAACGCCAGGTTAATGCCAGCTGCGGCACCTGTTCCCGTGGCCACGGTTGTTCCAGATGTCCAGGGCTCTCGAGGAAGTTCAGAGGAACCCAAGGGTAAGTCAAAATAACACATCCGGAAAGGCATTCAAATGGAGCAAGAGCAGTAAACTGAGAAATAGGTTTTTGCCCCAATTTTTTATTACAATCCCACACCCATTGATTCTGTGGCACATTGAAGGAGGATCTTAAGATCCTCAAGAACGTCGCTCCATGCGGGTTCTTTCCGTACGGTAGACGGGTAGATCCCGTGAAGCTCGTTTCCTACGATAACACCAGCAACACAGAACGATTAGTAGGATTATGAGGATGATCAGGAGAATGCATCCCAGGACAACAGCTGCAATAGCTGCTTCACTCAGCCAGATATCCCTCACGTCCAGTGATACGGATTTCTGATTGTTGGCTAGATCAAAGGCCGTGATAGTCACGCGCGGTTGACAACAAGAGGCTGAATACGTGGCCAAAACTGGATCCCGGGTACCGGCGATAAATTGATTCCTATACAGAAGACCTCGTGGTTGGGATTGAATTCTCAAAATTCCAGTTTCCCAATCATGAGCAGAAATCTCCACACTCCAAACGTGTCCAGCGCAATTTCCCGGTGAACTACGCCATTCACAGCGACTCCCGTACGTCCAGTACATCCAGGGAGCTGATGAGTCTTGCGTGGAGGTTGCACTGGACACTGTGAGGTAGACAGACTGAACTGCAGATACTATTCCTTGAGCGGTCAAAGTCACTCTGTCCCGCAAACCAACTTCAGCTGTTGGAGGAATTTGCAGAACCACAGTTACTACAAAAGTCTGGCCAGGTCCCACCAATCCCCTGTTGATCAGATATTCTCATTTAGCATCAGATAAAGTATTCACAAGAGGAGTTTACTCACGATGGTGGGTTTATGTTCCTGAGGAATCTGTGTTCATCTACAACTTGGAAATTGTGAAAGAGTGCAGTGTTTCTTAGATTTGTCACTTCAAAGTAAATCTGGAAGTTGAAAAGATAATGTTCATTGAAATCTCCAATACAATCGGCTTAAAAATTCAATTCCTTCAGCAATTTTTGCATTGTTAGATTATGAAGAAAAATTTGGTTTGTTACCGTTAATGATAAGGGACCGTCTTATCAAAGCTCTTAAGTGTGTATGTATATTATTTAAATATACAGCAGCATAAAATGCTGATATCACAAGAATACATTCTTTCAAAAGATAATGAATGAATGATGATGATAATTGAGTTCATGGTTACACTGCATGACCTGTGTCTTATAAGTTTTCGCAAATACGAATTCAATAGGAATTGAATTTCTTGCTGAAATTCTAAAGTTTTTGTCCATTTGAAGAAAACACTGCGCACTTTCTCAAAGTTTAACTAGCTTTTGCAAACAAGTTTACAGAACGTTGTTTACTTGTTGCACATTCAATCAATAAAAATTTCATCTCAATGTTGACGATGTTCAGGGGCGCCATCGTGAACCCCACAAGTAAGCACCATTATGACCTCACGTGTTGATACTTCATAAGGCTTTCTAAAACCCAGTGATAAGCTCATTTAAATTTATGATATAGATGAGATTGTGAATTTTAATTAATTTAAAAATATAACAATCATAAACCTTTCGATTTTGTCAACGCTTCCACATATCCACTAACCCCTGAGTTCCTTAGTTAGGGGTTTTTATTTTTTAGCATAAGTTTGAGATTTATTATTTAAAAAAAATATATATGAAAATAATTTTGTCCGTTTTTTTTTTCAATTTAGGGTAAGTGTGCTAAATTTCGGCATAGTTGCATGCAAGCGCCAAAGTCTCAAGTTTAAAATGTAATATTTTTATTACAAATTGATTTTTTTGATATTTTTTTATAAGGAGTGTTGCTTGGAACCTTGTAGACAGTCTATCGTCTTTATTTTCTCTACATTCTTTTTTAAACAATTTTAAAATGAATAAAAATATAGTCATAGCATTGGTGGCCTATTCCGGCCACCTTCATTCTCATAGTACCTTGCCCTTCCGGAATCCTTCCAATGTCTTTTTCACATCAATTCGTTCGTCCAAGCGACATTTTCTGTTATTCATTTTTTGTTATTATTTGCATTTTATAATCTCTAGACTCTAGAGTATGCAAAGACTAAAGAATCATGGAAATTCGAGGAACAAAAAATGTGGCCAGAATTGCAAGCTGGCCGGAATTTGGTACATTTACCCTATGTGTGATTTTTTTATTGTAATTACACTTTCACACTTATTGTAATGCTGAGAGCCGATCACCAATCTCAGATCGGTCTCATATTTATGGGGAATAGAAGTTTTGAACAACCATTATTCCGAAAATTACGAGTTGCCTAAAATCGAATACGGTTGTCCATGTCCATAGTACGCAATATATCCGGATTAAAATTAAATAATTATCTTTACGTTTTTAAAACTTATATACTCAATAACTTTTTATAAAGAAACTTCTTGTTCTATTTATTGGGTGAGATTCTTAACAATCTCACCTACTATAATCCTAACAAAATTTCATGTCGTCCGATCGACCTCAAATTTGGCCAAAATGTGTTTCGCCACTTCCTGATTCCGAATATATATGTGGCTAAGTTACGTTCCCGGCTGGCCGGCCGGCCGCTCTTTGGAGCTTAATAGCTCCTAAACTAAAAGAGATATCAACTTGCGGTTTTCGGTAAAGGTTATATATCGGGTGAAAATTGCAACTTGGTGCATAGACCCCCCACCCCCCACCCCTCCTTCCGCCATTTTGAAGACCCCCCTTTTTTTGTTTTCTCAATAGCTCCGCCCCTATGGCATTCAGCGGACTCAAATTTTAGTATGTTATAGCTGGGCCTTAGAGCTTTCCATCAATACCAAACTTAAGGTCCCCCGACCCTCCTGACCCGAGCTATAAGGGTCCAAAAAAAATTTCTTAAAATGGCCATAACTCCGGTTCTAATTGTCAGAATTTAAAAAGTGAGAGCTTTTTGGAAAGCTCTCGTGAAATGCCACTTCCCCTTCTAACATCGCAAGTTCATAAAACCACCGCTAGGGGCGCTTTTTTTAAAAAGAAAATTTTTAAATCTTAAAAGTTAAATAACTCAAAAATTCCATTGTGCATCGGGCTGAAAATTTAGTATGTTGTAGCCGTTGATTATACCTATCAAACAAAAAAAAACCTTAAGTCGATCCATAACCCCTGACCCGAGCTATAAGGGGTCAAAGTTCGAACATTGACCGGCCTCTATCTCCGGTTCTAATTAACATAGCGACCTAAATTTTACCTTTTTGGTTTCGTCTCGATGAGCACTTTCAGATGGAAGTTCAAAAGTCACCACAGGTGGCGCTGTGATAGCGTCAAAATTCATCGAAATTCAAAGTCACTTTTCTCAAAAACGGCATTGTGCAAGTTAATGAAATTTTAGTATGTTGTAGTCCAGTCTAGGACGTTTCCAAAATGGTGCGTATGTGCGCTGTGGTTTCAATAGAACCGGAGATATGAGGGGTCAAAGTTCACGAAATTCAAAAAATCATATCTCCGGTTCTATTTGACCGATTTTGATGAATGAGGGCTTAAACGAAAGATCTCACCAAATGCTACAACTTTCTAGAATATTTGAACTTCCTGGGACCAACACCAGGGGCGCTAAAATCGAAAAACCAATTTCAATATCACATAACCTCAATTATCTCAACTGTCGCTGAACCGATTTTGATGATTACTTCAACATAATTGTAGAGCACATTTGTCTCTACATTTCGTCCATACATCATTTTCCGCTCAGACTACGCTATCACTCCGATTTTGCCGTTTAAGTGTGAAAAAATTGATTTTTCCAATAATAACGCTTTGAAATCACTCAGATGCCAATTTGACTGCCTCTACTCCACCGAGACACTTAAAATAGGGGTTTAAATGGAAAGTCCCGCAAAATACAACAATTCTTTGATTTAGTTGAAGTTCAACAAATGAACACTTGGGGCACTCTGGATGAAAAAACGAGTTAAGAAACAAAAAGTTGGCTTCTGAGTAGTCGATGAGTTCAAGTTCTACGGCAAAATTATAGAGAACATTCTGGTCTACATTTCAACCATATAACACTTTTCTGTCAGTTCATCCAAATCCTTGACATTTTGGTTCAAATACAAAACTTGTATAATTTCACGAATTTGATTCAAGATAACTGAATGGCGTCTCCCTACTTCAGCATCAAATCGAATTTGCATGCACTCCGAGTTAGCTCACGTTAAGAATCTCACCTACATAAGCCGGTTAGGATTATCTGTCCCTTTATTTATTTATTTTATTTTTTTTTTTTTCAAAATTGGAACTACCGGCTTAAAACCGACTTTTAACCCTCTAACGGGTAAGACCGCCTCCAGGCGGTCTTCACAAAAATCACATTTACAGCGACAATAAAGATTTTATTTATTTAAAAGTGCTATAGTGTCCTCGTTAATACTCTTACTAACATCTCTTGAAAGTTTGAACTCATTTTGACTCTTCGTTTTGTTGCTATTCCCAGTTTTGTGTGACAGGTCAGAGAAAAACCAACAAAAAATATTAGTGCAAAAAAACTCATTTCCAGTTTCCATAAAAATACCAATTTAAAGTTATCTGAATAAAATAAATTTATTTGTTACTGAAAGATATGTCATTCTACTTTGTATATTTTATTTAAAAAAATTTGAAAAAACTAAAAGTGTGAATTTTAGAAGCAAAAAGAGTTTCAAAAAATTTTTATATTTTCTCACCTAGCGCCTAAACTAAAAAAGATAATAAAAAATGGATGGTTTTTTCGACTTTATTGGATCATAATTATCATAGAAAACATTGTTTTAGAACTTTTTTTCGCATATTAAAGAAAACACCGTTAGAGGATTAACATAGTGGATGGACCTTCAATATTATCACATGGATAGTAATTTTCACTGTATTATTAATACTAAAAACATTCTGTAAAATCATTCCTTAATCTTC
Source organism: Phlebotomus papatasi (assembly GCF_024763615.1). NCBI lineage: Eukaryota > Metazoa > Arthropoda > Insecta > Diptera > Psychodidae > Phlebotomus > Phlebotomus papatasi. The sequence continues at coordinate 40,933,054 of NC_077222.1, read as the reverse complement.
AACTTTTGCCCAAACATACGACTTTTTTGGACCAGAGGGTGTAGAATTTATGGGTTAATTAAACAAAATATTCTACTAGGGGAAAGTACTCTCCCATCGAACGTTCATGCCTTCGAATAATGTGAATTTTCTGTTAGTTTTCCTAAAGGCCTCTACACATTGGGAGCAATTTTTGTCAAAAATTGCATTTTTGACAGAATTTTGACGTTTCTGCCTACAGCACTGCAGCCAATTTCCTTCAAAAAAGCAATTTTTAACGAAAATTGTGTTCAATGTGTAGACACCTTAAGAGACTTACACATTTCTATTAAATATTAGTTGGTTGATCACTAATTGCTGATAATTCCGTGATATTTTAGTGCAAATCTCTTACGAAAAACACAAGAAATTCGCATTATTAGAAGGCATGAACGTTCTAAATGAAATTACTTTCTTCTATTGTGTTAAATTTATCAATTATCTAGTACAAACATAAAATAATAACCCTTTATATCAAAATTTCACATTTTAATTGATTTTTTTCGGGTTCCGATATAGTCACCGAATCCAATGGAGTCAACGGGCCTGGAAATAATTAGTTGACTCTATCGAGGTCTCACTGTATTAATTATTCTATACAAATTAGAAGATCTGATAATCCTAAATAATGAGAATTTTTGCTAATCTTTACTATTCCATCCTAAGTCAATCAAATCCCCAAAAATCCTGCCTTATGAGAAATTAGAGAAGAAATCATTAACCTACAGCTTAAGTCGAAAGGCAGCGTAACGTAATAATCAAAATAATGATTGGACTACAGTCCAACTAAGCTGTCTCTCGGCTTAGACCGTAATACCCTAGACACACTTACGACTTAAACGACTTAAAGAGAGACAGTTTTTGTCTAATCTGTCTCTCGGCTTAAGCTGAGAAACAGCTTAATGGAAAACTGATGGAAATTTAGTCAAATCAATATTTTGATTATAATTACGTTAAGCTGTCTATCGGCTTAAGTCGTAAGTGTGTCTAGGGCATAGTCTGTCTAGTTTATGCCATGCCCTAGACACACTTACGACATAAGCCGCGAGACGATTTAGTGGAAAATTATGGAAATGTAGTTTAATCATTATTTCGAATATAATTACACTAAGCCGTCTCTCGGCTAATCCTCAGGTTTGTCGAGGCCCTTAGGGCATTAGCTCTAAAGCCTGTAGAAGTCGATATCTTAATCGATTATCTTAATCGTTTTATCTTTTCTGAAAAAATCATTAATGGTGGGCATATATTTTATCAGTTCTTAGTTTCGTCCTCTACCTAAAGGACTGTGGATCTGTTTCTTTCTCCCATACCTTCCAAATTTTCCCGAGTTACCTAACTTACCATTGCTGTAGTTCCTGGACTAGCCATCAGTCTGGATTGAGGTGAAATATTAATTGTGATAACCGATTCAATGACCCTTTCCGAAACTTTAGTATCTCTGGGAATTGATACTTCCACCTCAGCATCCTCCTGATCATCCACAATCTCAACATCGTTCTCCAGCGAGTCTGGCTCATTCATTTCGTCCGGAAACTGAATGGGAGCACTTCTGCTGACCACTGCAAAAAAAAGTGTCCGGGATGAATTTTATATAATTAATTTTTTTTCTTGTGGGATTCAAGGGCCTCTCAAATGTTAATGTCAATGATTCAATTTTTGGTGTTCTTTTTGACCTACATATAATGTTTGCACTTGCTTCATGAGCGTCATTCTCAATGTAGCGTAAATCTTTGTTGGAGATTCGCGAAACTACCAACGTCATGGACGGCATTAGATAATGCTCGCGGGGAGAGATTAGTGGATTCTGCGAGTAAAGAGACAAAAAAAATCTCTTATCTGAGGAGAGTTCAATTGATGCGTGTTTTCTTCCCATTGACACTCCCGGAATCATTCACAAGTCGTAAAAAAATTTTCTTAAATACAAATTATACAGTGCCCGCTTTGTAATCCGGATGATTGGGAGACAAAATGACAGATGTCCGCTTCGTAATCCGGACGGATTTTTTGAATTTGTTCAACGTCTTGAAAATATAATACAAGGTTTTTTTGTAGAAATAGAATAAAAGTTTTAAAGAAGCTTAAAAAGACATAATTAGAGAATTCTATGCTATTATTTTCATTTATTAAACAAAAACATCACAGGATAATTCATTTTCATTGCTGAACACACATGCATACATAACCTCAAAATTATTTTAAACGTAACCGTCGATAACTCGTCCGGATTACGCCGATCCGGATTAGGGAGCGGGCACTGTACAAATCTTTGATTTTTCTTTTCTGTGGATATTTAATCTATTTTAAGTCTGTGATGAAATTTTGATGGAAGAATATGAATCACAGAGGAAGTGTTTCAACGTAATATTCCTCAATAATCATGACATGCCTCTGACCAAAGTCCTTAAGCATTGTGCATTTTTGGTCTACTTTTTTTTGCTCTTTGTCTTGGGAAATTAGATCATTCCAGTGTAAGTGTAAATAATGGTGTTATATTCAATTAACTCTATATAATCTGAATCACCCCGTTTTTGAACCAAGCAATTTCATCATAAGGGAGCTGAAATAAAATCTAAAACAGTGTTTCTCTATCAAAACTTAAATACATTTTGTTGATGAAATGTTTACGAATGGGCTTTTGATAATAACGACAGACGTTTTTCCTTTTGGCTTTTTTTCTCTATATACTTCCATTTTATTCCTTCTCACTCTCCAGCTCAGAGGGTCAATTGAATAGAAATCTTCGCGTGTGTTTTTGCTACAAAATCAGTCTTTTCTCAACATTCGAAGGAGTTGCATGGAAGTAAATTTGAGGAATTAAAAAAAAAGTGCTTGGTGTGGAAGAAAGTTATTTTGTGAAGTTATCTTGAGGAATGTGTGAAATTGCATAAAACTCTTTTTAGCTTTCTTAAGGTTTTACTGCGCTTTTTTGTTGAATTTTGTACATAAGGTAAATTGCGAAATTTTGCACATTGTAACCATTTTCTGCAATTTCTTTCCCATTTTTCTCTCTTTCTGTCCGTTGTGTGGCCAATAACCTTTAACCTAGTGTTATAGATAAGTAAAAGAATAGAGAGTATACTGTCTCATAAATTGTTATTAATCGCGTGTTAAAGCAACTTTTTAACTAATTTATGGGATTTTTGGAATTTTTCTTATATCAAAAAGGCAATGTGACTACGACCGTTACTAGAATATTTTTAAATTTACCAAAACTCACCATTTTTGTCTTTCATCCGAGACACTCCAGTTGTGAATAGCCTTACAAGTACGGTGTATAATTCGTGTGTCTTTGGTGTTAGTCGCAATTCGTATTGGCCCTTTGTGAGATTCTTCAACAAAAAATCAATTTCCTCATCTTGAAGAGAAATTTCATTCATTCTCACAGTTGCGTTGTGATTTAGGATGTCTATAAGAACGTCTAGAAATCCAGAGAGTACAGAAAGATAAATAACAAGTGCATTAGATCTATAACCAAGTTTTAGTAAGAAGGGGTTCTTAATTTGCACATGAAAGAATTAAATTAATGATTGTTTCTCTATAAAATTTGATAATTATCTACATTTTTTTGCTTTTTTAAATTAATCGTACTTGTTTGAATATAATCTTTTTTTTAGAAAAAAAAGTCAAGGCACCAATTTTTTTATTTTTTTGTCTGTATTTAATGATATCTATTGTTATATTAAAATTCTGTTGTAATAAGGCACACTATACAAATGAGCAGTAAAAAAATGACATTTTGAGCAGTGCTCAATGCAGCACTTTAAAAGCTTAGAGCCATTTTTATAAAAATAAAAAAGATTTTTTTTATGACCAAATGTAATTTTAGAACCTTTTTTCCCTTGTATTAATTTAAAATACGTTTTTAATAATTATTAATGTTTTTTTTAGTGGCGTTAATGAAAAGATTGAATGCCTAAAAGTATGATAAAATGGTTTTAAAAGCTAAAAGTATATTAATTGCAGTGAAATTAATAAAATATAAATTTTAGCTGTCAAACTTTAAACCTCTCTCCTGTAAAGTTTACATTCTAGATTTACAATAGTCTTCTTTAGAGCTGACGATATTTTAGAAAATTTAAAGCATTGTGTAGTTGTATTGGACAAATTTTTCAACTGTTTTTCATTTCATTTATTAAAAATAATATGTACAATGGGAATAATTCCCTTGATTGTAATTCGCTAAGGCGATGAAAACTTTCTTCGACCAATCATGTAAGAAAATGCAACTTACGCAATTTAAAAGGAAAATTTATTCAAAAAATAGTCAAGAGAACAAAAAGATCGATTTTTTTTAAGTGAAAACCACAAGTAAACTACATATTTTTGAAAAAAAGTGAACTTAGAGTGAATTTAATGTCTTTTTCGTCATCTAGATCTTCCTTTAGCAGACCATAGATGTTACTTAGGTCATTGCCGCTCTGAATATGGATAGAAATAGGAACGTTAGAGTTCCTATCATTATTCAGATTCAGAGCGGCAATCTTTAGAGTTACTTTTCGTGTGTTTCGTATAGATGATATCCTGATTCTGAACTTGTGGATATTTGGCAAAAAAAAGTTCTTTTCCATTCCCGGATAGTACTTTAGGATTTACACAAAAATTTAAATGTTTTCTTGTGTACTTTTTTCATTTTTAATTTCTTTAATTAAAAATTTAAAGAAAAAATATAATTAGGGGAAAGTGCCCATGCTTTGCACGGCCCCAAGGTTTATAAGGACTAAATTTTTGCTATGTTTTTCAATAAAAATGACTTATCGCACCCATATTTTAAAAACTAGTGGAAAGTGTCTTGATGGAAATTTAATGACACGGATTATGACCTGGATCAGAATTTATTCCTTCTATAGTTTCACACTACGTTTCGGGGATGTTTGTCCCCTTCTTCAGGTCTACAGGGAAGACAAGGGGACAAGAAGGGGACAGACATCCCCGAAACGTAGTGTGAAGCTATAGAAGGAATAAATTCTAATCCAGGTCATAATCCGTGTTATTAAATTTCCATCAAGTATAACTGACCGAACACTTTCCAATACGAAAGTGTATTGTTTTTCAATTATATTGCGGGGGAAAATCTATTCAGAAACATAGGAAATATTTAGTTTTGAACCATGCAAAGCATAGGTATTAGGATACTTTCCCCTACATATGCTAGCATTCAAAAAAATATTATCCAAAATCAAAATTTTTCTCTTTGTATTTGCCATTAGGAGAATAGTATTAACAGCTATTCCAAATAGTCCAATTTTAATGCCACAATTTTAGTAAAATTCAAAGCACGTGTCGTCGGGGTCGTCGGTGTCATTGATCTATATCATATCTGTATTTGTTTTGTATCTGCATTTGGTGTAAGTTCCAGTACAGACGTCGCCTCTTGCGTGAAATGCTAACACAAAGGAAATACAGATACGGCAACAGCCGATACAACCATTAATGTCTGTCTAATGACCTCTATACACTAGATTTATGTCCATAATAAAGTAAAATCACTATGCTTGGTAGAAAACCTCTTCAATACGGAAATAAATTTCTCTAGTGTGTAGAGGCCATAAAGCTTTCTGATACAGTGCCCGCTGTCTAATCCGGGTCGCCGTAATCCGGATGAGTTATCGACGGTTACATTTAAAATCATTTTGACATCATGTATGCGTGTGTTCGGCAATGAAATGAATTATTCCGTGATGTTTTTGTTTAATAAATGAAGTATAATAGCATAGAATTCTCTAATTGTGTCTTTTTAAGCTTCTTTAAAACTGTTCTTCTAATTCTAGAAAAAAAAACTTGTATTATATTTTCGAGACGTTGAACAAATTCAAAAAATCCATCCGGATTACGAAGCGGACACCTGTCATATTGTCTCCCAATCATCCGGATTACAAAGCGGGCACTGTATAAAATTACGCAACTGCTGCAACTATGAATAAAATATGATCAATAATATCCAATAATCTAAATTGACTTAATATTGGCCTAAAGCTTAAATATGTTTCACATTAAAAAATTAATATGAAAATCGCATTAATAAATTATCAATTCAAATCAACTATTGCGGACCAAATCAAACTTTCTGTGAATAAATATACATCAAGTTCTCAACATTAAGCGATTCAAGATACAAATCACATATTTGGACGCTCACCAGCAGCAATTATTGTGAATTAATTAAAGTTATTATTATTATTAAAGTTTTAATTGGTAAATGTGATAACATCGTCAGATAAATCGAAAATCTATTCATATATGATTCATATTGATAAGTTTTAATAAAGAAAATCCCATTAGGAGTATGTTCTGATTTTCCAACCTGGGTTTATTTAAAAAATTTTTCAATTTCCAAAAAAAAAACAGAATTTTTATCTTAAAATATGTACGTATAAGTACAGGATCTTTTAATTTGTAAAATGAGATACCCCTTGAGGGCTATTGGAATAGGCCTAGTGGTGACATGCGCATGCGTCATCAGAAAGAGACGTCAAAAGTGGTTGGATTTTTGTTTATGGATTTTGCAGAAAATGAATTTTGTGTAAAATTTCGCACCAATTTCCTATTAATTGATAGTGTGAGCGTGTGGTTAGTAACACCTGAGTGAAATATATCAAAAGCACCATCAATTTAGTGGTTAATTAGTTGGTGACATTGAAAATTATTGAGACAATCAGGTGGGACAAACTGAGAAAGGTGCTGCGAAAAGTGCAAGTACAAAAACAGAGAAACCAGCTGGCCTGTGCAAAAATAGATTTTTCATCATCTTTATTTGAAAGGCATCTCACTCTCAGTGAAAATTAAACTATTTGGACATAGAAGAGGCCATAAGTAATTTATGTGAGTATTTACAGTGCACTTTTATTGATGAAATCGTTTGAGTTGACAAAGAAGAATGGAACACTTCGCAATACATGTTTCACACTTTCACAAAAAAGAGCCAGGAAAAAAAGAGATAGAGAGGGAAAAAGACATTTTCATGGTTTTTCAGGCATAGTTTTCAACATTTTTCCAACTATCACAGGTGCTTTACTTAAAGGAGGGTCTGTCTTGGTTGTTTTAAGCAAGAGATTGTCCGCTCAGTTTGTCCACAGAGAGTAGGGTTGATTGTTGGCAAAAAACTTGACTCCTTTTGCCAGGTGATTATGTCAATGTTGATTCATCATTTTTCTGTGTTTTGTTGGTCAATAATATTTCCGAAGCACTTTCATATTATTTATTTGGTGTTTATGCCTCCGTGGATATTTTTTTCTTTCTGTTTATACAACTTATTTTGCCTGAAAGAGTTGATTTTTTTGTACATTTTGTTTACACATAAAATTACCACAAAAGAAATGATAATATAGAAGAGAGATATAGAGAAGGAGAAGAGAAAGAGTGAAGAACAAATTCATATTTACAATTAGAGTAAAATTTATTACATAACAATTCTACAATTATTTGTACTTTCCACATTATGTATTCTTCATTTTCTATTGCCTTTTCATCTCTATATTTTTCTTTTATTCTCTGGAAAATTATCCCTCGATGTCAGAGAATTCATAGATAGAGAGATTCTGTTTATGTCTAGAACTGGGTGAGAGAAAATTGCAGGATAAACAATTCACAGAAGCAAAATAAAATGATATAGTTAAATATACAAAAAAAAATAATAAACAGAGACAAAGAGAGGAATAATTACAATAATAGGTATTAACTATTATTTTATAAAGAAAAAATAATAATAATCTCCTCAGCAATATACATAGTAAATTGATTTGCAATGGCAGAACAGAATAGTTAATTTAAAAAAAAAATGTGTGTATTTTAATTGTTTTGTGTGAGTTCTCTAATATTTAAATTGTTTTATAAAACTAACCACCATTGGGTGTTTCCAGTGTGGCTTCGTCCATTTTTCCGTGAATCTTCACGTGGAGACTCGTTTCGGCCGTTGTGTCAATAGGTAGGCTGAAGTGATGAGATCCTTGGAGGTCATTCCTCAGCAACAGGGTGACCTTTATGGAAAACAGAAATACCAAGAGTTTTAGGCACAAGTCAGAATGTCAAGGGCAAATATCTTTTTCCCATCAAAATTTACCAATCCAATATTTCCATTGGGTTCCACAGCCTCATCTGTGATGTGTATTATCTCTCCACCCGTTCTCAGGGCAACTTCCCCCAATATTCCACCAATTACAGTATGAGGTGATTCATTGTCATCCTGACCATGCTTTCCGAACCAAATTAGGTAGAGCTAAAAAAGAATGAAAAGAAGTTTAAATTGAGGATCTAGTAAGATTACCTCGATGTTGGTTGGAAGACAATTTGTCATATAAAAGTTCAAAAAGTTCTGATGACCCCAGCTTAAACAGAGTATTATTTTTTAAGCACCAAAAATACGATAAGAAATTCACGGAAGCTTATCCATTGTTCACTGTTACTGTTGTAAAATAATACAATATGAATCATTTTCACTGCTGTCCTACATTAGAACTTTCTGTTAGAAATACAGAAACATTTCTACTACATTCTATAGTAGTAAACAATTATATTGATCACAGTAAAATGCTCGAAATGGTTAGTGAAATATTCTGTTTTGTAAGGAAATAATGTAAAATATGAAATGAAATTGTGACCATTCTCAAAAATGCTGGGGCAAATAGTACCAGACATTGGGTATTACATTTTGATTCGCTTTATTACGGGCTTCCGTAAATTTAAAAAAATACCGATAGGACACATTTTCATAGAAAATTTATTCATCTACACCTTTGTAAAACATCGTTTTCTCTGCGAAAAAAAGTGAGAAAACGGAGGAAAGCGCTTTTCAAGCTATTTTAGAAAAAAAAACACAAAAGACTGCAAATCGTTTGACCAATGCAAACAACAAGCGGCGAGACATGGTAATGACGTTTCTTTTCGCCGTGAGACATCAGAAATTGCTTCGATTTTTGTTATTTTTTGCTCTATACCTTTTGTTACTTTTTACCCCAAGTTGTCGTTTTTAATAAAAACATTTCTAGAGCAAAGAATCTTTGTCAAATTGTAAAATAGGTAGCAGTTTCGTATTCAAAGAATCCAAATTATTTAGAAAATATTCACCAGTGTTGGTAAATAAGTAGGTAATAATTGTTATCTTCTGCAAGGAAAATATTTCAAAAATATGACTAAAAATTTCGATATATTTTATTTTCTAAATTCCTTGTTCGAATTCTAAGAAACTTACGACATTGAAGAAGGTCTATGGAGACTATATATAGAAAAAAATTTGAGCCGCTATCTTTTTTACTTTGGAAGATATTGAATTTTGAATTTCTCGATTTGTGACTTTTTGCCCCAGTCTCCCCTACTTAAAATGTACAATTTCCTTTTTAATTATTTGCTTTTATTACATTGGAGTTTCACTGACCAAATGGACCAAATTTACTAAAATACTGACTAAAATATTGCAACCAAATTGCAACAACTGCAACTATTGCAACTGTTGCAAATATTGCAACAAATTAGTATTAATAAAACAACTCACGTACAGCAGGGGACGGGGGCAAAGTCACCTGCATCTACGGTATAAAATTTTTTGTTTGCTGGTTATCTACCGAGAAAGCAATAATCTATCTAGTTTTTAACCCTCATATTTTTGCCACCTTCCAAATTTCACCTTTCCCTGGGACCATTTCCTTCAACATCACCGCGTATCAGACGATTTATGAAAAATAATATAACGCTGTTTATTCGTTTTTCCAGAACTAGAAGTCAAACGATTACTGATAAGAAGTTGGAGCATTCCACTTCAAAACCATGTATTTAGATGATTTCTAAAAAAAAAAGTTTTGTGATCTTTTTTTTCATTTTTTCGTTTTAGAGTTATAGTCTAAATCTAGATGGACCTCTCGACGATATACGAAAATTCCGTTGATTTATTCTTTCAACCGGTTTCTCAAGGGCAAAGGTTCAAAAGACTGTAACAAGTATATTTCTTGTTGGAAAGGTCTTGCAATTGATGACAAGGATGAACTGGTTTTAACCAGATAAATTAATATTTATTCGAAATAAATCTTGCTAATTCTAAATAATTTTGAATGATTTTTAAAGTCACGTGATCGAGCATTCTAAGCTTAAGTAAAATTTGTTTACCATGCTGTAATTTTCTTATTTTGATTTTATTTTATTTTTTTTTAATTTAGTTAGTGTTCCAATTTTTTATTATTTTATTGTTTTTAATTTTTTTAAAACATTTTATTATAATTTCTAATCACTTTAAGTTAAAACTTACTGCTCTCTCTTTGAGTTTTATCACTGAAAGTATTATAAGTCTTTTAGGTGACATTATAATTTTTTCTCATTAAAAGAATTTAACAAAAACATAACATTAACTCATCAATTCTTAAATAAAAAGAGCTTAAAGTTTTAGGTTAAATATTTTTTTGTCAAATTTGAAGATTTACGATTCTGAATTAACGGCCAATCCAATTTTACTTTAAAATTTTCTGTATTATAAGATTAAAAGTCTTCCTGATCAGCTTTAAGATAAAAAAAAAGAAAACATTTAAAAAAAAGTTGGATATTTCAATTTCAGATTCGTTATTGTGAAGTATTTAACAGATTTGGCTTAAATAAATTTTAAAGTTCAAATTGAAAGATCTTTACTGAAGAAAATCAGTTTCGGAAGGTCGATTTAAAGATTTACCGCTTAAAAATTGAACTAACAGTGAACGGAAAATCTAGATCTAGACCCTTTTTGATTTTCCGTGTAAACATTTCCCACCTATATATGTATATATATGTGATCTTTCCTGTTGATTAGATATCTCATGAAAAGGACAACAACACTGGTAAAAATGAAAGGATCAAAATGGATCCTTTTGCAAAGGATGGATCTAATTAACATATGTTCTAATATGAGAAATGTGCATTCAACCTTTGAAATTTGATCCATCTTTTGCAATAGGATCAAATTTGGATCAATTTGATTCTTTTATTTTGCCAGTGAATCCTCAAAATATTGTAGAAGAATAAAACGGAAGAAGTCAATCCTCTCGTTCAGTAATAACCTTCCCCATTTGAGAGCTCTCTCCGGTTGAGGTTTTCCTTTACCGATTCGAAGTTATATCAGAGAGAACTTTCCTAAAAAACCCGTTGAAAGTTCGAACGTTTAAACCCAATAAGGATCTAAGTTTTCCGTTGATCTCAGAATTGTGGGATAGATTAGGTATTAAACTTTTCAGATATGACCAAGAATTGATTGGATATAATGTCCTTAAATTGGTTATAATCTATGTTCAAATACGAGAAAATGAATTATAAATTTGCAAAAAAAAATCTTTTATGCTTCTACTCTAATTGTTCTGAAAGAAGTGAAATATAATAAATTTCCATTTCAATATTTTTACTATAAATTTAATTTTAAGAAGAAAGGACTATTGTACTTCCTAAATACGGGCCCCGGTCAAAATCCCGAAAGCCAAAATCTCTAATTCTTAAAAGTGTCATAGCTACTCCCACGATTGTACCCGCGCTTGCTGGAGGCAAAGGGAAATCTTCTGTGTCTTGGGAAATTATTCTAAACACTTTCCTCCATATAATTTCATGCCTTTCAGGATTTTGGCTTTCGGGATTTGGGCTTTCGGGATTTTAGCCTTTTCGAGATTTTAGCGTTCGGGATGTTGGCTTTCGAGATTTTGGCTGCCACCGGATAGAATGCGTGGTTCCTTCGGATAAAGTGTCAAATTATTAGTATATTATTGAATTTTTAAGAAACTATCACGGTGTTTTTATAATACAGTAAAAGATAACAAAATTCGTGTTTTCAATAATTCTTTCCCCAATGATAAAAAACACTATTTTTTCTCAATATCACTTCTAAAACACGCATTTTGGAACCGTTTTTTTTTTTTTTTTTGTAAAGATTATACTCAAGTGAATGGGCTTTTAAAATATATTAAACCTGAACGACTTCAAAGCGGTAAGAAACCGACAATTAAATTTTTATGAAAATGTCAATTGCAATATATTAGATTTCAACAATCTAAATCTAAATTTTAAAGTCTAGTCGCAAACTTATCTTAAAATCTTGTAAAATCATTAACTCACTCGAATTCGTTTTTTGAGAAGAACAATCGCAGCTTCTTGGGAGAATTCGGCATTCTGTGGAACTCGATCTGTAGACAGGAATATTGCACTGTCATAGGGTATGAGTTCTGAAGCCCGAAGAATCCCTATGAAAGCCTTCTCCTCTGATCTTGGTTGATGAGACTCCCTAACACTCTCGATTCCAGCCATAATTGTCCTTGTATTCTTGAAACTGTATGTCACACTTATTCCTAAAACAAAGTCAAGATAAGACACAAATTGAAAACTTTTTTTTAGCACCAATTTGAATATAGTTGTTTTTTTTTGGAACAGAAAGAATTCGATCTTGAAATGATCTTGATCTTTTAAGAAGGATCTTTGTGTTTTTCCCATTGGACTGTAGCAAAAAAATAGAGACTTGGTTGTGTGCTAAGTGATCAATATTGCTGGTATAATAGCTAGTTGAGCTTTCTTTTCATGTTGTTTGGTATTGTTGTTGTTTTTTTTTGCTTTTGCTGAGACCAATATGACTCATATTTTGAGGTGTTATTTATGTGATAGAGAGAGAGGCCTAAAGGCGTATTAGTGAGAAATTGGACAAAAAGCAATAGTCTTATTAAAGAATTCTTTTTTTTTTTGCATATTTTGTATTGTTATGTCTCTAACAGGAGATGAAATTTGAAGCAATAGCCGTGCGATATGACAAGAAAATTGAGGTGTTTGTTGCACTGCAAAAAGTGTATTAATGGTGTGGGGATTGAGGAAAAAAAAGAGGTGAGACATTAACAATTAAAGTTGAGTGACAAGGAGTAACCTGTCGACAATTAAGAAACATGACGATGAAATTTCTCATGTCTTTTGCGCCTCTTTTTGCCACACACATTTTTTTTTCATCTTTCATTTTCATTCTGGCCATTTGAGTGCCTAATGGGGAAATATTCGGTCTTTTGTTGTTGAACGTGCGTGTGATTTTTCGTGGGAGATTTTTTTGTTCTTCTTAAATAATTTTGGTTTTACCTGAAGAGTTGAAGGCAACAAGAACGAGATCAATTGACGATGCTGGTCGTAGAGTTGCATTCCAGAGAAGTTTAGCTTTTCTCAGGGGTTCTGGTGATGTATCCATGAGAATTGCAAGTGGAGATCTCAAGTAGGGATCGTCCAGAAAGCTCCTGACAATTCCATCTCCTGTAGATTTGTACACCCTATACTGCTTAGTTTGTTTCCTTCTGAGATTTAGAGCCTTGAGTGAAGGATGAATGGTGGTTAGTTTGGTTGTTGTGGGTACTGTGACTGTTGTAGGAACTGCTGTATGTGTCACTGATTCATTCTCTTCGCCATTGATGTCCTGTAAATCTTCAGAATCTTCCCCTTCTTCAGTCTCATTCTTCAATGTTAGCTCATTAGATGTAATTAGGGCTTCCTGAAGAACTGTCTCTGATGCTGGATAATCTGTATTTTCTGAGATTGTTGTGTCAATTTTTTGACTCGTATCAGTATTTGTGGATTCTGTATCAATGATATCCGGTTCGGTTTCGGTGGGATTCGAAAAGGTGGCACTTTCGTGGAATATTGTTGTTCTATATCCCACAAATCGATGTTGATCGCGTGAAACATCTTCAAGATTATCATAAGTGTCCCGTTCGGCGGACGAAGATAAATCCTGACAATTGGATAAATTCACAAGAACACTGCACAATGTCCAGAAGAGGGCTATTTTTAATTGCATTTTTTGTTGTTGGTTGAAATTATTTTTATATTATAGTCACTCTCAGGGAATTTTGCACAAAAAAATTTTTCACACACTGACTGCCCTCGTTATTTCTGTTCAAGGGAATGTCCGATGGAGAGTTTCCTTGATTTTTCGTCCTCTCACACAAAACACAGAGACTTATCTCTTGAATCTCTTTCACTCTTCAATGGTGTTGCAACTAGAATAGACTTTTGGAGGAGAAGGAAATAATATTTTGTTAATTTAGTTACATAAGAATTTCTTCATCTGTTTTGTTAAATTTAGTTTTAGGGGGTATAAGAAGGAAATATAGCATGAAAATTATTGAAGAAAAAAAACCACAAACACAAAATTTCCACTCTTAGTTTCTGCTGATCATTATTCAGAGAAAAGAGAGGTGTTGGTTTCACAGGTTTCACAGAACCTGACTAAAAATATTGGTTCTGCGGGATTTTATTTTATTTTTTATATTCTTTTATTGGTTCACAATAAAATTCTATTATTTTTTCTTTAATTTTTCAATAGAAAATCAAAATGGCACGTGTCGCAAAAAGTATTAGATGTGAAAAAGGTGATAAATTCGTGCAACGTATAATAACAATTTAACAAATATCTCGTACAACACACCATTTTTCTTCTATCCAAGACACTTTCAAACATTCTTCTGAACAGAGAGACAAAATTATTTTTACAATACACAAAGAGTTTCATAATACACTCGTTAAGACAGCGAAAGATAGCGACTTGAGGTCTGCAATAGACCCTTCTTCACTTATGCCTTAATAAGGATTCTTCTTTTCTGAAAATTAGCAATGAAGCACTATTTATGACACACGTCTGCATGTCCATAGAACAAACAATTAAGACAATTCACACCAATGCTTTTTTTCTTTTAACAAATATTTTTTCTGCATATGGAAACAGAGTGTGTTGTGGTTGGTTTTTTTTCCTAGTCCGGTCTGGTTTAACTAAATAATTTTTTTTATTCTTGTGTCTATCAATCACTCTCTCATATTTTATATATTATAGAATGGTATCCCCAGAAAGTCGCAGAACAATAGAATAACTAAGAATTTCAGTGGTATTTCGTGCAAGATTTGTGGAATTTTGTAGGAAATACTAAGTTGTTGGTTTGTTCATTGGACAAAAAAAAAAGATAAAAAAGAACATAAAACATGAGAGAAATGTTAAATTATTAAATTGACAAGACACAGAACAAGGTATGCAGTATTATTATTATTAATTCATACTGTTGAACACCTCTTTTAGACGGCAAATTAACTTCCAATCACCAGAACTAATGATTTATTTTCCATAAAATTGTACTTAATTTATAATCTCACCATTTTTAATGTCTTTGTGACTATATCGAGGATATTTTAAAAAACAATATTTTTTTGTGATTTTTCAAAATTTTTCACCGGATAATTTAGTGATGTTAGCCTGAGGAATTAAACTGGGAAAAAATTGAACAGATGCTAATGCATCTACGCAGAGATCAATTAGATGAAAAAAAAATTATTGCAAAGGTACTCCGTGACGATGGAAATCAATCAAGTGTGGGAAGATGAATATTTCTCGATATCTCGTATGTTAAATTGGAATTATTGGAGTAATTCGAGTTGCACCTTTCCACTTTGATATGTGAAATGAAACTGAAAGCGTTCGTGCTTCATTAGCCTTGGTTGTGTTGGCAGTCTCTGGTAGCTTCGTGTAGACTTTTAGTAATGTTTATGCTACCTTCCCAAATGGTCAGGTGAGAGAGAGAGAATGTGCGAATAAGAGACCCAATATGTATATGAGAGGTGAGAGAAGACTATTTTGTGTATAGATTTAATAATCAACTCTCGTGGTCCGGTTCATAAAAAAAACTCATAAAAAATATTTTAAAAAAAATTGTCTCTGCACTGCACACGTACTTATTTATTTTTTACCTCCATCAAATCAATCTTTTCTTCAACGATTATCATATTATTTTTCAAGACACATTCGCATGTGATCAGAGACAATTTTTTTTTGCAGTCAATATGCGTTTGGAGGACTTCCAATTTGGAGCAATTGAGGTGAATAATTTCAATGGTATCTCACTCTCTGTATCTGGAAGGGAATTTGTTGAAAGATTTCTTGAATGTCTCGAATTTGTCTTGTTTGGGTGTTTTGAAATGCTTCACATTCTTTCTCTGTTGCCTTTTTGATCGTTTTTTTTTTATTTTGCTTTTTGAAAAGAGAGACATGAAAGAGAGGAGATAAGTTAAGAAATTTTTGGGGGCACGTTCATTCGTTTTGATTTAATTTTATTTTGCGTCTACATGTCTGATAGACCGCTTTTTACTCTCCAAATGCAATATCAATCAAATTAACCCTTGCTAAACCACATTTTTAAGCGTATTTATAAAATAAGAGTTGAGAAAGCTTTGCATAAGTGAGAATTTCCACTATATATGATACACATACCTATGTAATTTCAAATTATAACAAATTAACAATTTAATGTGACACAATTTTATTGATAATCACGATCATTTAATCACTTGTTGTTTATAATTAATTACGGCAAATCTTGAGTGAATTATTTACTGTATAAGAGGGTTATTAAATGGATGCTTGGCACGCTTTTAAATAAGCTTGTTTTATGATGAACATTTTAAAAGAGTTTTCAAACAACTTAAGTAAGAAATTTTTTCGCGTATAAAAAAAATTAATTATTTATTTATGAAAAAATCATAATTTTTTACTTATAAAGAGTTTATATACAAAACATAAAATAACATACAAAAAACAGATCTCCGTTTTTTTTTGCTGGCCAAATTTGATTTTTTACTGTACTTTTATGCAGTGCCAAAGTAATAGACTGTGTTTTTAGTATAAACCTGTACTAAACTATGTCCTGACGAAATTTTAATCTCTAATTATAAAAATTCAGTAGAAAAAAATTAATATAGAAACTAATATGGAAATTGAACCTATTCTTTAAAATAGTTTCATTTTTAAGAAAGCTTTTGAAATATTCTAACTTAATAAGGATTATGGTCTATTCCAATAACAATGAACATAATTTTTAGAACTTTGTTCTTCTCAAGTGTTTTAACATGGTTAAAGCTTACTGAATCCAGCAATTCACTGCTTTTAACTAGGAATTTAACCATTGACAATGTAAATTGTCTTATACAATATATCATTTCTCTTTAATTCGAGACACACTTTCTTTTTCAAAACAGAAACACGAAATTATATACAAGAAACACTGTCCAGGCAAGATTCTATGTGGTTGTAATTGAGAATTAGAACTCTGAAAAAATAGATAAAAATTGTAAGACAATACTCAAGATTACTAAGAAAAGGTTGTAAATCTTTTGTAGTGCTTCAGATTAAAAGAATTCTTTAAGATAATTATTTCAAGAAATGTTTCGTGTTTTTTTTTATTCCGTAAAGTACTAAAATCTCAAAAATTAAATTTACATTTTGGAATTAGCAAATCGCAAATATAAATATACTTATCCACATTCTCAATAAATTAAAAATATTAATTAACTTGCGAATAATAATGGATCAAGATTCTGTAATGGATTAAATAAATTCTACTTCTCAATAATTAGTGCTTGAGAAATGTTCACGATTTATGGTGCTATTCCAATGAAAAATGAACATGATTTTTTTAGCACTTTACTGTTCTTAAGTGTTTCTGCAATATCGACTTTTCTTCGTGTTGGTTCCTGTTTCGACTATTTTTTCCAGTGCTCGCCGTGTTTTAAAACCATCAAACAATCGTGACACAAAGAAAAGTCGATTAGGGTAAAGTGGTACAAGTTGGACAACGGTACAATTTGGACAGGGCTTTTTTTCTTGATAAATTTAGTACTTCATTTTTATTTGTATAGTTTTAATGCTTTAGTTTTATAATTTGGTTCCCTGTGCTTAAAACAAATTTTGTACTGTATTTATCAAGAAAAAAGCCATGTCCAACTTATACCGGAGAATTGTCCAACTTGTATCACTTTACCCTGTTTTGCTTCTGGTTACGCTCTGAATTTGACCTGTTCTATTTTAGCAAGTAATAAATTTGTTAACACTCTACAGTCTACAGTACAATCCACGGAAAATACCCTTGATTATCTTTAGTACTTCGAAAAGTTTTCTTTCTTAAATAATTTTAAAAATTTATTCTTATTTCTAACAATGAATTTTAAAAAAATGATCTAAATTGTGCAGGGTATTGTAATTGCGAAAAACGTAATTTGAGATGAATATAATATGGAATAGGATATTTTAACTAAATCATCGAAATTCAGAAAATTAGTAAATACGGTTTTTAGCACAATCAAACGACTTTCCGTGAAAAATATGGGACAAGTGTGTCAAATTAATTTAAATAAGTCACTGAAAATATTTTGAAGAAAAAAACTTTTAATAATTCAAAATTTCGGACCATTTCAACTCATCTACCATTGTATATATGAATATCTTTATTTTTATTTCCCTCCTTCTTGTTTCATTCTCTAAAACCATTTCTTGAAATAATGATCTCCAACTTGTTAATGTGATATTTCATTTCAACGATCACCATTGTCACATAATATTTTATTCTTTTTTTTTTCAAGAGATTCCACACTTGTTCTTTGCTTCTTTTTTTTATCTCATTCTTAGTGGACCACTTTGAATACAAAAAAGCAATTTTTGGCATTTTCTTATTAAGCCACAAAATCAAGTCTTAGGCGAATGTTAACAAAAAAATTTAGTATACGAAATAGAAGAATAGAAAACGAAGTTGAAAAGAAATTGGAAGAAAAACAAGAAACCACTCCTCACAATTTTTTTAATTAACCACTAATTTTTGTGCAATAAAAAACTTCTTTAAAAATACTTTTTTACACTTCACTTAAATTTAAGTCACTTATTAGTAAAAACTTTACTTGACGGTGAATAAAACACGTTAAGCTTTTTGCTCCAGCAATAACACCACGACTTGATGATTTCGCGAATTCTCCAAGACTGATTGGTGTTTTACTTAAAGAATTGTTCCGTAAGATCCACTGACATCAGTGCGGAGATATGGAATTATTGGGAAATATTGGTTATTAGATAAATTTATTTATTAGTGTCTTCTCATTTTTCCATCGGAAAGCTCACTAAAGCTCACTCTTTTGCACTCATATGGGGGAATCCTTCGTTATGAGGAAAAATAAATAAAAGTGTTGGGAAGATACATTAACTTTTTTTTCCTGTTGGGTATGTGGTGTGGCGAGAAAAACTCCCCAAAGTTTACCAATAAGGTGTGAATGTGACTGTTGTTTGAGTGTTAAGTAAGATATTTTGCATGGACTTACCTGACGAACTGTGTGAGTGTTTGAAAATAAAGGTGCAACATGGCTAAGAATGACTTGGCGCGCGCGCATTTCCTCTCCTTGGGCTTTTATAAAAGAGTGGAAGAAGAGTGATTTGTAGTGATTTCCTCAAAGTGGCATTTATCCATTTTGCTCCTCTGTTTTCACCCTCAAACTTGCGGTATGTGGCTGAAGAATTGACCCAAATGGATGATTCACCTCAAATGGAATTTTAACTGGAGGGTTTTTGGCGTTTATTGGATGGATCTGCGCCTTTTGTTGGAAATAAATTGGGGAACATATCGCAGGTGAAGAATGTCATGATGGAGAAGAAGGAGAGAATTAGATTGATTTAACCACCCAAATATTTATTTTATTAGTTCATTCTCTTGAAATTCCTTTTTTTCACCTTTTGGCATTCTTCGGAAATACGAAGAGAATGGAAAGTTTTGAAGCTTTTGGAAGGAATGTTGATAATGGCATAGAACATCAGGTAGTAGGGGAATCTGGGGTAAAATGTGACAAAACGGATATTTTATTTTTAGTGATCTCCAAATGTGAGGTGCTCAACAATTCTACATTTTAATTTGATTTGGTTCTCATAAATGAAGTTTCGCTAATTTTCATCCTGATTAATCATTTTTGAGGAAAAACTTTTAAAAAAAAATCCTAAATCCATTGTTTTTTGGACAGCGGTGTCCCACTCGTCCTTAAAGGTTTATACTATGGGGGTTTTCTAAAACAAACAAAAAATTCGTCTTCAGCAAACAAAATCTTTTTAAAATTCTTAGGATGAGGTAATCAGGGTAGTTAGCTTCCGAATACGCCAGCCTTCGGTTATTGCATTGTTCTGTTGTCTTCCCAAAACAAAATCTAATTAAATATTTTTTTTTAGATTCCTTAGAAAAAAATCCTAAATAAATTGAAAAAGATCTCGTTCGAGAGCAGATCGCCTGCCCCTAGTATAATTAATAGAATTTAATTTTTGTTTTTGCAAGAAAACAGAACAATGCAATAACCGAAGGCTGGCGTGTTCAGAAGTTGCCCCCTATTATAATGCATAAATTTTGGAAAACAAGTGAGTTTATATTGATATCTTCTATTAGACAAGAAAAATAATAGACAAAAGAATATTACAAGCGTCATTACATTATTTTTCTTCAAAACTAAGTGAAGACTGACACTAAAGAAAATTCAAATTTCGAACAGGAAATATTCCTCTCGTTCAGTAATAACCTTTCCGATTTTAGAGTTCTCTCCAATTGAGTTTTTTTTTCTGTACTGATTCGAAGGTATATCAGAAAGAACCTAAAAATCCGTTGCATGTTCGAACGTTTAAACTGAACGTAACTGAACGAGAGGACATTTATTTTAATGAAATTGCAATGCAAACGTTCTGCCATCCTGAAAATCCACAAAACTACACACAAAATTCACTTTTTGTAGCAAAGTTTACACGGTTTACACGCTGTTCTGTTGTTGACATTGTTGACGATTGACGTCAAGAATACGGCAAAATTCGAAAGGGAAGAACCATCAGCGCTAAAGTAGCGAGTACGTGAACTTGCACTTTAGACTTCCGGTAGATTTTCGAATAGGTTTGGCTTGGCTTCGAAAGGTTATTACTGAACGGAGCCACTCAGTCACCTCCGCGGACAAAATAAAAATTTCTTTCCTTTGGCTTTCGAAACCGATCTTCTAATTTTTTTTTAAATTTTTAATTCCCGCTGCTGTGACTATAGTGAAGCAATTTGGGATAGCAAAGAAATTTTTACAGTTTTCCTACACGGAGAAAAAAATAAGCTACGATTAACTTTTTTTCGTCATAACTTTAACATTTTTCGGGTGTAAAAATATAACAACATTTTTTAATGATAATTTTACACCTTTTGAGGGTAAAATCAACATGGAAAAAGGGTAACTTTAACCCATAATACAACTAAAAAGGATAATATTTACACCGATTTCGAATCAATACTGTAGGGTAAAATTAACATTTTCGGAATGTTAATTTAACTTTTTCGGATTTTTCTCAGTGTACACAAAGCGTAAACAATTTGCTTCAACATGCCAGGTATTAACGAAAACTTTTTACTTCTTTTAGTGTTAGAATTTTTCTTTCAGTAGTGTGTGAAATTTTTGAAAATTTGACACCAAATTTGTATTTTGATATTTTTGATTTCTATTTGATTTCTGATGCTATTTTGTACGTGACGTTTCGAACTGATTTACTTCAAAATGCTCCATTTTGATGAAAAACTCTCATATATGAAAATACTTTAACGTAATAATCTTTAGTATATTTTTTAAAGTAAGAAAATATTAAGTTCATTCTTTTAATAAATTAATATCTTTAATATAAATATTCGGAAATTTGTAGTCAATTCAATCATCTTCAGTAAACTGATGTACCAAAGATTTCGTCAATGTGTTTGTAACTACTGACTTCAATGATGATGAGTCTCTTGAAAACACTATAAAATCAATAATATTTTTATCAGACAATTAAAACTTCATAAGTAATATCACAAGGTTTAATGTCCTTTTAATATACATTTATTTGAGGCTTTATCATTCTTCATTGCTGTTCCGAAATATTCTCTGAATATTCTTTCTATGTATTTTTAAACAACCAACACGCTGAAGAAAAAAATGAAGAATGAAAAGAATTTTTGAGTAGAATTTTTCTTAGTCTTGTTTCTGGGATAAACCAAATATCGTGTTTCTCTATTGTGTTTTGGATTTTTTGTTCGTATATTATCCTCCCCTTTGAGAATCACCCAATTCTTCATTACCTTTTTTGATGGCTCACCTTATTTTGTTGAGAAGAAATGCACACAAAAAGCTGATTGTTCAATCGGTGTTTATTGAAGAATTTTCATAAGTTCCCTCTTTTTTTCACCCAAAGGTGGGAATGTGTGCAATTATCGCTTTTTCCGTGGGATCCATTAATATTTTTTTTTGTTATTGGAAAAAATATGATTAATGAATTGCAAATTTATTCTCTGTTCTTGTAAATACTGACGGTCTCTTCACTCACATCAAATAAAAATGTTTTCAAAAATAAAATGCTAAATAAATAGGAAAAGAAATAAATTTGTGTAAATTTGCAATTTCTGTGAAAGGAGAATTCTTAATAATTTCTGATGAAAGATGTTTTATGAGAATTTTCACCCCATTTCATGTTTTTCTTTTGAAAAAAAAAAATGAAATAACGAGTCTTTGTATTTTTCTTTCTGATAAATGAAATGACTGTAATAACCGCAACAAAGGTTTTTCCCTGGTTTGGTCTTTCGGTTTGGAGTTGAACTTTTGTATAGTTGAATTTTAAATAAAGTCATATTCCACGTTTAGTACCATTTCCGGTGACAAGGAAGTGGGTGGTGGTCACACCACAAATTTCCAAGGAAATTTTCCATCGCGAAAAGCATAATATACTTGGACGAATTTCAATACAATGTAAAACTGTGATGATGGGCTGAGAAAAAGAGTTCAATGGAAGGGGGATATAATGCCTTTTTTTTTAAAGTCAACTTCTAGGTATAGGAGAACAAACTCGAGGCTTGCGTGGAATTTCAATATTTACTCTAAAATTTACAATCAATTTGTGACACTGAGAGTGGAACTGATATGGAAATTCGCGTTTACTTTCAATGAAGAGGAGAATACATGAGAGGGAAAATTTAATGTGTTTACAATGTTAATCATGAGTGTAATAAATGGATTGTGACATAAAAGGCAAAAAAGCATATTTATTATGTCAATTGTGTCAATATATGACTTTTTTTTAAAGACCATTCTTTGACATTATGTTGATTGCGAGAGAAAAAAAATATATCGTGATTTATGTTTACACAAAAACAGAAAATTTGTTCCATTTTTTAAGATATTTTATTTCGGATTATATACGTATTATTTTCTGATAAATGAAGAAATTACTTAAAATTTAATAAAGTTATAAAAATATAGAATTTATATATAAACTATAAGAAGAAACTACTTTAACCCTTGCAGATCTGCAACGAATATGATAAGCCAATTTCCTGTAATGAATCAAAAAACAAAATACATGATGTAGTTTAGGTCCTAAAAATCTTGGAAATATATTTTTATATTGGGAAAATTACAAAATTACTCATTTATTAAGAAGTTTAATTTTAGAAAATTAAAAGCACTCTGAAAATCAACCGTAAAAAAGTAAATTTCATCAGCATAATATCGAATTTGAGCTATACTACTCAATTTAGCACATTAAAAGATCTAAAATTTTCAAGCAAATTTAGGAAAAGAAAAAATTAAATAGGCTTTTATTTTACCTGGGGAACCGTCTTTGATGTCAGGGGAAGTAGGGCACCTTTTAATTGGGGCAGCTTTAAAATAGAGTTTTTTCTCCTATTTTAAATTGAAACTGGATATTATTCTAATTTTGCCCAGCAAAGCACTTGCGAAGCTAAAATATAGTGTCGGCCATAAGTTTCTTGACAAATCTATGTTCGAAAAACATCAGTTAATTTCTGAAGGAACATAGGTCCAAAATATTACAAAAATCAATCGCATATTGAGAAAAATTGTAATAATGGTTGGGTTATTATTTATAATTATGGTCGGGATTAAAGGATGAGGCACTTTTTACGGACAGAAAATCAACAATAAAAATGAAACTGGTAATGAAATTTATTGCGCCACTAGGGGAAAGTATTCTCCCTTCGAACGTTCATGCCTTCCAATAATGTGAATTTCTTTTACTTTTCCTAAAAGATTTCCACATGATTG
This sequence comes from Phlebotomus papatasi, assembly GCF_024763615.1. Lineage (NCBI taxonomy): Eukaryota > Metazoa > Arthropoda > Insecta > Diptera > Psychodidae > Phlebotomus > Phlebotomus papatasi. Next base: position 40,909,186 of record NC_077222.1, on the reverse strand, counting down.
TCACATAATTATCAATAATTAATAATAAGCTAACTAATATTTAATAGAAATGTTTAAGTCTCTTAGGAAAACTTAAAGAAAATTCACATTATTCGAAGTTATGAAAGTTCGAAGGGAGAGTATTTTCCCCTATCTATTATTAACTGGTTTATTGCGCCACTGAATCCCCAAATCCAATCTGGCTAAAAGGTTACATATTTTTTTTAAACATGTTTTAAGTAAAACTAAAACCTTTTATTCAGATTGGGCGTGCTTATCCATGAAATCCAACACTGAGAAAAAAAGAGGCTGCGATTAACTTTTTCTCGTCATTACTTTAACACTTTTTGGGTGTAAAAATATATCAACATTTTTTAATGTTAATTAATTTTACACCTTTTTAAGGATAAAATCAACATGAAAAAAGCGTAACTTTAACCCATAATACACCTAAAAAGGGTAATATTTACACCGTTTTCGGATCAATACTGCAGGGTAAAATTAACATTTCCGGAACGTTATTTTAACTTATTCGGATTTCTCTCAGTAAAGAAGTAATCCAACCATTCTTAGCGCTTTTCTTAATTTGCGATTGATTTTTGAAATGTTTTAGGCCTGCGTCCCTTCAGGAACCAACTGATTCTGAATTTTTTAAGCAGATAATCATAAGGTCACTATCCAGAGATGCCTAATGCGGTTATCAACTCTCTGAGTAAGTCTGCCAATAGCGTTTTCCCAATGTACTCGTGCCTCATTAGCATAAATTTGGACGATTTTGCACATTCTGTCATGATTTTGCATAAAAAGAAGAGCCTCAAAGCTCAATTTCAAAGCCTCCCCTTTTCAAATATCCCCCACTTTCCCCTAACATCAAATATTTAAGTATTCTACTGGGTAAAATTTAATAATTTATGTTTCCAGCTCACCTTTCAGATCAGAAAAATTTCCTTCGGGAACTGGATTAAACCTCCAGTCTGAATCTAATGTTATCACCAACCACCATCTTCAAATGGCTCAATCGTTTTCCTCAAACTTATACGTTAAAAATTTTCTAAAATGAAGATTTTTGTTTGTTTTATAGATCTATTTATACTGTTTATTTTTTTTGTAATTTGTTCCTCTACTTTTAAAGTGACTGGACATCTCTCCCATGTTCTAAAAATTGATGAAAAAATTATTCACAAAAAAGTGAAAAATTTCTTTCTCTGACGCAAATCTCTTGGAATTTCAGGAATTATTATTCAAATAATCTATAGAATTCTTTCATATAGTGATAAAGCTCTCAGACACGATGTAACACCATCTCTTTTTTGCCATTTCAATCCACCTACTCATGTCCACAAAGATGTCTCGTGCGTCTAACACTCATTTGGATTCTTTTTTTTCTCAATTTTGCTCAAGATTCCTCAAACAGGTTCCAATTAATACTAATAAATAATTCAGGATCATATTTTGTGCAAACAGCTTAACTTTCCATTTGAAAATTTTCTCCATGTGGTAATTTGTGTGATTTATAGAGACAAGAAAACACCTCTAGGATGTGAGTCAATTAATAAATGATATGGAAGAAATATTAACATTAGTATTTCAAGACACATATTCTGTAAAAAGAGCAAAAAAAAACTTTTCTCCTACATTGTTGTGGTTAGTTGAAGAGTTATATTTTAGGTCAATATTCACCATCAATGGATATGAATAATTAGTTTATTAAAATTCTCAATGAATTTTTATATTGCTTCCTGTATTAAAACCATTAAAACTATCTTACTGCTTCCTGAATATTTTTAAAATTATTTTTTCCTTTAGTAAAATTTCCCCAACTAATTGAAATTTCTATCTTAAATAATTTTATTGGGTTCATAATAATAAATTGGGAATTCTAATGGATATAAATCTAATAAAGAAATACGTAAAAATGATTAACTTATATCCGAATTGCAGCCTAACAAATATCGTATGTATGATATTAATAATTTTACCGTCTCATCCAGTTGAATAATAATTTGTTATAAAATCTCTTGAGGTAGTATCGTGATTTCCATCTTTATTCGACGCCAGAGAGTCTCTTGAGTGTGTTTATATCGTTCATATGGTACTTTTCGCCCACAGAGAAACTCCTATAGTGGTAAAATTGGTCCAACACCAACAAACGATATATGCCATCATCGAGTTTTCCATTTAAATTAGGAATTCCAATCATATTCTTAATATATTAATATTCAAATGACACAAATTATCGTGAATCTCAAATCACCAACTTAAGAAGTGCTGCTGCAGAAAAAAGGCCACTTCAATAGTAATCTTTTAAACAGGTTTCTGCATATTTTGATTTTTATATTGTTGCTTTCATCACCCAGTGTCATAAAAGCACTTTTTTTATTTTAATATACATATTTCAAATTAGCGTATTTTTTCTATTTATTCTTGTTTTGAAGAGTATTATTTCGAAATAATAAATATTATGCCCACAGCACAATAAGTTTTGTTTGGAAAACAAGTTTTTGACATTTCAATGAGAGTGAATGAAAATTAAATCTAGTCGTCTCGTTCATTCTCGTAGGCAATTCAACATATAAACAGAAAAATCAATATTTCGAATAAAAACATTTGAAAGTTTTAAAAATAAAAATTTTAATACCTCAAAAACAATTTTCAGTCTGAACCGTTTTGTCGTTCAGTAGACTCTCGCTAATCAGTTCTTTTTTTTTTAATCGGGATACTTTTTATTTGAGCGTCAGTTAAATTTTAGAAGAGTTAGTTGTCATTTTATAATTTTCAAGCCCGAATTTTTGTCTACTTCCGATGCATATGACATTTTAGTCCCAATCCCAAATGTCCGAATTTGAAAGAGTTTATTATAAATGACAAAATCTCCTTGATGTCTATAGGGGACACTGGGGCAAAATTAGTCACGCATGGTGTTAGATATTGGGATGTTATAGTTTGCCTTACAAGAAAACCATATTTTATCGAAGTAAATACCTCACTTCCTTTTTTTTAAAATATTTATAAACCTATTTTTTGTGAATTATACGTAATGAAAAATTTCATTTGATGACTAATTTTGCCCCAGTCTTCCATAATGCAATCTATTGTCCTATACCTGAGTCCAAATTCACGAGCGTAACCAGATAAATTTTTGACTGGATTACTGGGTAATATATTCTATATAGATAATTTTGTCTCACTGCTTAAAAAAAGGAAAAGTGTATCGGATTAATACAAAATGGTGTGTTGTATGAGATAATTGGTTTTGGGGGCCATGGCTAAATTTCCGATTAACCACGAAAAACAAACCAGTAATCAGTTGTGATTGTTTACGTTTGAGAATTTGACCTCTGATCTTACAATTGCATTTACTAAATTTACTTCAATTTACTAAAGGAATTTTATTATAATATTTAAAGATCAATTAGTGTAGTAAAGTTTTTCAACTGAAACTATTTTTCCGGACAAGTTGGTAAAATACTTATACGACAATGCGTAATGCAAATGACGATAAATTATTTTATCCATACAGCAACGTGCGTATTTCAATCTGTTTCACTTATATTCATCTCTTAATGAGACTAAATAAAAATCGTAATTTTCTCTCGACATCGACGAGTTATTATATAACATTCCCAATGTGGTTTGTAAGAATTTAAGAAAAAATGCGTTTCAATAGCAAGAAAAATAATAAAAATATCACGTGTCCGAATGTTGTTTTGATAGAAAGATTAATAAGAAACTGCACAAAATAGGAAGATGAGTCTTTTGTATAAGAAAAATTAAAAGAAGAAGTGTTATAAATTATGTTTTCGGGGCTCTATTTGGCAAAAGTGTTTTATTCTCATTTTTTTCTGAGATGTAATTTGTTTCTAATGAGATTTTAATTCGTGCCTCCGGATTCTGAGGCTGGGTCTCTCCTCAACACTGAAAATTCCCCTGCAAAACCCGCCTAATCATTAAAGACATGATTATTATCTTCTCGGTCGCAGTGTCTTTCAATTTGTATCTCTATAAGTGAGAAGATTATAGGTGAAGGTTTGTGAGTTTTCAGTAGAAATGAAATGTAAATATATTTCTTTTATTTGAATCCATTTTCATTATCACCATCGTATAAATAGTGTATGTGGGTATGGGGTTTTCTTTGAGAAATAGCCATCAAATTCATTGGGAAACTGACAAAGATGAGTTCAATTATGTAAAATAGTCCCATGCAGAAGTGTTTTGTGTGATTTATTGTTATTTAAAATTGCATTTTCCTCATATGAGTAATTATTTCTTCGAGCAACTGAAAAAGTGCTAAATAAATTATTGAGGTATGACTATGTAATTTTTAGCTATGATTCTTTTAATAATCACAGGTTCTTTGAATCTGTTTACTGACCTGTGTAAGATGTGTAGGGGAAATCGGTGGAAAAATAAATATGGGGTAATTGTATGCAATGATTTTTATGTTTGCTGGACTTTATGTCAACCACTTGTTCAGTGGACAAGAATAACTACCGTATCTATAGGTGAATGTAGGCATGGTTCGCACAGAGTGAACCTTCAAACGATGTGAATTATCACTTTGTTTGTAAGGATCTAACTTACAATTTCTCATCTTGTTTCATGAACTTAATAATTATCTATCTTATGGCTAAGAAATGAGGAACCAGCTCTTTGTAAACAAAGAGAAAATTTGTGTTGTTTAATGGTTCATTCTGTACGAACCATGCCAACATTCCCCTAAATTTTATATATGTTATATCCTCTGAAGTCTAATTAATGTGTAATTGAAATTATCGCAGTGTTTACTACTCCATGTTTTGACCAGCGCACAATAACTTTTGTTTGTAAATATGTTTTTGACATTTCCTATTAGAGTGAGCGAGATGACAAGATCTAGATCCTACTCACTCTAATTGAAATGTCAAAAACATGTTTACTAAACAAAAGTTATTGTGCGTTGGGCATTTTGTTTACTAGTGCCTCAGTTTTCCCTATGTATAGTGTATCTTGTAATAAAGCCATTCTCTAAGCAATTGGAAGTCAACTTAGAATATGTAGGGGGAAGTTGGGCACCTTTAAAATAGGGCTCTTTCTCCTATTTATAAATGAAATTGGTCCCTTTCGTAATACAATTTAGTTCTACAAACCAATTGTGAAGCTGAATTGTATGATGATAGGGATCAGTTCTACTTAAAAATTGGAGAAAAAAGCTCAATTTTAAAGCTTCTCTAATTCAAAGGTACCCCACTTCCCCCTAAAGTGAAATTGATCCGATGATATAATCACAGTTCTCATAAATTAAAAGATATTTCCACTAACTATTTAATTAAAATACTATTTTTTAAATAAAATATAGTTCGTAAACATACACTGGTAAAAATAAAAGGATCAAATTGATCCAAATTTGATCCTTTTGCAAAGGATGGATCAAATTTCGAACTATGAATGTACATTTCTCATAATAGAACACGTGAATTTGATCCATCCCTTGCAAAAAGATCAATTTGATCCTTTTATATTTACCAGTGTATGGTAATTGAGTTAAAAAAAAATTGTGTAAAAGTATCCCACTCTTTTCTATTTTCTCTTTTTTTCAAAGAACTTTTAAATTCATCACCGAGTGATACTTTAAAATGAGTGAAATGGAAATTTTACCACCAATCAGTAATCATTTTTCTAATAAATTTCGTGGCTTCTATTTTTTCCATATCTACTTACTAAAAGACTCCTGAAATATTTCACGCTGAAGTGTCTCCTGTGATATGCAGAGAATGACTTTGTGTCTCAAATTGTGCTTTCTTGCAGAAAGTTTCCTCCATTGTGTTATACGGGCTTCAGAAGTTTCAGGGTTTAGCCTAGTTTTCGAAAGTCTCCCAAAATTCTAATAAAGCAATTTTTGTGGTTTTTTAAAATATAATGATAACTAATCTTAACTTAAAATTTTGTCAAACTTCTTTTCTGAGAACACATCAAAGAAGTTAAGCCATATGGATAAAGTTTTATACGGGTTTCAGGCCTAAGGTTTAGCCAAATGACTTAACTGCTTTAATCTCTTATCTATCACGATTTTTTTGGAAACACTTAACTTAGGAATGGATTATTAAAGATGAATGACCTATTATAGGCTCTTAAAAAGCAATGAAATTGCTCGCTATTTAGGATTTTGAGACCTTCGGGAACTTGGCTAACCTTCTTCTAGTCTGAAGCCCGCTTTAAGTCTGAAGCCCGTATTAGGTGCATTCCTACCAGGTTGACGTTGAGAACGCATCCGTTCTCTTTGGGCAAAGGGTTCTATTTACTCAATATTATATGGCTTTCTTTCTCAAAGTATATGCTTAAGTGTTGATTTCCTTAAAATAATCGAATTGCATAGGACATTTTACTTTCATAATTTCAACGTTTTTTTTTAAGAAGATAATTTTTATTTAATGAGTCTTTCGAAAGGATATCTGCAGCGGTGTCAGCCAAAATCCCGAAAGCCAAAACCCCGAATGTTCAAAATCCTGATAGGAATGAAATTATATGGAGGAAAATGTTTAGAATAATTTCCCAAGACACAAAAGATTTCCCTTTGCCCCCAGCAAGCGCGGATACAATAGTGGGAGTAGCTGTGACACTTTTAAGAATTCGGGATTTTGGCTTTCAGGATTTTGCCCCATTATTCGGGATTTTGGCGTTCGGGATTTTGGCTGACACCGCACCAGATATCCTTTCGAATATATGGTATACACTCAGTCCCGGCATTAAGTCCTTCGGGATTATGCACCTGACGGAATTATGCACACACAATTATGCAAATTTGCCTACCATCGGGAGTCAATTTATGAAATCATTTTTGAAATACGCCTGAATGCATACTATTGTGCGACGCGGGAAATTTGAAAACATTTTGCTACTTTTTCAGAACAAAATTTTAATTTCTTTTTTTTAAGGTATTTTTTTTATTATTCTAACCATTTATTGAAGAACTCTGGCCATGTACTGTTTGTTAATGCATTTATATTGTTGAATTAGTTGAAACATTTGAATCTTTTTGTTTGAACTACTTTTACCGACTTTTACTCTGCGCGAAATTCGTTCAACGGTCAATTTATTCAAAAGAAAGCCCCTGTAGGTATGCAAATTTTCTCGATGCATAATGCCATTTCGCGCGTTTTTTTCGGTCCCGAAAATGTGCATAATGCCGGGATATTCGAAATATGAAAGAGATTTCTGAATCGACTCGCAAAGTTGTGAGTTCGAGTCGATATCTCATACCGTTTCAATTTTTTGATATGGATCAAAAGGCTGGAAAATCCTCAAGCCATTGAATATATTTCCACCGTGTCCACACATTTTATGTCTCATACATAATTTCACACTGAAGGCTAGTGCTTTAGTTTTGAAAATATGCTGGGCGTTTTTAAGATCACTGAGAAAAAAAGAGGATGCGATCAACTTTTTTTCCTCAGAACTTTAACACTTTTTATGTGTAAAAATATATCAACATTTTTTAATGTTAATTTTACACCTTTTTAAGGGTAAAATTAACATGAAAAAGGGTAACTTTAACCCATAATACACTTAAAAAGGGTAATATTTACACCGATTTTGGATCAATACAGCAGGGTAAAATTAACATTTCAGGAATGTTATTTTAACTTTTTCGGATTTCTCTCAGTGATAGAGCAGAAAGAATTACAAGAATTACAAGACTTTTCAAAAAAATCCAAATTTAACCAAATCCGTTGAAAATTATACCCTCCAGGGTGGTTGAACTTTGACCTTGAATGCCCTTCCGGTGATAGGTGTCAATGGATTAATGTTTAGCTGAACTACCTCCAAACCAAAACATACCCAAAAACGAACGAAATCGCCAAGGCCAATTTTGACATTAAGTCAAAAAACATGTTTTTTTTTGGAGGGATGGAAGGGGTGGAGGCTGGAGGCTGGAGGGTAATTTGGGTAAATTAGTTTGCTAGAAAATGTTGACTTGTGAGGATTACCGAAGACCGGAATATCTCTTACCACTTGGAAGCCAGGATAGTGAGAAGTCGAAAAAAATCTGGATTGTGGGCACTGCTCTCCCGTGGAGTTCAAGCAGTTAAAATAGATAAAGCTGCTTTATGGATTCTCTAACTTTTTTAATTCAATTGTTCTTTTATTTGCTTGAATGGAAAAAATATGAAAAAAAGACTTTAAAAAGTAGTTTTTCCCCAATGTCAAGGATATTATTACTCTCTAGGTCTAGTGCTTGCATCATTGTGTTATTTTTTTTGCAGTAAAAATTCAATTTACTCTTCATAAAAGATTGATCTATACATTATTATATTCCAATGCCCAGCCCATTTTCAAAACTAAAGCAACTACCTAACCTTCAATGTGAAGTATGGATGAGTGATAAAATGTGTGGAAACACATTCAATGGCTTGAGGAAATGAAAATTTCATGATAAGAAGGAATTTAATTGAGAATTATGTGAAAATGTTGTAGAATTATATTGATTGTTTTCCAAGAATAGGAAAATTTCTAGTGCCCTTTCGCGGAGAGAATTGTTTCTTGACCACTTCTCAAAACTTAAGAAAAAAGTTAAAAAGAAACTTAAAAATCGTAACAAAAAAAAAAGAGTTTAATTGGCTTTTTTTGCGAGGAAATGAAGCTGGACAATGGAGTAAAAAGTTTGTTGTATGACGAATTGGTTTGATGAGGGAAAATCCCAGAGGCATAAAGGGCGAAAATTCTCCTGACTAATTCCCGTTTCCCCACAGCGGAAATCACTCGCTTATATTGTGTCTAAAATGTCGCAGAAAGAGCAAGTGTCGTAAATTTCCACAACAATTTCCGCTTTAGCTCATATTTATCCAAATATTATGATTTTGCAGTCGTGTTAGCAGAAAATAATGCTCACTAATTCAACACACTACTTTCTGATCCTGCTTTGTGTGGTGTTTGTTCTTGGGGCTGCGGCCCAAAACAGTTCCTACTCAATTAGGTGAGATTCTTAATAATCTCACCTACTATAATCCTAACAAAATTTCATGTCGTCCGATCGAGCTCAAATTTGGCCAAAATGTGTTTCATCACTTCCTGATCACGAATATATGGGGGACTAAGTTACGTTCCCGTCCGTCCGTCCGTCCGTCCGGCCGCTCTTTGGAGCTTAATAGCTCCCTAATTAAAAGAGATATCGACTTGCGGTTTTCGGCAAAGGTTATATATCGTATGAAAATTGCAACTTGGTGCATTGACCCCCCATCCTCCACCCCTCCCCCCTCTTCCGCCATTTTGAATACCCCCTTTTTTTGTTTTCTCAATGGCTCCGCCCCTATGGCATCGATCGAGCTCAAATTTTAGTACGTTATAGCAGGGCCTTAGGGCTTTCGATCAATACCAAACTTAAGGTCCCCCGACCCCCCCCTGACCCGAGCTATAAGGGTCCAAAAATCAATTCTTAAAATGGCTATAACTCCGGTTCTAATTGCCAGAATTTAGAAAGTGAGGGCGTTTCGGAAAGCTCTCCTGAAATGCCACTTCCCCTTCTAACATCGTAAGTTCATAAAACCACCGCTAGGGGCGCTATTTTTAAAGATTTTGCAATTTTCTAAGTTAAATAAATCAAAAATTCCCTTGTGCATCGGGCTAAAATTTTAGTATGTTGTAGCCGCTGATTATACCTATCAAACAAAAAAATACCTAAGTCGATATATAACCCCTGACCCGACCTATAAGGGGTCAAATTTCGAATATTGACCGGCCTCTATCTCCGGTTCTACTTAACATTTTCAGCTAAATTTTGGGTTTTTAGTTTTTGTCTCGATGAGCACTTTCAGATGGAAGTTCAAAAATTCACCACTGGTGGCGCTGCGATAGCGTCAAAATTCATCAAAATTCAAACTCATTTTTCTCAAAAACGGCATTGTACAAGTTAATCAAATTTTAGAGTGTTGTAGTCCAGTCTAAGACTTTTCCAAAAGTAAATGTACTTAAGTACTGTAAGTGCGGTGTGGTTGTAATAGAACCGGAGATATGAGGGGTCAAAGTTCACGAAATTCAAAAAATCATATCTCCGGTTCTATTTGGCCGATTTTGATAAGTGAGGGCTTAAACGAAAGATCTCATCAAATGCTACAACTTTCTAGAACATTTGAACGTCATGAGACCAACACCAGGGGCGCCACAGTCGAAAAACCAATTTCGATATCACATAACCTCAATTATCTCGACTGTCGCTGAACCGATTTTGATAATTAATAATAATAATAATAATGCTGGCACAACATTCCATGAAGGAACTAGGCCTTCCTGCAAGTGGATTTCTAGACATGCATTATTATTTTTTCTTGTACGGGATGAGGTTGTCAGTCCCATGCCCGTGGAATCAAGTGCAGTGAACTGGATGCAATCCGAACACCTTTAACGCCAGAAAAATTCCTGGTGACTTAAAGGGGATTCGAACCCGGTACACTTGCATCATAGAGCGAGTGCTCTACTACTTGACCCATTGAATGCTTTTGTGAGGACATTTGTGTCTACATTTCGTCCATACATCATTTTCCGCTCAGACTACGCTATCTCTCCGATTTTGCCGTTTAAGTGTGAAAAAATTGACTTTTCCCATAATAATGCTTTGAAACCACCTCAGGTGCCAATTTGACTGCTTCTACTCAACCAAGACACTTAAAATAGGGTTTTAAATGGAAAGTCTTACAAAATACAACAATTCTTTGATATAGTTGAAGTTCATCAAATGAACACTTGGGGCGCTCTGGTCGAAAAAACGAGTTCAGAAACAAACAACCTCGATTATCTCGTCTTCTGATTAATCTATGAGATCTAGTTCTACGGCAAAATTATAGAGAACATTATGGTCTACATTTCACCCATATATCACTTTTCTGTTAGTCTATGCAAGACCTTGATATTTTGGTTTAAGTACAAAATTTGTATAATTTCACGAATTTGATTTAATATAACTGAATGGCGTCCCCCAACTTCAGCTCTAAATCGAATTTGCGTGCATTTCGAGTTAGCTCACATTAAGAATCTCACCTACATAAGCCGGTTAGGATTATCTGTCCCTTTTTTTGTAGCTCTTCTGTATTGAATTGACCATTAATCTCGTTCTCGTGATCAGAATTAAATCCCATTTTTTTTGTAAATTAGAAAAACATAAAAAGTAAACAATGTTTAAAACAAGATAAACTTTTTGTTAGTAAATACAAATAAAATTTAACCAGCTGATGGTAATATTTTTTTCACGTGCTGTAATAAAGCTTGATAGTTTTTGCAATATACACATTTTGCGATACCCTCTCTCTCTCTGAGTCAGCTCACGAGGATAGAGAAAAACTTACCCAGGTTATAAAGCATATCGTAGAAAATTGCCACAAAATTCATATTTTGAGGAAATGCAAGAAATTAGTAAATTAAAGCAATTTCGCTCTATTTTCCTAAGTTGAAACATTGTTTTTTTTTTTTGACTCCATTTGATTTTCTGTTGTTGCAGAGGAAATCCGACCGGCACTGTTCGGTTCACCACCACCACCTGTTGCCTCTGAGGCCAATTTCAGTGACATCAGTTTGGAACCAAGTGCTGAACAGCAGGGATCCTTTTTGGGGGCTTCATCAGAGCCTCAATTGTACAATCCACTGCAGGGAATTGATCCTTACGGCGGCGGCGGAAGTAGTACTGGGGAAAAGTCTTTATCTGTAAATCAACAAGGGGGTGATTCTCTATTCAGTCCACTTGTTCAGGCAACACAACTGAAGGAATCTCTGCAGCATATTCCCTCAGTGGCATCTACGGTATTTTCAACTTTTTCCAGCATCCTCAAAGGTAGCACGGGGGAACAAAGTGAGCCATTGAGTGGCCAGGAAAATACCATAAATCCCCCTCAAGGTGTCTACAGAAGTCCTTTGGATGCAATTTATGAACAACAGGTGCTGAATCAAACATCACAGAATCCCGTGGAACAACCACAGGCATCTCCATTGCTCTTTTCTCCGGAAGATCCGGCTATTTCAGCTTTTTCAGCCGGTCATACGCCTCCGCCTCCAACTGTAACATCCACCAATACTTTCCGTCTTGGTGGTAACAAGAAGAAGACTTACGCACCTGTTCCCGGACTGTCTAGTGGGAATATTGCTCAGGAAGCATCAGCATTTCCTCCACAGACGCATAATTTACCACCAATTCCAGTTCCTGAGCATAAGCCTGTAACTCCACCACCTGTGAATTTTTATTCACAATCTCAGCAGGCTACTGCTCCACAGGTAGCTCCGATCATTCCGACTGTTCCGGAACAGCAGGCACAAGTACCTCAGGGGAATCAAAATAAATTCTCTCTGTCATCATTTTTCTCAGCTCCGATCCTTGATCGTTTTCAAGGCAAGAGCAGTGTGCAGGAAGTGCCAGTTGCAGCTGAAATATCTTCTGTAGATTCTGTTGGAAGTATTCCAGGTCAGGAAAAATTAATTCAGCCAGCAGTGCAAGCACCAGTTTTTATTAATCCTCAGCTGTTCAATACAAATCCACTTGGTGGTTCTTTGAGAGGACAGGATATCTCTCCGAAATCTTCTTCTGCTATTCCTGAGCCTCCAGTGAGTCAAGGTCCATTCTTTAGTCCTCAAGGGAATCAGCCAGGACCTCCTCCAACGAGTCAAGTTCCATTTTCCCCTGCTCCTCAAGTTCTGCCTGAGCCTCCTTTGGCAAGCCAAGGTCCATTCTTTAGTCCCCAAGGGAATCAGTCAGGAGTATCTCCAGCGAGCCAAGTTCCATTTTCCTCTGCTCCTCAAGTTCCGCCTGAGCCTCCTTTGGCAAACCAAGGTCAATTCTTTACTCCTCAAGGGAATCAACCAGGACCTCCTTCAGCGAGCCAAGTTCCATTTTCCTCTGCTCCTCAAGTGATTCAACCAGAGGCATCTCCAGTGAATCAGTCTAAACCACCTTCTGCAAGCCCAGTTGCATTCTTTACTCCTCAAGTGACTCAGCCTGAACCGTCTCCAAAAAGTCAATTTGCACCTCCTCCAACAACTTCTGTTCTCCAAGGGAATCATCCTGGACCTATTACAGGAAGTTCTGCTCCTCAAGTGACTCAAGCACAGATATTTCCTCCTGAATCTGTTTCTGGGAGCCAAAGCGGATTTTTTGCTCCTCCATCAACTTTTCCCCCTTCAACGCCTACTGTTCCCCTGTATAATCCATCAGTACAGCCTCAAGCTCAACCAGGCTTTCCATCTGTCCAGACATCAGTAAAGTCAGAAACACCATCAGCGCCACCACCAACAAACACTGCCAATCCTTTCAGTGGATATCGTTTGGCCAAGAAAAAAACTCCGACATACAAGAATTCACTGATTCCAGAGACAAAGACAACTTTCTTCGTGCCTGAATCCAATCAAACTCCCTCAGTGCCAGTAAATTTTTTCACACCATCTCAAGCACCAAGTGCATTTGTCCAAGCAACATCTCAAGCCCCCGCAACTCCGCAGGCAGAGCTAAAGATTGAGACAAAAGTCTCATCACCGACAATTTTCAAGTCCACTTCAGAACCTGTACCTTCAGTTCAACCGGATCAGGCATTTTTCCTGCCCAAAAGTCCAATTGATGAGAAAGTTCCCTATACACCAGAAAAATCGCACATTGATCAATTGTGCACGGAATTGGAGGCAACGACACTACCCAAAGTTACACAGACAATAAATTTTTTCGGTGATCAATCAGCTAATTGGTTTGACACCAATCAAAACGCCCAATTGCCAACAGATCACACCACAGAGGACGTGAATAAGAATCAAACTGATATTCATGCCAGTTTCTTCGATTGTCCGCCAGAATTGAAGCCAGACGAAGTGCAGCCCAATTTCTTTAGTTTCCCAAAACCCTCGGCAGACGACGTGAGTATCAACAATAATTCTCTGATTGTGGAGAAATCTTCAGTGGACGATAGCAAAGTGTCTCTGGCATCTTTTCCATCCAACGAACGTGAGCAGCAATCGCAAATTTTAGGAGGTACTCTGCCGAACGGAGACCAAATTAAGGAAGCTGCTACAGAAAGCAAACAGGTACTATTATTTTTTTCTAGAAAATTTTAAAAGATGCACGGATTTTCTATTAAAAAAAATCTATTTTATTTATTGACCGAACAACTTGAACTTGGCGTTGATTTAATGGGCTTTGGAAAACGTAATTATATAGAAATTTTAGTGCTCTTCCTGCAAATTACAGAGAGATCATAAAAGAAAATTCTCAGCTAACCACAAGGCTTAATGTAAAAATGGAAAATCCATCAGAGAGAGAATAATAATTTCTTACTCAATAACATGGGGCAATGTAACAATTGACTTTGATACTTTTCGTTGCATTGTAATCAATTGCACTGCAATATGAAATATTTTGAAAATAATTGGAAATGAGAAAAAAGATATTATTAAGTCAATAAATTTATTAATTGTTTTTTTTGCAATAACATGAAATATAATGCTATTAATAATTTAATAATTTAATGCTAATTATTTATTCTATTAATGCAATAATTTTATTATATTTTCCAGAAATTTATTTCCCAGAAAATTTGCTGGAAAATATTTCTTTGTTTTTATATATTAAATTTTAATTGTGATATTATGAAATAAATTTTCAGAATTACTTAAGGTAATTGTACCAAATTTCGACCAGCTTGCAATTTCGCCCATTTTTTGTTCTTAAAATTTTCATACATTATTAGTTTTTTTCATACTCTGTCTAATGCTAAACGAAAAATATCCCTTTGACGAACGAGATGATGTGAAAAACACTTTTGAAAAGCCCTGAAAGGGCAAGAAAGTATCTATTAGACCAAGCTATGTCTATATTTTTAGAAAAACCAAAGAAGATGGCCTATCCAAGTTCAGGTTCCAAGTAGCACTGCTCAAGAAGAAGTAACAAAAAAAATCTATTTGTATTAAAAATATTATATTTCAAACATAAGAATTTGGCGGTTACATGAAAATATGTCGAAATTTGGTACAGTTACCCTATAGCCTTATTTTCAAAAGTCCACTACAAGTAATATCGGTAGAAAAAAGACTTTATGGAAATTGACTATAATTTTATTTCTATTTTTTTATATTCCCAGTGAAACTAAAAAATATATAGGGTAAAGGCTCATAATTTTGTCCAGTCTGCTTATAAGCATCGATGTTCCAAGTTTGAAGTGCGATATTTTCAATACTAATTGACTTTTTTGTTACTCTCTTTTCAGAAGGATTGTTTAGAAACTTGGCAAGCTATTTATCATCTCATTTTTACTAAAATTAGTTTTAATACGTTTAAAAATGAATTGGTTTGTAGAGGTGAATTTGACTCGAATTTTGGACAACTTGTTTATTAATTTGGCCAACTTGGCTGTAAATTTGGACAGCTAATCCGCCTCAACAGGATGCCCATTGTTTTTCATTTCATGAACCAATCTTACCACGTCCTCTTCCTGTTCATGTAAGGGAAACGTAGAATGTCACAAGAAGCCCGGAAACTTTCTATATCATTCATTAAAGTGAGTTGACTTCGGTACTCCAAGTACGTGCGGACTCGCTCATTTCCTGGCCTTTCCGGGAGCCTTTCAAGGGCTTTCTCACTACATCTCTTTCATAGAGATGATTCTCCTTTGTTTCTCCAGGAATTTGTCCAACCTAGTCATCACAAAAGCTAAAACTTCACGAAATTTCATGAGAAAAACACCTGTCCAAAATAAGAACCATCACCTCACTGATGAATGTCTTAAAAAAATTCCCATTTTTCACACGAAAAATATAATTCACAAGGCAAATCTCACTTCAGGTCAAATGTACAAATCACCACTAACGTGAATCAACACAATTTTCAATGAATATTCAATAATATCACTCAAAAAAAGCGAAGAAACATTGTTAGTACTTCACAACAGCTAAATAAGACTGAAGTAAGCCACGAAGTTCTGTCATATTTCTTGTAAGCAATTGCTCACACTGAATTCTCAACAAAGCAATTTCAACTCAAATCATATTCAAAATTTAACGTATTTAGTGTTAAAATCTTCCAAAAAGAAGAAATATTTAGATAGAATTCATTATTCATCAAATATTGGAATAAAAATCCATCACTTTAATCAATTTATTTTTAGTGTCCAATTTTATCTTCAAAGTGTCCAAAATAAGAAACTGGCCAAAATTATGAGCCTTTCACCTAATACATTTCAGTATCCAAAATGCTTTAAAGAGATTTTGTCATTGGAAAGATAAGCCACGCCACATACAATTTTTCTAGTTTACATCCCTTCTTAGGAATTTAAACTTAGAGTTTAATAGACATTTATTTATTTTCCACACACATTTTGACTCACTTTATTGCAAGCTTCCGTAAATTAAAAAAAATACCTAAATGATATATTTTTGATAGGAAATTTGTTCCTCTACACCTTTGTAAAACACCGTTTTCTCTATCTGATCAAGAAAAGCGTCTTTCAAGCTATTTTATAAAAAAAGACTCAAAGAGATTGCAAATCATTTGACCAATGCAAACAACAAGCGGCGACACATGACATTGATGTTTCTTTTTGTCGGAAGACATCAGAAATTGCTTCGATTTTTCTTACCTTTTGCTACATAGTTTTTGTTACTTTTTACCCCAAGTTGTCGTTTTTAATAAAAACATTTCTGGAGCAAAGAATCTTTGTAAAATTGTAAAATAGGTAGGGTAAATTAAGCTAATTCAAAACCTGCTCCAAATGGAAATTTGTCGCTATTCCAAATGGAAACGTCATTTTTTCCATGATAAATACAGTACTAAATTATTATTTATATAATTTTCTCAAATCTATATCAAAATTCAAACTCGTTTTTCTCAAAAACGCCATTGTGCAAGTTAATCAAATTTTAGAGTGTTGTAGTCTAAGGTATAAGGTTTCCAAAAAGTGTCGTGGGTTCTCTGTGGTTAAAATAGAACCGGAGATATGAGGGGTCAAAATTCACGAAATTCAAAAAATCATATCTCCGGTTCTATTTGACCTATTTTGATTAGTGATGGTTCAAATGAAAGATCTTTCAAAATGCTTCAACTTTCTTGGACATTTTAACTTTCTAGGAGCATCACCAGGGGCGCCACAGTCGAAAAACCAATTTCAATATCAAATAACATAAATTATCTCGACTATCGCTAAACCGATTTTAATTATTACTTCGACATAATTGTAGAGGACATTTGTGTCTACATTTCGTCCATACATTATTTTCGGCTCAGACTACGCTATCTCTCCGATTTCGCCGTTTAAGCGTGAAAAAATTGATTTTTCCCATAAAACCGCTTTGAAACCACTCAGATGCCAATTTGACTGCTTCTACTCGACCAAGACACTTAAAATAGGGTTTTAAATGGAAAGTCTCACAAAATACAACAATTCTTTGATATAGTTGAAGTTCATCAAATGAACACTTGTGGCGCTCTGGACGAAGAAAGAGTTCAGAAACAAACAACCTCGATTATCTCGGCTTCTGATTAATCGATGAGATCAAGTTCTACAGCAAAATTATAGAGAACATTCTGGTCTACATTTCACCCATATCACTTTTCTGTCAGTCCATCCAAATCCTTGATATTTTGGCTTAAATACAAAATTTGTATAATTTCACGAATTTGATTCAAGATAACTGAATGGCGTCTCCCAACTTCAGCTCCAAATCGAATTTGCATGCATTCCGAGTTAGCTCACGTTAAGAATCTCACCTACATAAGCCGGTTAGGATTATTTGTCCTTTTTTAAGATTAAAAAACATGATCTCTATTATTATAATTTTTATTATTTTGATTTATGACATGATATTTATTATGATTTATGATAACTCCACGGAGATAGCAGCATTTCCTCGATTTTGAGTTATATGTTTCGCCTCCTTACCCGCCATAAGGGTCGTATTATGATAGAACTTTAGAAATCTGAAGTCAAAGATTTAAAAGGCTCTAGGTTTAAATGATTAAAGTACAAAAACGGCGTCCGTGATAATATTGTCCTCAGGGATCTCTCGACATTTCATTTTTCAATACGTTTTTGCATAGATGCACTGAAGACTATTGGCAAGTTTTTTCCTAAAGAGAATTGACTTATCAGTTATCAACATCGAAATTGTGCGTTAAAAGCTATCAAAAAATACATAGAGGAAAGGTTCATAATTTTGGACAGTTTCTAAATTTGGACACTTTGAGGGTAAAATTGGACACTAAAAATAAATTGATTAAAATTATGAATTTTTATTCCAATATTTGATGAATAATGAATATCTAAATATTTGTTCTTTTTGGAAGATTTTAACACTAAATACGTTAAATTTTGAATATAATTTAAGTTAAAATTGCTTTGTTGAAAATTCAGTGTGAGCAATTGCTTACGAGAAATATGACATAACTTTGTGTTTACTTCATTCTTATTTAGCTGTGGTGAAGTACTAATAATTTTTCCTCGTTGTTTGTCATTGATATTATTGAATATTCATTGAATATTGTGTTGATTCACATTAATGGTGATTTATACATTTGACCTGAAGTGAGATTTGCCTTGTGAATTACGTTTTTCGTGTGAAAAATGGGGAATTTTCTAAGATATTCACCAGTGGGGTGATAGTCCTTATTTTGGACAGGTGTTTTTTTTTCTCAAAATTTCGTGAAGTTTTAGCTTTTGTGATGACTAGCTTGGACAAATGTCTGAAGAAACAAAAGAGCATCATCTCTACAAACGAGATGTAGTGAGAAAAGCCTTAAAGGCTCTCGAAAAGGCCAGGGAATGAGTGCATCCGCGAGTACTTGAATTAACGAAGTAAACTCACTTTAATGAATGATATAGAAAGTTTCCGGGCTTCTTGTGACATTCTACGGTTCCCTTACATGAACAGGAAGAGGACTTGGTAAGATTGGTTCATGAAATGAAGAACAATGGGCATCCTGTTG
Source organism: Phlebotomus papatasi (assembly GCF_024763615.1). Classification (NCBI taxonomy): domain Eukaryota; kingdom Metazoa; phylum Arthropoda; class Insecta; order Diptera; family Psychodidae; genus Phlebotomus; species Phlebotomus papatasi. The sequence continues at coordinate 40,890,297 of NC_077222.1, read as the reverse complement.
AGGCGGATTAGCTGTCCAAATTTACAGCCAAGTTGTCCAAATTAATAACCAAGTTGTCCAAAATTCGAGTCAAATTCACCTCTACATATCAATTCATTTTTAAATGTATTAAGACTAATTTTAGTAAAAATAAGACGATAAATAGCTTGCCAAGTTTCTAAACAACCCTTCTAAAAAGAGAGTAACAAAAAATCAATTAGTATGGAAAATATCGCACTTCAAACTTGGAACATCGATGCTTATAAGCAGACTGTCCAAAATTATGAGCCTTTACCCTATTTCATAATTCTCGCCGAAATAATACAAGAATTACGAGGAAAATTGTTTAAGTCGCAGTGCAATATCTGCAAAATTTTTACAAAATTAAGCTTGATGGGCCCTGTTGTCCTTAAAAAAGTGCGAAGATCACTGAATATCGTAGAGTACATTCAGAGCTAAACATAGCCTTTTCTTTTCAATTGTCCGCTTCAGATCACAACTGATCAGCCCTTCAATGCGAATTTGTTAGAGAACACAATAACCCCAATGGCAACATCAAGATCAACCCCAACTGGTCAGGAGCCGTCAGGGAAGTCGGTGACAGACGCAGCAACTGCTCCCAGTGGTTCGTACCGACCAGTCTACAAACACTGGTTCTACAAGGAAAAAATCGAAGGCAAGGATGCGTGGACCCCATTCTCCATGACAGACTCTCTGGCTCTTGAGGAAGCCTTCATTACTCCCTCAGCGGAATCAACGACGATAGCCACCGATGGAGGTCGTCATGATGTGAATATTGCTGCAAGGACACGAACAGCCATTTACTGGACAGCGGAAGTCAATGAGGTCCGAAGGTGTTCATGGTTTTACAAAGCTGTTGATTCGAGATTTGTTCCCTATGAAGAAGAAACGGCAGATTATTTGGAGGAGGAATACAAGAATGCTTTTGCGAGTGGTTCGTGGCACAAGCAACTGACTCTGCCCAATGGGGAACAGGTGAATTTTCACGGACCAAATGTGATGGTGCATTTCCTGCAGACGACTCCAGATGCCTGGGGAAATACGCCACAGGTTACAAATCGGCCCCGAGTGGTTAAGAGAGGTGTCGATGAGTTCAATATTGACGATGGAGAACCCGAACAGATTGATCATGTGTTGTTTGTGGTGCATGGAATTGGGAAGGCTTGTGATTTTAAATTTCGAACTGTTGAGGAAGTTGTTGATGAATTCCGAAATATTGCTCTGCAAATGGTTCAATCGCACTACAGATCATCGTATGATGCTGGAGAAATTGGTCGAATTGAAGTGTTACCCATTTCTTGGCACAGTGAACTACATTCTGATGAATCGGGCATTGATGCCAAACTGAAATCCATCACTTTGGAATCCATTCCTAAGCTGAGAAACTTTACCAATGACACTTTGTTGGATGTACTGTTCTACACGAGTCCGATCTTCTGTCAGAGTATCATGGACACGGTCTGTGGATCAGTAAATCGTCTGTACAAATTATTCTGTGAGAGAAATCCCAATTTCAAGGGCGGAGTCTCACTGGCTGGACACAGTCTTGGCTCTCTCATCCTCTTTGACTTGCTGTGCCATCAGAAATCTCCAAGCAACGACAATGAGCACGAAGTAGAGAATTCGGTAAGTTTTAATAAAATCAATCATTTGAACTTTGTAGAATGCTCGAATTCATGATCATTAATTGTTTCGTTTCGATGAAGATTTCTTTTTTTTAAACAAGAATTAAAAAAACAATCTTTCTGCAATTATTATTTTCATTTCGTCATTTTGTTTAAGTTAATCTGATTACAATGAATTTAAATCGATCTGTATTTTATTTTAAAATTTGCTAAAAAAAATGCATAAAACTGTTTTGAATCAAAATTAGGGTAACTGTGCCAAATTTCGGCATAGTTGCATGCAAGCGCCAAAGTCTCAAGTTTGAAATGTAATATCTTTAATAGAAATTGATTTTTTTCATTCCTTCTTCTTTAGGAGTGTTGCTTAGAGCCTTGTAGGCAGTCTATCGTCTTTATTTACTTTAAAATCGTTCTTAATACATTTAAAATGATTAAAAATGCATACATAGCTTTGGTGCCTTATTTCGGCCACCTTCATTCTCATAGTTCCTTTCCCTTCGGGAATTCTTCCAATCTCTTTTTCACATCATCTCGTTTGTCAAAGCTACATTTTTTGTTATTCTTTTGCATTGTATAATCTCTAGAGTATGTAAAAACTGAAAAATCATGGAAATTCGAGGAACAAAAAAGGTGGCCGAAATTGCAAACTGGCCGGAATTTGGCACACTTACCCTAACTATCAGTTCATTACTAGATAACCGATTCAGTTTTGTTCAGAATTTCAAGGCCTTTCTAATGAATTCAGACATTTCCCCATCGATTAAGAAATGAGACGCTCAGAGCATAAGTCGTCTCCTTTGTATGCATTTCCTTTTTAAAACAGTCCATTTCTGCTCTGAGCGTCTCAAATATACTATCTAATCTAGAATTGATTAACTTTTGACCTTGAAAACACGTTAAATGAATTATTAAAGGTCATTGTCGGGAAAAGTCAGCCTAGAAGGGACTCGAGCATGTCGGTGAAAAATGGAAAGAACAGATCTTTATTCTAAACATATTTTAATTCACATTTAGCTGGTCTCATGTGCTTCTATGTTATCAATTTTTTGTGTTGGTTGCTGTCATAACTGTGTTCCACAGTTTTTGTCGGGTTCCAAAACTACTAAACAGTCGTGACAGGAACCAACGCAAGCAAAAGTCGATTACGCGCAGAAGCACATTACAACAGACATGTACTAAAAAAAATCAAGAGAAAGATTTTTCTTTGTCATTAGAATAGCGCCATAAATTGTGTCGAAAGTTAAAGTATCCAAACTTGAGCTTTTTTACACGATTTACGTATACTTTCTACAAGCAATTTTAATTCAAATACTGTATTTTTACGAAAATTCCTCACAAAGTGTAATATAGGCTTTATTGAGTATTTCCAGAGTAATGCCCAACGCACAATAACTTTTGTTTTGTAAACATGTTTTCAAAATTTTCTATGAGAGAGAGCGAAATAACTAGATCTCGGTTTCATTCACTCTCATTGAAATGTCAAAACATGTTTACAAAATAAAAGTTATTGTGAATTGAGCATAATGCCCAACGCACAATAAATTTTGTTTGTAAACATGTTTTCAAAATTTCATATAAGAGAGAGCGAGATGACTAGATCTCATTTTCATTCACTCTCACTTAAATGTCAAAAACATGTTTACAAAACAAAAGTTATTGTGCGTTGGGCATAATGGTACTATTCTAAAAAAATAAACATGTTTTTCTAGAATTTTACTGTTCTCGTGTGCTTCTACATACAGTAGACTCTCTCTCAATTGGGCATTTGGGATGAAATGTCATCCGGTTTATCGATAGATTTGGGCGTCAAATCCTTTTTAAATTCATCAAAAAACTCTCAATTATAAAGAATCACGATAAAATAGGAAGAATTACAGCGAATTTGAGCAAATTAGCTTCATAATTAAACGTGAAAATTGTCAACAAAATTCTTCGCCCGATTGAAAAAGAGCCGATTGAGTGAGAGTCTACTGTACTCGACTTTTCTTTTTGTTGGTTCCTGTCACGACTGTTTATTGGTTTTAGAACACGGCGAAGAGTGGAAAACAGTCATGCCAAGAACCAACACAAAAAAAAGTCGATTATGTAGAAGCACTTGAGAACAGTAAAATTCTAGAAAAATATGTTCATTTTTCAGTGGAATAGCACCATTAAGGTCGAAATCTTTCTCCTGAACTTGTTTTTAGTACATTGCTATTCTCACGTGTTTCTGCGTCATCAAATTTTATTTTCAACAAAGTCAATGATGCAGTTAACACATTAAAATAGCCGTGTTAGCGACTCCAGAAGTTGTTGGCCATGTACTAAAAAAATATTCAGAAGAAAGTTTTCCTTTTTTTCATTTTTCATTGGAATAGCACCATAATTTGAATCGTTTTGATTCACTGAACACGAATCTACTGTCCATTTTAAGATTTTCGGGAGATTTTCCAAAGGGGTAATCTACAGAGAGACAGGCAGGAGAACAATTTTATTGTCTCAGATTGTGAAGTTTACCGTGCTATCATACTAGAATTTTTCAATTTGTAAATTCAATTTAATTTTCAGATGAATTGTTTCTATCCGTTATTTTGCATTAAAAACCATTTGAATTAATAGATTTTCGCTTATTTATTGATATATAAACTAATACTTGACCCACCAAAACATGTTTAAATATGCTAAAATAGCATAAATGCGATTGCTCAAATTAGTTTCAACTCATCAAATTAAAATGTTAAAATTGCTCAACAAAACCAATTTTAGGCGATATTTAGACACCCTCATTTTCGTTGTTTCTTTCTGCAAATAAGGTCCAACTATGTGAAGTAGTTCCTCAAATTCTTCATTATAGCTATACGAAGAAAATTGTTGTGTCTAAAAGAATAACTAGTTGCGATATCATCATAGATTTTTTCAATGAATCCGTGGGCAGATCTCTCTTGGATCCATTTTATGGCCCACAATCTCTTCCTCTTACCTTGAGACACATTTTTATTGAACATGTATCCTACATAAAGTAGGAAAATTTCTTCCTCTGGACTCACTCATTTTTCTAATAATGTAATAAAATCACAATTGACAAAATAAAACAACTGGCAATCTACGCGGCTTTTTTGAATTTAGCAAATTTCTCGCAAAAATGTGTCCCGGCTATGAAAAATTTCAAGTGGTTCTCGCAATTTTAATGCTCAATTTGCTGAATTCAATTTAAAATTAAATTGTGAAAAATCCTATAGTGTGATAGCACCGTTACATACATATGTTAAAATACATGAAAAAGTAATTATACGTTCTTTTTATTTTGGCTAGAAAAAAATCCTAGCCTGAGATAATACACAGGAACGAGTTAAGAATTTTTTCTTGCTGTATTTTTTTTATTTGAAAGGTTATTTTATTCTCTTCAATGGCCTCTACGGCCTCTACACTAGAGAAATTTATGTCCATAGGGGAAAGTGGGGCATCTTTGAAAGTGGGGAGCCTTTGAAATTGGAATTTTTCATCTATTTTTAAATAAAATTGAGCCTTATCGTGATATAATTTAGCTTCTCAATCTATTTGTGCAGTTAAATTTTATCAGGATAAGGCTCAATTTTATTTAAAAATAGGCGAAAAATCCCAATTTCAAAAATGCCCCACTTCCCCCTAATTTGCAGGTTTGAAAATGCAAGAAAATTATTTACAAACCTTACAGGAAACTCCTGACCAGATGAACGTGGTCACACCGACAGAGCCCATCCTGAGGCCAGATAAGCAAACAGCCCAGCAGATAAACTATACAATGGGACCAGCTGGAACGGGTCAGCCATTCATCAATTATCCTCAATTGGATATTCGGCCGAGGAATTTCTTTGCTTTTGGATCACCAATTGGGATGTTTGTGACTGTCCGAGGAATTGACACCCTCGGACTGGACTTTAAGCTTCCCACGTGCGATGGTTTCTTCAATATCTTCCATCCCTATGACATTGTGGCGTACAGAATTGAGGGATTGGTGAATGCTGAACTCAGTTCCCTGCGCCCAGTTCTTATTCCCCATCACAAGGGTAGAAAGAGAATGCATTTGGGTAAGAGAACTCTGAGCAATTTTCTTTATGGATAGGTTTGAAGGGATCTTCCTTTTTATTTTTTGTTTCAAAAGAACTCCGGGAGCAAATGGTGAGAGTTGGTGGTGAGATAAAACAGAAAATCTTCGACACCTTCCGCTCAACAGTGGACACAGTGACCCATATCACGAGTCTGGGACGTGCTGATCCTCAAGCTATCAAATGTGAAGTGGACAAGGTGCTGGAGGAGCAATTGCATCTGGATGAGACACAGCGAGAGATCAGTTCAGCTGGTACGGGATCTTCGGGGGGAAGTGAATGTGACACGGGAGAGACGGATTTACCGCTGGGAAGACTCAATCAGGCCAGGAGAATCGACTATGTACTGCAAGAAGCCCCCTTGGAATTCTTCAATGAGTACATCTTTGCCCTTACCAGTCATGTATGCTATTGGCAATCTGAGGATACCATCTTGTTTATTGTCAAGGAGATCTATTCATCAATGGGCGTCCAGACGGACAATAAAGTTCCCCAGCAGAGTCTGACAATTGAACGACCGACAGGGAGTCTACCACCAAGATAGACAGTCACAAGGAGGATTCCAGAAAGTTATTTATATTTTGATGATTGTTTAATCGTGGAGAGAAGGAAATAAAAAGAATCTATCGAATGTGAACAAAGCTTTACCTTACAAAATAAGACGATTCCTTTTACAATGCAATGGTTTTATTTATCCAACCATCTCCGGCTCATAAATACACCATTCTGCTGTATTTTTCTACACCATCACGCTTCTCTGCCCATGTCTACCCGGATAAATAACTCCATTGCATCTCCCATTCGCTTAATCCAGCTGGAAAACACAGAAAAAAATCAATAAAAGCTCTTCAGATTGAGGTTAGGTTTCATGGAACTCACCTTTTTGAAGCCAATATCATTGGCATACTCTCTGAAACACTGTCTGCAGAGATTTAGTCCGTATTTCCGGATCAGACCATGACGATTGGAGCAGGCACGGCTGTAAAAAGGATTAAAAGTCATTAGATTATCATAGAATCTTCCTCAGCCACATGGACGCTTCTTCAAGTTGTGTTTTCCCTCAGAAACATCCATTTTTTCGAGAATCCCCCAACATTGGGGTATTCTTTGCATCCCTAAGCACAATACTCACCAACATCTGGAGCCTTGGCCAAACTTCCTGGGATGAGAATACCACAAATTTTTGAAACCCATGTTTGCTTCAAAGATTTTACGAGAAAAGAGGAAGAAACCTTCCAATGGCACCTGGAAAGCTGATGACAATTCATTGGAAGTTCGAATTCCAGTGGAAATATACGGCGAAATTTTATTTCTTCAATTTTATACAATTTCTACTACAAAATATCAAATATCAATTCAATAGATAAAATAATTACAATTGTATATACAAATTGCACAAAATGCATAGTAAAAATTGCTGGAAGTGCTTTTTGGAATATTCGAAATTCGCCATTGGAAAATTCAAATTGCCATTTGTAACGGTTACCACGATATTTGAGGTATAAATTTTTATAAAAAGATTTTCTAAAATTATTTTACAATTAAAATGAGGAAAAATAGGAACAGAAAACATCAAATTCACTTCTCGGTGGATTATTGTTCAGCATCAATGTCAGCAAGAAGGGGAGCAAACATAGCTTTTGGGAGTGGAAGATTGCCAATAAACACTGAATCTGAGTTAGCCCTGAATTCTCCTCCACCCCAGTTGACCCCACAATCAATAGCTCCATGGCGTGCTTTGATGTGTTTGTCACGATCTCCTCTCTGACGGAATTTCTTTGAGCAAAAATTGCACGCAAAAGGTTTCTCACCTGTATGGATTCTTTGGTGATTCTTTAGGGCATCTGCCCTGTAGAATCTCTTCCCACACTCCTCACAGCCATACCTGCGTTCACCACGATGGATCAGACGGTGCTGATAGTACACAGAGCCCGTGAGGAAGCGCTTGCCACATACGAGGCAGTGATATGGACGTTCACCTGTATGGCACTTCCTAATGTGATCATTGAGATCTGGACGGATGGTGAAGCGCCTGGAACAGCCTTCTTCGCGACACTCAAACGGCTTTACACCACGATGGAAACGCAAATGCTGCCAGAGATGTGAAGATTGAGTGTAGGATTTCCCACAGACATCGCAGAGATACTGACGACACTTCGGCATAACTTCCTTCTTAGGCTTCCTCAGATGTTTTTCCTGGTAGTGATGCATGAATTCACTGGCAGTGGTGAAGTGAAAGCCACAGCATTCACAGAGAACCATCAGAATACCAATATCATGGCACAGTCGAGGGAACAAATGTACATTCTTGTACCTAAAAAAAAAGCCAGTGATAAGCCTAGATCAGCTTATAGAGGTGTGATTCCTTCGTTGCAAATTCGGATTGTGGCAAACTTGAACGATATTTATACATAAATAATGCAAATTTCGTTTAAATTGTATGTAACTTAATATTATCGTTATTAATGAGGAAAATTGGATGAGAAATGCATAAAAGTGTCTGAAAATCTTTAAAGTAGATTATCTCGGAAACTGTGAAACATAGAGGCCTCAACTTTACATTCATTGAGAACCTCTGTCAGCGACCCGAGAAAATCGCGCCCCGCGAAAATCCGCGAAAAAATACGCGACCCGCGAAATTACGCGCTCCGTGAAAATCAGGGGAAAAATTCGCGCCCCACGAAAATCATCGAAAAAATTCGTGCCCCGCGAAACTCCGCGAAAAATTACGCGCCCCGCGAAAGTCATCGCGGATCGTGAATTGTATATGCCACCTTTCAAATCTTCGGATATAGACTCACCATGTAGAGAGGGAGAGTGAGATGGGGAAAGCTTGTCCGACGCCGCTTCTCTCGCTTTTTTTCCCGCCTGACGCTATTAGCAAATTTTCTTAAAATTGATATCTTTAACCCTTTAAGTACTTTATATACTTCCAATTATTTTTAAGCTAAACCCTTTTGGCAATAAAAACTAAAATACTCATACGTAATATTTTTCATTAGAGCGAAATTTATCATTCATTTGTATTGGCAGAAAAATTACTTAAATTTTTGGGCTATTTTTGTCCCTATCGTCCATAGAGGTAAAAAATACACCGAATCAGACTCTTGGACTTTCAAAGGCTACATGTAAGACCTTTTACTGATTTTGTTTATCGGTTTCATTTTTATTGCTGATTTTCGGACCGCGAAAACTGTCTCGTCGTTAAAGGTTTAAAGTGAAATATCTCGAGAACCGTTCGAAGAATGTCTTAGTTTTTTTTACATTTGTCTAAATTTTCTGGGCTACAAGATAAACATAAAAAATTCAAAATCGCATGCTTAGATTTCGAGATAAACTACAAAACGTGATTTTTAACCGGTTTAGAACCGGTTTTTCAAAAAACTAATAGTACAGAACTCGTCGTACGCGCGCGTAGATATATTTAAAAAAAAGTTATGAAGATATCTCTATCCAATCCAGAGATATTCCGTACTACGGACGGCCGGACGGCCGGCCGGACCCGAAATTGCCGGCTTATGATTTTCGACATCAGGGATGTTCAAAACATACACCCTGTGAATTTCAGCTCGATCGGAGCACTTTGAGAAAATCCGAAGATTGCAATAGGTGTGATTAGAAGGAATCACACCTAATCAGAGATTAAATCGCAGGAGTCTTTGGATAAATCTTTGAAAAAATCTACCTGTGGCTGTAGAGACCATCCAAAGTGCCAAATTTCAAGTCACAGACATTGCAGAGATAGAATTTCTGGACACGAATCTGTTCCTGTGTAGCCTCCCTGGTAAATGGACACTCAAACTGCCAATGGGTGAGGATATCCTTGCTGGTGTAAGTATTAATTTCGCAACTGGTGCAGACAAATCCGATTCTTGGGTCATGGCTTGAAGCATGAATGAGCAGATCCTGCTTTTCCATAAAGACAAACTCACAGAATTCACACTGAAAGACCTCAGTGATAATAACCGTGCTCAAGTAGCTTCTCTGGCGATTTTTGTCCCAGTTGGACTCTCCATAGGCCATCTGCTTGAGGACTTGCATGGAGAAAGTCAAGTTTGTTCCACTCAGGATGAACTCCTCTGTCTCAGACTCTTCCACATCTTGGTTCACCGGAGTGTGATCTTCAGAGTCCAGATGCTGCCTAGCGGCCTTGGGTGTGGAAAAGATCCTCCCGCAAATTTTGCATTTTACAGCAACATCGGAATCCAACATAGCTGAGGCTCCTTGCTGTGATCTCTGCAGATTCTCAAGGGTATGCTTCTCCATGTGCCTCAGAAGCCCCGATGCATGAACAAATTGCCTCTCGCAGAGGCTGCAATCATGAGGACCATCTTTCTTCTTACTGGCCACCACTGGCTGTGTATCCATCTTCAGCTCCTCCTTGATAAACTTCTTCAGCCTGATGCTGTTCTCGCGCAACTGAGCAAAGCAAGGGTGTTCATCACCACTGGGAAAATTCACAGGAGAACACAGGAACTCCCCACGATTGTCTTCCTCATTGATCTTCCTCTGGTACTCATCGAATTCGCAAATGTGCTTCTGAAAATCCATCCAAGAGAACACCTCCTCACAATTCTCACACTGAATATCGCAATCCTGCTCAGTCAACCAAATTCCCTCAGTCGGCTGCTCATCTGCCGTTTCCGGTTCCACTTGTCCCGCTTGCCCATTCACATCTCCCAAATTTTCCCTGCAGGGCTCTTCATGTGGCTCTTCCAGCGATATTTGCTTCCTTATGAGATCCATTGTAGAGTCTCCAGGAAAAATATCCAATATTTCTCGGGTTTCCATCGCAAAATCCTCCCAATTTTCCATCCCAAAAATTTTCACAGTGAAAACTCATTCGTGAAAAAGCAATTGTTTTCCCACGGCAAAGCACACTACGATTGAACGTTACATTTTTCAAAAAAGCCCTCGCTTTTTCTTCCGAATGTCAGTGCACTTTTGGGAGAGAGGATGATAAGCGAAATTTCTTCAATTACAATCAATTGAAGAATTATCTTGATATCTCTACCCAGTCAATTGGTCATTCGATTAGGTAATTGATCAACTATTTGTGAAGTTTCCAGGTGAAGAGCAATTTTCTCGAGGAAAATGCAGAAAATAGCAATATTTGGGGGCACCGGAATGACCGGGCAGTGTGTGGTGGCTCATGCACTCAAAAAAGGTATACTTAAAGGATTTAAAGCCATTAATTACCTCTTTTGCCCAGAATTTTGAATCATTCCCACTTTTCCTACCTTTTTAAGGCCTGAAATTGAGACTTCTCGTGCGTGATATGAAAACAGTGCCCCATACATTTCGGGATAAAGTTGAGATTGTCATGGGCGATGTCACGGATTATTCCAAGGTCTTGGAAGTGATTCAGGGCACAAATGGAGTTGTAGTAACTCTGGGCACGAGGAATAATCTTGAACCAACAACTGTCCTTTCTTCAGGATTGGAAAATATCCTGAAAGCCATGCAGGAGGCTTCTGTCCAAAAGATCTCCGTCTGCTTATCTTCATTCCTCTTCTATGACCCTGATAAAGTACCTACGATATTTGAGCATATTAATCTGGAGCACCGGAGGATGCTGGATCTCGTTAAATCTGCTGAGTTTGCAGAGTGGAGAGCCGTTCTCCCTCCTCATATTGCTGGTCAGTATTCTGTCTGTACCCCACACCATATAGCCTATTAGCATATTTAACTAGTAATTTAACACTAAAGCACTAGATGAGACAAAATCTTGTGATAAAATCGCAAGATACCCAAGATACCCAGATTACTCTAATTACAAAAAAAACGTTGAGGCACTTTCAACAATGAAATATCCGAAAAATATGGCAAACCCACCCGACATCTTCCGAAACCCGACGAATGCATTTTCGAAAAATGGCGAACTCCGAGCAAAATGATAACTGTGAGGCTCAAATTATTCGCGGCTGCAAAATGCACTTATCCGCCGACTTCCAATTTTTAAAAGTTGCTGTTTTTTTCGCAAAGAGCACAAAACAAAAAACAGAAAGTTTTTGTTACAAACCTGTAGATTATTTTTCCATGACAATTTTGTTTAACTCTCTTTCGTCTCCTTTGGGACTCTGGATACCCATGGAAAAAATAATTTTTTTAGACTATTTAGAATCGATAAAAATCCGATTCTTCTGGATAATTACAAACTATAAGGATGTCCAAATCTAGGATATTTTTTGCAGGATCCCAATTAACTCCTGTTTGGTGAATTCTGATTGTCGATGAAGTGTTTTTTTGGCTCTTTAGAAAGCTTAATGTGTTTACAATAACATCGTGTTGAAAGAAATGTGTTTTAAAGTGTTATTGTGTGAAATATTTTGAGGAATCTGTTGGCAAGCAGGAGTTTGGTGTCTTCTTGACCACTTCCTGGACATCCCAAAAGATACTGGTCAATAATTCTTCTTGTTTTAGTGATCAACATTGTAAAGGAGCCATTTGACACGCAAAAATCATTCACAAAATTGATATTATTGGCTTTTAGAAAATTGAAGTTTGTCTCCTTTTCGTTCTTTTGGGGACGAGAGTACCCATGAGTTTTCCAATTTCCCAGAGGCGGAGAAAATTCTTTCTCTACAAAAGTATCATATTTGACCACTAAGACTTACAATAAAGTGAGTCTGAAATTCGTTCGCTGGATATGTTGTGGTCCGGAAAGAGTTAAACCCAAAAAAAGAATTTTATAGCCCCCTATAGCCAACGGCCGCAGCTATGTCCGCTGATTTTACCGCTAAAAATCCGCGTGGAATTCCCTGGATTTTATCGCTCAAAATCCGCGTAAGCTTCCGAGATGGAATTTTACACTAAATTTCTTCCTAGCGTTCCATGAACGTTTGCGGAACTCTGTATAGGACCGTCTAATAAGAAATGTCCGCGAGTTTCCATGGACTTTTCTCTGACGAATATTTCCACGGCTTTTCCTATGGATTATTAGCGTATAATCGTCAGTCAGCCCTTTAAAAATTTGGAAAAAATCCTCTTTATTTCCACGAAATTCTCCGTGGAAATTTCCATGCAACGGCCTTAGAGGCTTCCGTGGTTTAATATTACGGTATTCCACGACTTTTCCAGTGAATTTTTTAAATATATTTTTCTTCGAAATAATTCCAAAAATTGATTAAAAATTTCGTGGAACTTTCATAGAGAATTTCCAGAAAAAAAAACATCTACAAATATGGGCGATCAGTGCCAATTGGCAGCTTAGAACTTGGAGAGTGTTCATCTATCAGACGAACACTCAATTGTTCTACTTTTGAATTGAAAATATTGCTATGCTACCATATCGTTTATTTGAGTATGTCTAGCTCGCAAGAATTATAGCGTTAGGGCGAGAAATAATTGCAGAATTTTCGCGCTTACTTCCATGGAATCTTGGTCGGAAAGATATCAGAAAATATACTCGGAATATTCAAAGAAAATTTTGAATCAATTTCCAGGGAATGCTCTCAGATATGTTGGAAGAAAATTCATCGGACTTTTTTTCCAGGAAATTCACGCGAAAAAAAGCTGATAACTCCGCAGAATTTCAAGCGGAATATTATTGTTTATTTCCCCGGAAGCTCACGCGAAAAATAGAAGATAAATTCCAGAGAATTTTCTGTTACTGTGAACTTTGCGGCCGATCGGCTACAGGGCCGTCAGCCGCGTCTGTCAAATATGGAGCTGCCGCCTTCGAAATTCTTTTTGGCTCATAATTCTACTTCGGAATCCGTTTTCGAATCCATTTTCGAGTTCACTTTCCTTCAGTGCTTGGCCGGAGTAGCATCATTTTGGCAGAGTTCTCTGAACTTCTGCTTATTTTTTCCTAAGTTTTCAAGAAAAATTAAACGAGCAAACATTGGGTGGCGTCAAGAGAAAACGCATTAAAGCGACACCAACTTTGCTGACTCCGAGCCGGATTTTAATTGACATCTCTTGAGGTAGCCACAAATTCCTTCCTCCATTTTTCCGGGAACGCTTGGCGTGGGTTTCGCGAAAAACATGTCTAACCAGCAAATTTGTGAACTAAAAAGGACGCCATTTATCTTTAAATAAAATAGTTTATTTCCCTCCGCAATTTGTTCAATTTCATAGCTTTTTTTCTATTTCTTTTTGGCATTAAAAATACTTGGAATTTCATTTACACTATTGAACTCTGTGAGCAACCTGTAAAATTCTATAACAGTAATTTCTAATCTCGCTGTCTTTATTTCTCTCTATCTTCCGAACAGATGAACCATCAGCGGAATTTCAGGTGCTCCAGGACAAATCTCCCGGACGCACCATCTCTAAACTGGACCTGGGCAAATTCCTCGTAGACTGCCTCACGCAGGAGCAGTACATCAGACGTGTACTTGGCATAGCCACTGTAAAGCGAGGCTAATTCATGTCCGGAAGAGATAAATAAATGTTCAATAAATAATTTCACTGTACATCTGGCGACTTGGAAGGCGTTCAAAATCTCTTGATGATTTATGAGGCGTATGCTATCTCCCCTTGGCATTGGCATCGTCATCTTCGGGGTTCTTTAGTACTTTTTTCATGTAAAACTTTCTCGTCATCGTGGGCCTTTTGAAGTTAACCTTGCCGTAGATGGAAATAGGTTCGCACTCCACATACCCCAGCTTTCCGTAAAACCTCACCTGGTCCACTGTTGAGAGGTAGATGACGGACAAATGCAAATTCTGGGCACAATACTGTTCAGCATGTCGCATGAGGTAGGTACCCAATCCCTGGCCCCTGCAATCCTTTGCCACAACCACCGACTCCAGGAAGCACGCACTCACATCCCAGGGCACTGGAGTGATCTTGATATGAGCTAGAACGATCGTGTCACTCTTAAGGAGGACTAAATTAGTTGGGAGGTTATCTGAGGAGTTGCACAATTGGGCCATTCGCGCTCCAAGGCTCCTGGGCCATTCGTCATTTATGAGCTTGGCGCACGATTCAATAAGATCTGGACGTTTGTGGATGGGGATCACACTGAACGAGCCACATGGATTAGCACACAAATCAGGTAGTCCCTGGAACAGACAAACATTGAGGAATATTGGTCTGGATCTGGGGATACATTCACATATTATCCAGCCAATGAGGCAAGAGAATGTTGTTAAATTACACGGTATAAAAATATTTTATTACATGAAATGAAAGGGAAGATTGATTTCATTCTTTTTACAGTCAATTTTTAGCAATGGTTAATTTAAACTTCCTTTGTAAGGAGCGTAATGCTCTACTCCAGACACTTACGACTTAATTAAGCCGAGCGAGAGATGGCTTAACCAACATAATTATAATCAAAATAATGATAAGATAACATTTCCGTCAGGGTCTGACTAATCCTATTCTCGACTTAGTCGAAAACTGATGTGAATTTAGTCAAATCATTATTTTGATTATAATTACATTAATGATTAAGCCGTCTCTCGCCTTAAGGGCCTCGACAAAGCTGATGATAAGCCGGGAGACGGCTTAGCGCAATTATATTCGCAATAATATTTAAACTACTTTTCCATAATTTTTCATTAAGCCGTCTCTCGGCTTAAGTCGTAAGTCTATCTAGGGCATAAGTCATAAATGTGCAAGGAGATTTAAGGGAAGAGCGGCAAGAAAGCAGACAAAATTAATAGGGTGACGGTCTTGTGGTCTCTGTCTTTACTTATGGTCTACCCGCAACAAACTTTACAATGTCACTAAATGATTTCGAAAAACCTCAAAATTAAAAATATTTTATGTGTTTTAATAGCACATCACATTTTTTTTTTGGTTTTTGGAATCATTTTTTGACAAAAATTGCGAAGAGGCCATAAGTAAAGACAGACCACAAGTAATGCAGCCACCCTAGTAGAATTTTCTAATTTGTTTTATAGTCTTTGCACATTTTACTATCCAATTATAGTAATGTTTAACATCTTTAACGTATTGTAGTAGGACTGCTGAGCCTAGAGGAGCTGGAAGGAGAAAGCCCGTCCTGAAAAAGACATTTCCAAACTCAACAGTCCTACTATACACATAATACTGTACTGAACAAATAATACAGATTGGATGAATTGGATGATTGATCCCCAGTCTTCCTAAAATATGCTTTTTTTTAAAGAAATTTCTGACCATAAATTCTTTATCTTCCCATCCCCTAAAATGAATTATCAAATGAAAAACTTAATATTTTTTGCATATATATCACAATATTAAATGGATATGGAGTATTCCACTTCCACAGCCATTAATGTGAGAAGAAGCACGTACATGAAAAATAATCCACGTATTAAATCTTCCTTTGCTCCATTTGAAATTTCATTTTAAAGTATCCAACGAGCACAGTTAGTTTCAGCATATTTTTTGCTGAGTCGATCAGCAAAAATATGCTGACCAGTCGGCAATTCTCGCACAAAAAATTCTAATCAAATATATAGAAATGGCACTTCTTTGTGTATGTCGTTTTAACATTTTATCTCTAGAATTCCTAGTACATTGTTTCAATGGGTTAAAAAGAAAACCGCTCAACATTTATGTAAAGAGCATGATAGCCAAATGCCTAAAAATTTAACAATAAGCTTTCCAGTAAGATATCTTCTATCTAGATGGCTTAAAAGTATTTCAAACTTTCTTACAGTAATCAATTGAGACTATGTCGTAGATTCACTGAATTATTTTGTAGTTTTCCTTTAAAATAGTTTTAAAACATAATTTTCAGACGGAAATCCATTAAAACTTTAAATTTACGGTTTCTGTATTTGACTCTACAAAAATCATCTCAAAATAGAAATTTTTTTTTCTAAAGTAATTTTTAAAATCTTAACTATATGCATAATAATGGGATTGAGTGTATTATAAATAAATTATTTAAGAAACAGGACAAAGTTAGAATACACTTCATATCAATTAAACAAAGGGTTGTTAAGAAAGTTAGCATTTGATAGAATAGCCAAATTCCGAACTTGCTCCAAATGGTATACAGATTTTTTCTCAATAATTTTATATTTATATATTAGGATCGAGGACACTCAATGGGTCAAGTGGTAGAGCACTCGCTCTATGATGCAAGTGTCCCGGATTCGAATCCCTTTTAGGTCACCAGGAATTTTTCTGGCGTTAAAGGTGTTCGGATTGCATCCAGTGACCTTCACTGCACTTGATTCCACGGGCATAGGACTGACAATGACAACCTCATCCCGTACAAGAAAAAATAATCGTGCATGTCTAGAAATCCCCTTATGGGAAGGCCTAGTTCCTCCATGGAATGTTGTGCCAGCATTATTATTATTATAAATAAATTATATAATTAGATGTGTTTACAAATCCCACGTGTGAATTTAGAATAGAATCAATGAAACTCTTGCAATATTTGTCGCCAGTCAACATGATTTTTTTGATAATCAATTAAAGTTGTCATTTTAACACTGACCAGTGGAAAAAAATCATTTCACTATTTAAGAAGACAAAAGAACTTTTTATTCAATCAATTATTTTTTATTTCTCAGACCACTGGTGCCCCACTGGGTGAAACAGTTAAATAAACTATAAATAATCACTAACTTTATTAGAAGAATCAGCAGTTATGAGAATCTTGAATATTTGCCATTTTTGTACTTTCGGTCGATTTCTTTGAAGATAAAATAAACTTTTGAAAGACAAGAGCAATAAAAGAGCAATAAAGTGTTACTTTCATATGAAATTGATGATTTTAATGGGCCTTTTACTTTTATTTCTTGTCATCAAATAAAATTTCGTAACTTTTGAATCAAATTGTTGTGTCTTTTGCCAAAATTACTTTTACCGCTTTTACGTAATCAATCACTAAGTTGTTAGAATTTTTTTTTAATTTCCTAAAGAATTGTGACTCGTGAGACTTTCTCGCACTCTATTATATTTATAAATATTTAATTTTAGATTATTTTGGTTTCAAGTTCCTCTTTTTTTTATTTGTATATTAATGCACAAACGGATAAACTAATTACAATTCTTTACAGGAAGTTAGCGTAATTTTTCTACGACACGTCCTTGTAATTTAACAACATTTTTTTCAGGATGGCGCTAAAATTTACCATAATTTCCATCACTTTTCCCATTTTTTCTCTTTTCTCTGAACACTCTTCAACTTCACAGATTTTAACGCTCATGCCTCTAGCACAGTTTCCCGGACTCTTGCGGAGGCACTGTGTTAACTCGTGAGCATCTCTCAATGGACTGCTAATGGGAAAATTGCGGGAAATCTGATGTTCTGGGGTAGAAAATGGATGGGAGGATGTGGGGAAGAATACGAGACGGAGTTCAAGATCATCTCACATGGGATATAATTGCCAACACTCGTGCCAAATTGCTCTGGGCGAGTAAAATTGAGGAAAATTGGGAAATTTTCAAGGGTATTTCCTA
Organism: Phlebotomus papatasi; assembly: GCF_024763615.1. NCBI lineage: Eukaryota > Metazoa > Arthropoda > Insecta > Diptera > Psychodidae > Phlebotomus > Phlebotomus papatasi. The sequence goes on along the minus strand of NC_077222.1, from coordinate 40,872,248 downwards.
ATCGCTAAAAATACCAACACTCACCATGGTGTAACAAAAATGCGTGAAAAATGCAGCTAAATCAATCACTTGGCTCTTCTCTGGGATTTCTCAGTCTTCCACATGGGGAAAATTTCACTCTGGGTGGGTTTATTGAACCATCTGTGGTAGATTTCTGGTGAAAATTTGAGAATAATCGCGAGGAATTTTCACGAGTGCGTCTCCATCACTCACCCCCACTTTTTTGTTTATCGTGTGCGAATTTCGAAATTGAGTTCGAAAATGTCTACACTGCAAAAAACAGCGTACCGGCGCCGGCCAGAATGATTGATTATTGATTGGTAATTTCTCAGCCATAGTAAAATTGTATTCGTATTCTCATATCGTAATGCATTATAATTCTTGCAGTAAATAAAATAATTCAAATTTGGAATGCTGCGCTTACAAAATATGGATGAAAAATTTTTAAAAATTTTTCCTACTTTTTTTTAACAGTGTAATCAGCTGTCAAATTAATGTAAACATCCCGTATGTGTTTTTGTTTCCATCAGCCAAATCGCTTGCACAATTTTAATTGTTTTTCTTAAAAATAAACAGTAAAATCCTTTAAAAATCCCCAAGTTACATTAAGAACTAACTAGAGATTTCCTTATAGATGATGCCTGGTCGGTTGGGTATGCCAATTGCCCAGGAACCACTATGGATCTCTTGGCATGACTCCAATTGGATTCCCATCCTCAATCCCACAAATGTTATGGACTATTTCTCTGAGAAATCCAATCCCTTCTACGATAGAACGTGCAACAATGAACTGGTTAAGATGCAGAGGCAAAGTCTTGAGCATCTCAAGTAAGAAAAAATAGTTTCCATGCAACGGAAGGGCATTTCATAATTTTTGAATCACTTCCATTTCCTAGCAATATGATTGGTGTTGAATTTATCCTGCTACATGTGCAGGATCCTATCCTGTATGTGATCAGGAAGCAGCACAGACACTCTCCTACAGAAGCTACACCTCTAGCGGATTATTACATTATCGCTGGGACTGTTTATCAAGCTCCGGACTTAGCTAGTGTTTTCAATTCGCGGCTTTTGTCTGCTGTTCATCATCTCCAGAGTGCTTTTGAAGAGTCTTCGGGTTACTCTAGGTATCATCCGAACAAGGGCTACACATGGGATTTTTCATCCAACAAAGCACGTAAGTTTTTCCGGCTCCACAAGGATTTCCCATTCTACTTTTCTTCTACTTCCCATCAGTTGCTGACAAATCCAAGACGCAGGCGAAGAAGGAACCAGCTCCCGTGAAGGAAGAAGCCAGTTCGCTATTCCAAAGGAAACGAGTTGATATGCTTCTCGGAGAATTAATTAGGAAGTTTCCTCTGCCGCTTCCACCATCACAGCAGAACCCTGCACATCATCAGCAAACGGGAAATGTGAATGGGAATATTAAGAAAGAACCAGAGACAGACACAAAACCCGACATCAGTGGTCAAGAAACGACTCAGACAAATGGAGCCGGAGAAGGAGAAAATGGAGCTCCAAGCAATCTTCTCACTGAGATTAAACAAGAGAACAAGAGTGAGATGAAGCCTCCTCCAGAGAAAAAGATGAAATTTAACTAGAAATAATTTTAAGAAAATAAACAAGAATAATCCGGAAGTAGTTTGTTTACATTACCCTGTGGCATCATCAAAAGTTGTTGTCGCAATTTCGCTTAAAAATTGCTGTATAAAAAGAAAAGTTTAGTATTTATTGAATAATAAAATTGTAAGGAACTATTTAGCAATACTAATTTTATAAAATTGGATAAAACAATTAAAAAAGGAATTTTGCGTAGTAAATTTTAAGGTTATGTCACGGCAATCATCTCCGGACCAACGATTTCTCGAATTCTCGGATAATTACGAGCATCCTGACCAAGGAGTTGATTATATTGTGGAGAATGAAATATTTAGCCCATCGTCAGAATTTACAAAATCCTACGAAGACCTCAGGGAAGCCTTCAATAGCTATCTCTCATCAAGCTGTGCTTGCTCAGACAATGACTGCACTTCAGATTCTTGTCCACATGGGAAAAATTACCAATTATTCGTCCATCCAGCTACATCTAAGACTGAGCTTGTTCTAAACCCGTCCAGGAGCACTAAGGAATTTCTTTGTGAGTGCTCCCAATTCTGCAAATGCCCAAAATCCTGTAAAAATCGTCGGGTTCAATTTGGTCCTAGGGATGATCTCGAAATTAAATGTTGTGAAGGCAAGGGCATGGGATTGTTCACGAAATCCTTCATTCCTGCTGGGGCATTTATATGCGAATATGCTGGAGAATTGCTAACGGAGAGTGAAGCCAGGAAAAGAGATGTGGAGCCAAACCCAATGAAGTATCTACTTTGCCTCAATGAAATCTCAGCAAGTGCGAACAAAATTCAGACTTTTGTTGATCCCATCCGGAGAGGAAATATCGGGAGGTACCTGAATCATAGTTGTGAACCAAATTGTGAGATTTTGAGCGTCAGAGTAGACAGCATTATCCCGAAACTTGGTAAATAGAAAAATTTTCAGGAAGTCATTCGAAAAAATGATCATATTTTTTGTTTTTTTTAAAGGAATATTTGCAACAAAAGACATATGCGCAGGGCAGGAATTAACATTTGACTACGCAGGAGGCAGTGCTCAAAGTCTAGGAGAAAAATCCTGCCTGTGCCGGTCAGAAAATTGCAGAAAATTTCTCCCTAATACAAAATTTTGACCAGTAAATTCAAAATTGCAACCCCTTTGAGTGCGTGAAGTTAGTTGCAATTCGAGGGTTTTCGTCTGAAGAAGTGTCATTTTTGTTGCCCGCAAAATTTTATTTACTTGTGTTTTTCTAGTGAAAAATCAACGAAAATGTCGAAATTTGGGTTTGGTACACCAACCACAACCCAGCCAGGGGCCCCTGGAGTACAGTCCTTTGGCACAACGTAAGGCATCAGCCCCAAAAATGGGAAATTGTTTGGCTGGGTTCAACATAACCTCACTTGTTGTGTCCATTTCAGAACGTCTGTACCTAGTTTTGGCGGTTTTGGGGCCACGCCAGCCCCCAATCCTACCACACAGGCTGGCTTCTCTTTTGGAACCACTCCGGCAGCAAGTTCCACAGGATTGAGCTTTGGAGCAACGCCTCAACCTCAAGCGTCATGTGAGTAATTCTAAACATGTGTCTTTTGTTTATGTTTCTAATTTTTTTTGCTGACTTGCAGTTGGATTTGGAGCCCCTCAGACAACTTCTGCACCTCTTAATTTCGGTACTCCAACACCAGCAGCACCATCTGTGCCGTCATTGGGTGGATTTTCTGGATTAGCAGCTACTGCAGCTAAACCTACTCCAACAACTTTGTCCTTTCCTCAAACATTTGGCACGAATCCCACCACTTCAGCTCCTACATTGAGCTTCAATGCCCCAACGACGTCTATTGGTTTGAATTTTGGGGCTCCGACTGCAACAACAAGTGCTCCATTGTTCAATTTTAACACCAGTACTCAACCTCAAGCTCAGCCTCCTGGATTGTTAGGGGCCAAGACCACTGGTGCTTCCTTCAGTTTCCCAGCTCAATCGACAACGGGAGTTTTTGGCGGAGTGCCTACAGCCACAACAGCTACAACGACGCAGTCCGTGGGATTGGGAGGAGTTGATATAGCCACACAGCCAAAAACGACTGAAGGAACGGATGCAGCAAAGATCAAAGAAGCCCAGTTGCCACAGGAAATTGTGGTGACGGTAAAGGGTCTTGAGGATCACATCAAGGAACAGCGTAAGAGTTCTGATATTGCGCGTAATTTTGATCAGAAGTTGAAGAAGGTGGAAAATGAGACGGAATCTGTGCGAAGGACCCTGTCGGAAATCAGTAATAAGATTGTGAAGAATTATTCGGCCATCAAGCAGCTGAAGGCTGAAACAAATGAGGCAATTCAAAATGCCGAGATGGCACAGAGAACTCATGAGACACCCAATGGGCTGCAATTTGAGAATACCGCTCCACTCAAGTACTTCCTGGACATCATACAGAAGTACGAGAATGAGATGATTGTGTTCAGGAATCAGGTGGAATTGACAGAGAAGCATATGTATTCACTGATGACACCACAAAATTCCACAGCTGACGATCTCAAGAGGGGCCTTCATCAGATCCATGAGAGTTTTATTGCCTTAGCTGGGCGTCTCCATGAGATCCATCAGAGAGTGGAGGCACAGAAGGAGCACTATTTGAATATCAGAAAGTTCTACCTCAAGGACTTTACGGATGTGTTTGAGGAGGCGGAAAAACGTGATGATCCCAGGGATTTGTCAAAAATCTCCAAAGGGCCAACACCCTTTTCAACACTCACCAGTATCAATCTCGGGCAGACGGGTGTGCCCCATTCAGCGCCAAATACTCAAAGTGGAACATCCTTTGGGGGTCTTTTTGGCTCATCTGGAGGAATGTCTGGAGGTAGTTCATTCTTTGGCGGAGGATCTGGAGGTTTGTTTCCCGGCACAACAAATGAAAGTAGTTTCAATCTGCAGAAGCCACCGTTGGGCAACAAGAGGAATAAACCATGATTTTATAGGATTTTTTGATGAATTTTTCCATGCGTACAAAAGAGAAAGAAAAATCAGGTGAAGTAAAAAGTTCTGAGAGCCCTTCTAAAACTTTATTTTGGAAATTAAATTAAATTGCTAGAGATCCTCAATTAATTTGTAAATTGTTTTTGTTCAGTGAAAGGTAGAAAATTTATAGCGAATTATACAAAAAAAAAGTTTATTCAAAGCTTCGCTGCTACATTTTTGCCATTGGGCCCGTATCCTCCACTTCGTGAGAGAAGATTTTACGCGAGCTTCTCTCCGTGACATTTTCTCCTATTTTTCCCACCTGTCCGCTCTTTATATCCACGAATATCGGAGAGAATCATCAGGTGAGATTTTCGTGTGGAACTCTTTGTGGAAATTGTTTTTTGACATTCCACGCGTTGTGCGGTCACAAAAAAAAACTGAATACTTGAAGTAATTATAAATTCAATGAATGAATAAACAATTAAATAACATTGTTATAAGCTTTGATAACATTGTTAACATTGTTATAAGCTCTTGTTTGCGGTATGTCTTCGGACTCCGAAGGTTTGACCATATTTCTCCTTGGGTGGATTCAATCCTTGGTCTTCCTCTGTTTCCTTATCTGAAGACTCGTGCTGTTGACTTTATCTCACGGTTACTTTGTGTTGGTATGCCACGGTATCTTGCGGAGCTTGTGGTGGCTGGATCATCAACTAGGGCTTCGTGTCTCCGTGTGCCCAGTTCAGGTTGTCGCATTCTCCGCGACTCCCTATTTGTTGAGGGAATCGTTCTTTGGAATAATTTACCTCGCGAGCGGAAGAGGGAGCTTATCCTTAGATTTGTTGGTGCCGCGCGCTCCTCGTGCCCCACATGAGCCTTTTTTTTCTAAATTTAAAACTTCTTAAATTTTATGAAGCTAAGCTAATTGTATAGAGGACAGATTGTCCTATTCTTTATCAATAAATTGAATTGAATTGAATTGAATTGAATTGTTAGCACTAGCTTCTCCCCAACGGTTAAACCCCCCGTTGGTATTTGAATTTGGCATCATAGATGTCTCTCGGAGCGGCGCCGATTTCTCCTAAGAGTGTTCCTAGTGTTAGCCTGTGAGTTACCCCTACGGGAGGGGTATCGTAGAGAGGATTAGTATTGTGAGAGTTAGTTCATGTTGGATCGTCGTAGGGTATAGATCGTTAGGAGGAACGCTGAGGGTTCTGGAGAAATCTCTGGCGGCCAAGGCGCTCATCCACGCGATTGCATTAAGGGCTCCGCCCTTACCGATTCCCTGACGGTTCTAACATCATCAGAAGTGGGATAAGCAATGCCCAGAAGTGGAAAACGAAAATTGTGTTAAGTTGTGAAATAGTGTTGCGAGTGTGTGTGTGTGAGTGGTTCGTGGAAGCAGAGTGGACGCTGCATTTGGCGGGAAAACTTCAGCGGAGCGTCAGGGGGCGAAGATGTCACCAGATTCAGCGCAGAAAAGCACCTTGGAGCAACCGGGGCAACCAGAGTACTTCCTGGAATTCCGCAGAGGATTTGTGTGAGGAAATCGTGGGAAGAAATATATTAAATGCTTATGGAAAATTTGAATATTCATGTTTGTGTGAGTGTGTATGTGTGGATGACAAGGCGCCTTGAGTGTGGAGCGAAATTGAGGGGAAATTTGGGGCGAAAGTGTTGCCAACGCAAATTCTATATTTTTCAGCACAAAATATCGAAAGGAATTTCTGCAGAGAAGCTGCTCGTGAGTAAATTGTGTTCGCATTTTCCAAGAGTTTTTGAGTTATTTTCTCGAAGTTTTCACAATTCAGGATTATACGAAGTTCAAATTTAAGTGTCTGAAATAAAATTTTTGAGGAGAAAACATTTAATTGACGGGTATTTATCAGAAAAGGAACAGGTACGGAACACTCAGAAAAATGGTTGCGCAAATAGCTTTATGGAGGGGAAAAATGTATTGCGCAATTAGGGAAAAATTCTGATTTGCACATTTTAGCTAAGAAAGAAATAAAATTGGGTTTCAGGAATACCTTTTGTAGCACGAAGTGAATAAATTGGTGGCAGGAATGGCTCAGAAGGAGTTATACTACGTTCTAATGACGGAAGATGAGGTATGAGGGTAAATTTGGTTTTGCAGTGTAGTCAAATGAGGGGAAAATTTGTGGAGATTGTAGTTGTCATTTTGTATGGGAATGAGACATTTATTGGGGATTTTTAGGCGCAGGAAATGATTGATGACACAAGCCAGCCATCCGGAAGCTCCTCTGTTCCACACCCTTTGCCGGGTGGCAGTGCAAATAACCCTAAGAGAGTCTTGAGGCCTGTGAATATGCCTCCCACTGTGGGCGCTCGTGAAATGAAAGATTTGCTCCCTGTTTTTGACCCAGAATGGAAAGACAATTTGGAAGCCACACAATGGATTGAACAGATTGATATGATTTGTGCTCGATATGGTCTCTCGGAACAAGATAAGCATCTTCAGGCTACACTCAAGTTGAAGGGATCTGCCAAGAGCTGGCTGGCAAGTTGCAGAGATGAAGTTTCTACATGGGAAATGTTTAAGAATGCGTTTTTGGAGAGTTTTCCAAGTGACATCGATGAAGCGGAAATTCACCATCAACTTTATAACCGTCGACAGGGACCGGAAGAGTCATTGGTTACATATTTCTACGCTCAAACAAATTTGGCAAAAAGAATTAAATGCAGCGAGAAAGTTACAATGAAATATGTCATTAAGGGGATTCGCAATGAGCACCACAGGGGTGTGTTATTCGGCAACCAACATGCTTCTTTGAGAGAGCTTTTGCAAACTATGAAGAGGATGGAAGCTGATGGCAAAGCCAAGGGTTCAGATCAACAACATTCCACACGTCAAAGTTCACACGGAAGAGGAAAGGATGACAATAGTTCTCGTCGACGCGAGTCCACAGGAAGGAGCAGAGATTTTCGCCGTGGTGATTTTAAATCAGAATATACTCGACGTGATCGAAGCAGGAGTGCATGGCAAAGTGATAGAGGTGGAGATGATCGTTCTGACAGAAGTGCAAGGAGTAAGCGCGAATGTTATTTGTGCAAGTCGACTGAGCATTTGTTTAAAAATTGTACAAGGAAAGAAGGTTTTTGGCTAAAGGAAGAGAAAAGAGAGAGTGAGCGAAAAGACAATAAGAGTTCAGGTGGTTCAGTTAGGACGTGTTTCTTGTGCAAGTCATCGGAGCATTTGATCAAAAACTGCCCAAAGCAGAAGGATTTTCGGCTCGGGGTGGAAAGGCAGTCTCCCACCCAAGCAAATAAAAATGAACTGCTGAAGACGGTTACACTGCAGGGAAAGGAAATACAGGCGTTTGTTGATTTGGGAAGTACGTGTACAGTGGTGAAGAAAAGTGTTGCAGAGGAATTGGAAATGGTAGGAAGTGGTCCTCCATCTTATGTGAAGACTTATGGGGGTTTCACAGTACCAACATTGGGTTGTACTTGTGGGAAAATTTCGATGGATGGGGTAACACGAGAAATTTCAATACACATCGTGCCTGATCATGCACAGACAGAATCATTGCTAATTGGAAGGGACTTTTTCTCGGATCCGGATATTGCTGTCATGTGGACACCCGATGAGCTGAAGGTAATTGATAATCGGAACAAAAATCAGGGTGGAATTGATGTGAAGCGGGAAATTTTTACGGTGAAAGGGAGAGAGCAAATTAGAGAGGAAGATTTGAAAATCGGAGCAATTGCCACCACCCAGGAGAGAAAGACATTACTGTCGCTGATAAATCGTTATCGTCAAAGTTTTGCAGTGGATTATAAGGAAATTGGTTGCACTGAAGTGGAGAAGATGAAATTAGAGATTTTGGATAGAACTCCCATAAGATACGCGCCATATCGTGTTCCTGAGACGTTGAAAGCTCACTTGAAGAGAAAAATTGAAGAGTTGCTAGAGTCTGATGTGATTGAGCCTTCCAATTCGAATTATTCTAGCCCGGCGATTGTATTCAAGAAAAGAACTGGAAATGACGTACGACTTTGTGTAGATTATCGCCTTCTCAATAATCGTGTTCGCAAAGAATTCTTTCCAATGCCTAACCTCGAAGAAGAAATCAATGGATTGGCGGGGAAGACAGTATTTTCGAGTCTAGACCTTATGATGGGTTACCACCAAGTGCAGATGCATCCCGACAGCCGACGTTATACAGCTTTTGTAACCACAGATGGAGTTTACCAGTACAAACGAGTTCCTTTCGGTTTAGCGAACGCCCCAGCGATTTTCATGAGAATTATGACAAGAATCCTCCAACCATTGGGCAAGCAGAACATTTCTTTCTTCATGGACGACATCGTGGTAGCTACAGAGAGTGTGTCACACAATTTAGAAATTCTGGAAGAAGTTTTTAAGATATTGGCTGAGCATAATTTGACTTTGGGGATAAGGAAGTGTGAATTTTTGACAGATAAAATCACTTACCTCGGACATGAAATTGACAAAGAAGGAGTAAAGCCAGGAAATTTCAAAACACAAGCAGTAGCTCAGTTTCTCAGGCCAACAGGACTTCCGGGTGTCAGAAGATTCTTGGGACTCACTGGATTTTTCAGGAGGTTTGTGGACAATTATGCAACGATAGCGAAGCCACTCACCGGAATGTTGCGGAATGATCAGAAATTCAGATGGGGACCAGATCAGGAAAAAGCCTTCAAGACTCTTCAAGATGCCTTGTCAACGCAACCAGTTCTCGCACTTTTTTCGGCAAATGCACAACATGAGGTTCACACGGATGCGAGTAGAGTGGGTTTGGGAGGAGTTTTGCTTCAGAGAGAAAAAGACGATGAGAAGTGGCGACCTGTCGCATTCTACAGCCGTGCCACATCACGAGCGGAACAAAAATACACACCATACGAACTCGAAACGCTAGCAGTGGTGGATACTTTGAGTCGTTTTAAGTATTATTTGATCGGAATTCATTTTGTCATATACACGGATTGTCATGCTCTCAAGCAGACTCATCTTGCAAGGTGTTTGGTAGATCGAGTGGCCAGGTGGTGGTTGAAATTGTCGGAGTTTGATTTTATAATCAAGTACAGAGCAGGAGTGAGAATGGGTCATGCAGATGCGTTGAGTAGACATCCTCCAAATCGTTTGGAGCCAAGTGACAATCATCCCAGAGTAATGAACGTAGTGTCAGAGAATGTGGATTGGGTGGCTGCCCTACAGATTCATGATAGAGAGATAAGTCGTATTCGTGAAATTCTTGAGGGTTCATTAGAGGACGAAAAAGATGAGAAAAAGGTGAAGAAGGAGTTCAAATTGGTTGAAGGACGAGTTTTTGCAATAACACCGGATGGTCTTCGATTCTACGTTCCTCATGGAGTCAGATTTAATCTCATGCACTCAGTGCACAACGAAATGGGTCATCGTGGTCTCAGAGATGCTCAGAAACTGCTCCGGAAAGATTTCTTCTGGCCGGGAATGAATCGTCATCTTAAAAAGTACATACAGAATTGTCTAAGCTGCAGCATTTCAAAACCAGGTCTGGATGAAAATCGTCAGGAGATGTATGTTGTACACAAGAAACCAGTACCATTCCATGCTGTCCACATCGACTTCTGTGGGCCCTTTGAAACCAGGGGGAGGAAACAGTATCACATTTTCGGCCTAATCGACGCTTTTACACGCTTCACAATTCTTCGTTCTGTGCCAGGACCAACAGCAAAATCAGCAATCAGGGTCATCGATGAAATTTCCCAGTACTTTGGAATGCCAGCGGTTATCATCAGTGACAATGCAACTGCTTTCCAGAGCAAGGAATTCCAGACATTTTGTACTGAAAATGGCATCAAACACTCACCAGTAGCAGTTTCAACTCCTCGCGCCAACGGACAGATCGAGAGGGTTTTTCGCACAGTATTAGACGCCTTGAAGGGTTTTTCGTGTGATGGTAAAGACTGGAAAAAGCAATTACCGGCAGTGCAATGGGCGATTAATGTTTACGAGAACCGAACTACAGGACAATCACCGCAGAGACTTCTTTTGGGGTACAGGCCCAGGAATATTCTACAGAATATGTTGCAGCATGCTGTAGCGACGACAGTTGATGATGAAGAATTGCAGGAACCCTTACCAGATATTAGAGACGCAGCCGCATTCAGAATGAGCACTATGCAGGAGAAGAGCGCTGAGAGATTTAATGAAGAGCATAAGAAACCACAAGTGTACAAGAAAGGAGACTTAGTTTTGTGTCGTTGGAATCCGCCACCTACTGGTAGTTCAAGGAAGTTAATGACTAGATACAGAGGACCTTTTATTGTTGAGAAAGTTTTGGGTAGAGATCGCTATCTTATTAAAGATACTCCTATTACGCAAGTGTCACAGAAGCCATACGAGGGAATTCAGGTAGCAGACAGGCTAAAGTCGTGGGGTAATGATGGAGATTTGGAAGTGTTAGAAAAGTCTTATTTGAAAGAGAGTGATGAGGTTGATGAGATTGTTGAAGGGGAAGATTCAGAGGTTAAAGAAGATGTTGACAAATAGTAATGTGAATTATTGATGAGGTAGTAAACACAGGATACGTTAAATGAGAGAATTATTAAGGATATTGGAAAGATATTAATGTATGTGAAGAAGAATTGACAGTTGGGAATACTTCATACAGGTTGAATTTATTAAACACAGGAAGTCACAATAAAGGAAGTACTTTGATTGACTGTTATGTGAATCTTTGAGTAATTTACAGAGAGCTACAATGGAAATACGATGAAAAATATTTGTGGATCAAGGAAGACTGACATGATGGAACTCAGATCGAAGATGCTGAAGATGTGATGTGCCCATGAAGAGACGACTGAGACGCTATGGTAATGTTTTTGCTCGATACAATGTCACGAAACAGTGTGCAAGTGGTCCCGCCTGCCGACGGGTATGTCTGTCTGGGCCCCAAGCCACTGTAGGTCGATCGGCTCCTATATGACATTGTAATCCCGCTGACAATTACCCAACGATGTGGCTGAGATAGGTGTTTGTGTAAGTGTAGTTGAGGGCGACGCAAATATTCCGCCAATATGGAAGACATGGTAGTTTGCTATTGTGTGTAGGCCTGTGAAGAACGCTGACGAGCGTGGGATTTTTGGAATCTCCTTCTATGGGATCTTTTCATAGATGCCCTAGTGATCGGAGCAACGTACCCGATAGGAATTAATTAATGATGACTCGCCATTCTTTAGGAAGTAGTTTCTCAAAAAGGTTCAGTGATGTGAAAGAGCTTGAAGTAGTATAGTTGAGCATTTACAAAGTAACGTACTGTACTAACTGACTTGTCTTCTTTTGGTCATCAACACCTGTGTTGATGTTTGTCAGGAATGGCCGAGATGTTAGCACTAGCTTCTCCCCAACGGTTAAACCCCCCGTTGGTATTTGAATTTGGCATCATAGATGTCTCTCGGAGCGGCGCCGATTTCTCCTAAGAGTGTTCCTAGTGTTAGCCTGTGAGTTACCCCTACGGGAGGGGTATCGTAGAGAGGATTAGTATTGTGAGAGTTAGTTCATGTTGGATCGTCGTAGGGTATAGATCGTTAGGAGGAACGCTGAGGGTTCTGGAGAAATCTCTGGCGGCCAAGGCGCTCATCCACGCGATTGCATTAAGGGCTCCGCCCTTACCGATTCCCTGACGGTTCTAACAGAATTTATTCATAGCGACTCCCCTTAACACTTAAATGACTGCACCGGAATTTTTGCCAAATTTCTCTTTTTAATATTTTACTACAGTAAAAAAAACTTTAAAAAAACCCTTTGCATTTGTACTAATTCAATTATAAATACGTATTTACACGTATTAAAGATTTTCTCATTTTCTTGTGGTTTTGTATAAATTTTCTGAAAATTTTAAAATAATGCTAAAGTGAATTTTGAGATATTTTTGTAACAAAAAACCAGTTTCCATTGAATTTTTCTTTTTTTTTGCAATTTGATAAGGATTATTGGATTCATATCAATATATGTATTTTTCCGTAAAATTTAAAAATTCTCATTTATAATTTGCGCTTTTTTTTTAGAAAATAATTCAATAGACTCTCACCCAATCGGCTCTTTTTCAATCGGGCACAAAATTTTGTTGGCAATTTTCACGTTTTATTATGAAGCTAATTTGCTCAAATTCGCTATAGTTCTTCCTATTTTATCGTGATTCTTTATAATTGAGCGCTTTTTGTGGAATTTACAAAGGCTTTGACCCTTTGACGCCCAAATCTATCGCTAAACCGGATGACATTTTGCCCCAAATGCCCAATTGAGAGAGAGTCTACTGTAAGTAAAATTCCAAAAGGAATTCGGAAAAGAAAAGAGGTGTAAAGTTAATTTTCACTTAATTTTTATCTGCAATATTACTCGGCAATAATTCTTATTATTTATTTTTTCAATATTTTTACATTTTCTTGTATTTTTTGTGATTTTTTGAACCAATTTTCAATTGTTCAGGCAAATTAAATGTTAAGAGGTTACGAGTTTTTGCCAAGAAAAGTATTCTTAGTCGCTAATTATTTATTGTTTTCGGATTTGACGAGTATTTTTGTAACATTTTTGCAATAGTTGAGAACCTCGTCAGATATTCATGATATTTTCGCAATGTTTGATAAACAATTCACACTTCCCTTATTTTAATGGCAGTTTCAGGATTTTTCGATTAGAGAATTTAGATATAGAATTTTATTCCCTTTCAGAATCCGGTTTTATCTCTACAACAAGAACACACATGAACTATATAGTCAATTTAAGAAAAATACAAAGATCATTGAAAATTTTAAATTTAGAAGATACTGATATACATAAAAGCACTCAAGAGTAAAATTCAAAATTGATACATATGTTTTTCGCGGACAAAATTCTAGACATTATCCGTTCCGCTTTCTATTTTACGTGTAATATTTGAAGGAATTTTCTCAAATAAAGACTTTATTAACCTAAAGCAAAGCGTTTCAAGCTTTGTAAGAAGTTTTTCAATTGAGAAGTTACATTTTTTTTAGATTGTATGTCGAATAGATAGGATAATAAATGCGAATATAAATAATCTCTCAATATATTTTTTTCTAATTTAAGGAAGAACACGTAATTATACGATTTTTAAATATTTGTTCAATTATTATCAATTTATTAATTTTATAATAACTGGCATTATTTTCCTGCTTAAAATATTTGTTTTGTTGATTCTTGAGATCTAATAATTTCAAATGACTAAAAAAAGATTTTTTTCCGATAAACTCCCGATAAATTATGCGAACTTTCTTCTCCGGTTTTAAGTTAAAACAAAAATTAATAGTTTTAAAGAGTTCACGGCCAAGTAAACCACGAAAAATCTGTTCAATAAATAGTTAATCAAAGATCTAATCATTAAATGGCCAAAACCGTTTTCTTATTTTCGAGAGTTTAAAATTAAAAGAAAAAAGTTGGAAATTCCTGCACAGTTATATTATTATTAAGTGAAATAATCATTTAAAAACCATTTAAAATTAAAAAAAGCGCGATATTTTAATTTATTTTCTTATTTTCTATGAAAATTAATCAAACTCTCACCGGGAATACCACTCGTGAATTCTGTCCGGTTTTTCATGAGAAAATTTCCCATCGAAAATTTCGTGCCAAATAGGCGAGTTCCACACGGAGAGTTGGCTTTTCCCACAAAATCAAACTCTCACATCTGGAGGATACGGCCCTTTTGGGTAGTGGAAAAGATCTCAGAAGGCTCAGAACTTCTTCACTACCCCATTCGACCTTTTTCTTGCGAAAAAAACAGGCGCGTTTTTTTCGAATTGGTAATTCGACCTTCCCGGCGAATTTTCGAAAACTGTCACGTGATTTTCGAAGATGGATCACGCAGTGCAGTGAGTCAAGAAAAGTGTCAGTAAACTCTTGCAAAAACGAAATAAGTTTCAGGATTCTTTTGTGGTTTTCTAAGTACAATAGAACGAATAAATCAGTGAATATAGTATCAATTGAAAGTGTTATCCTTGTAGAATAGATTTATTGTAGAAAAAATGGCTTTCCAATCACCAATGCCTAGCCAGGAATTTCTTTGGGATGTGTTTCAGAGGTTAGTGTCAAGGAAAATCTCAAATTTCGTCATTATTACACTTTCTCATCAATCGCGCCCCATTCATAGAATACCAATGAGTCATCAATGTGTTCTTTTACGTGATTAGTTTCATGCCAAGCTTGAAGAAATTCGGGAGATGCTGTGATGTGGCTCATTTGGCTCAAGACACATCATATGACGATGCACTTGAAACTGATTTGATAGCATTATCTTGGAGTATAATTTCTTTTCTGTTTCTCATTCGCAATTCCTCTCTTTTTGTTGCTTTCCAGAGTGGATAAAGATCGCAGTGGGCATATTTCGGCCGATGAACTGCAGCAAGCCTTATCAAATGGCACCTGGAGCCCCTTCAATCCCGAAACAGTGCGCCTAATGATTGGGATGTTTGACAAGGAGAACAAGGGTACAGTGAGCTTTCAGGATTTTGGGGCCTTGTGGAAGTACGTGACAGACTGGCAGAATTGCTTTAGATCCTTCGACACCGACAATTCCGGAAACATCGACCGAAATGAGCTGAAGACTGCTCTAACAGCTTTTGGCTACCGCCTATCTGACCATTTGATTGGGCTATTGATTCGGAAGTTTGATCGATACGGTCGTGGGACGATTCTCTTTGATGACTTCATTCAGTGCTGTATTATTCTCTACGTAAGAAACTTGTTATGCTCGCACATCCCATGCAAAAGTGCAATATGTTCGAGGGAAGTAAATTTTGCCTTTTGAATCCATTTTTTTTAGACTCTCACATCATCCTTCCGGCAGTACGATACAGACATGGATGGTGTCATCACAATCCACTACGAACAATTCCTCAGCATGGTGTTCAGCCTAAAGATATGATTTTGTCCCTATGTTTGAGACATTTGCACTGGTCTGGTCCGATTTTCTTCCACACGGATATTTCTCCACAACATGAGAGTTTGCATCAAATGCGTCCTTTCTTCTTCTTTCCCAGAAAATCTCTCGCCAAAATATGAAACACTGATAATACAAATGAAAATAAAACTGAACATAATTTATTCTCTTTGTTAGAGATCTTATTATATATAGATGTTAGGACCACTGAAGTCAATGGATTGCATATGAAAGATATTTTTACAATTTATTATCTGTACATTTTTTTGTCACTAAGGATTAATAAAATTTAATTGTGTTAAAGGAACATATGGGATGCCTTTTTGTACATTTAAAATTGAGTATTACCGCTAAATTAGTTTAATCATTTTAATTGAGCGTTTAAACTGGTGAAGCATCAACCTAACCAACCTAAGAGATAAGATAAATATTCAAAGCGTAATTGTGATTTGCCAGTTAGATTTCAACTTCCAGCCCAATCAGTTCTAATTCTAACGTGGTTGACAAGCACAATGTCACTAAGCGAACATATTTCTCTAGCATTTACTGAGGACAAACTGATGGAAATCCTCAGGAAGGAGGGTAACTACAATCTAAAAGGATACCAATTGGTGGATGGGTTCAGCAAAAAAGGAGATTCCTATCTCAGTGAAGTGTTTCGCCTGCGAATTGATGGAGAAGAACCCGGATGTTGTTCCTCAACTTGTCTAAATTTCGTGGTGAAGGGCTTGCCCAAAAACATTGGTCGTCGGAAGACCTTCAGATCAGCTGCCTTCTTTAAGAATGAAATCACCTTCTACGAAGATATTATTCCGACATTTGAGGACTTTCAAGCCAGGAGGAGCCCCAAGAAGCCCTTTATTGAATATCCAAGGTTGACATTGAAATATCACAGCTGTGTATTTTCATAACTTCCGTGACTCTTTCAGATGTTATTCTTCTTTTTGCGATGGGAACCATGATTATGTGGCCTTGGATGACTTGAGCAAGTATGGATTTGTATCAGCAGATCGTCAAAATGGGATGGATTTTGAACATTGTCGCCTCGCATTGGAATCTCTTGGGAGATTGCATGCTCTATCCTTGGCCATGAAGGATCAAGAACCTGAGAACTTTGCTAAATTATCTCAAAAAGTGGAAGAAACCTATTACATTTCAAGTCTCAAAGCATGGTACAGTGACTTTATGAAAACTCAGATCGTTGTTGCTAAAGACGCTCTTGCAAAGGAATATCCAGGAACAGAAATTGAAAAGAAAGCTTTAAAGTTCATCTCAGATGATCTCTACGATAACCTGTGTGAAATTACTCATGCTGAGTCACCTCTAGCAGTTATTGGTCATGGAGATGGATGGACACCCAATTTTCTCTTTAAATATGATGCAAGTTCAGGGGATTCTGAGCCAAAAGTGCCCAAAGATATTAGAATTATAGATTTCCAGCTAGCGAGATGTGCTACCTTGGCTATAGACATCTCATTCTTTATCTACTCATGTACAACTCAAAAACTCAGGGAAAAACACTACGATGATCTTCTCAAAGCTTACCATTCCAGTTGTTGCCGGCTGCTTGAGGACCTGGGTTCAAAGCCTGAAATCTTTCCCTATTCGGCACTTCAGGAGGAAATGAGAAAATTTGCACGTTTCGGTGTGGGAATGGGAATTGAATCTGTGCCATTTTCCGTCATACCAGAGAGCGATGCTTTCGATCTGGATTCAATTCAGGGAGATGATGCAATTCCTCTGCAGGAAATATGGGTATTGAAGCCAATTCCAACAAAAGAAGGTCGCTTGCGCGTAGCCGATATGTTCAAACATGCCGTGGATATGGGGTACCTTGTATAAATTGAGAATCCCATCCAGAGGATTTATCACTTCACATAGCTTGTAATACTATAAGTATTGTTGATGTTTTTATTACACGTTTTCTGATTTTAAATTTTCTATGACTATGAATATTCGAAATAAACAAACATTGAAAAAGTAAAGAGTGCATGAAACTGAAGAACTACGAACCAAAAGAAAACAAAATTTGCTTTTGGCGGGCTTTTTTGTATTAAATTTTGCATCTGGCAATACTATTTCGAAAATATATTTTCGAAAGCTTTCATTCAAGTTTCCAGGCCCCATCGCAGGGTGCGCTGACTGTCAGCTTTATTGTGTTTTCTGCTGCGCAACAAGGAGCAGCAACATTTGTGATTTGGCAACAGAAAAAGGCGATTTTTCCAGTGACTCAGTGAAAATCGACACGTTGACTTACGTTTGAGAAGTCTTGTGTGTTGTCCGAGTGTGAAAAATCAACCCCTTGAGATTATTTTGAATTTGTGAAAAGAGCAGTGTGAAGAAAATTGACGCACTTCGCGGAAGTTGTTTTGTAAACAAAACACAGAGAGAAAACTTCTGTAAGCAGAGAATTGATATTCTTTGTTCTCCTGCAATAAATCTGCGATTCAAAGAGTAAACCCTGGGAAGACGGGTTGAATATACGTGGGCAGAAGAAATTAAGGGGCTGAGGAAGATAATTAAGTGAATTTGGGAAGTTTTGCAAGAATTGTGAAATAGAAGAGAGTGTTTGTGTTGGAGGAATTTTGCCTGGCTTTTGGGCAAACATTCGAGGTCAGCTGAAGAGGGAGAGGCATCTTTTGGAGACACAGAGACATCAGAGATTAGAGAAGACGGCGCAGTTTGGAAATTGGAACGTAGCAGGGAGTTTCTCATTTGCCAACAAGTACCAGATGGCAACTCCAGCAAAAATGGGAGATGATTTGTCGTCTCTCGGAGGTTGGTGAACTTTTCTAATTACACAAAATTCCTATCATCTTCTGGCCATTCCCAATTAGTGCCATTTAAGGCCTCACAAGTTGAGGCAAAAACAGTAGAAAACCCATCTTCCCCAAAGACTCCGCTGATCTTTGCAAAATTCTTTTGTAAAATGCAGCAAAATCATCCGAAGAAACTCATGCAAATTCCCTCTTCAGACAACAAAGACCATTCATCAGTCACTTTCAACAAATTTCCACACAATAATAGGCTCAAAAAAGAAGTTGAAAAAAATCTGTTATCACTTCTGGGTGGGCTGACAATTGAATTATCATTTTATATTTTCCTCTGGTGGGATTAGTATATTTTTCTTTCACTCCATATGGCAAAAACACGTAAACAGGAGGGAATTCCATGATTTCTAGGGAGGTACAAACATTTTATGCGCAATTACAAACACGAGACACAATCCCATTCGTAAATATATTACGCATTTGGGGGCAAAATTTTGGGGAGCTGTATGCTCCTTCATTTTGGCAAGATCTTAGCTTCAATTTGTTTTAAAACTCATTAAGTTTTTCGCAGGTTTTAATGCCACAATTTTGAATTAATCGTTAAAGCAGTTGGATTTCCATTTTATTAATTCATTCGGAGAAGCTTTATCACTTTGTTTTTCCGCGTTCTTCTCAATGCATGTTTTGTGAAGTATATAAATAGAAAAGGAAAAGACGTACATAAAGTTTCTTACAAAGATTTCAAGGTCAGATTTAAAACAGTTTTTTTTTAGAAAAATGAATTTTGCATTAACTATTAACCCCTCTATGCTCTCTACAACAATACACACCTAAAGTATAAATACTTACACTGAAAATGATATTCGATAGCTGAATTCAATTTAGAATAAAACATTCCAATTGATATAGCTCGGGCACACCTTTTAAATCAAGAAAATTTCATGAAGTCGAATTTCGGATCCCTTTCTTTTTCACATGTTTTGCATATGTCTATCTCATTCTGTCGTACTCTTCTTCTTCACTTAAACATCACTCCAAATTCAATTTAGCTCAATCGAATTTGGTATGCGAAAGAATGAGATAGTCATATGCAAAACATGTGAGAAAGAAAGGGTTTCGAATTTCTAGTTCATGAAATTTACATGATCTAAAAGGTGTGCCGGAGCCAATATATTCCATATTTTAAAATCTTTTTAAGGATTTATTTAGAAAAAAGTCATGAATCTTACATATTTTGTCGGTAAATTGTGGTTTTTCTAATGAAAACGTTATTAAGTTTATAAAAATATTCATTTTTATCTATGTTTTTACCCAAATTTGTCTAAAATTTGGTTTTCTTGTTCCTGACTACGAGGAATTTAGGGAAAACCAATTTGGAAGTTCGGACTTTAAAAATTTAGTAATAATTAGTAATTAAAAGTAAACTCCAAATTGAGATGCTCAGAGAAAAGTGGTCTCCTTTGTATGCATTTCCCTATTAAAATGGTCTACTCTTGTTCTGAGCGTCTCAATTAGGTGTGTTTGGAATTTCACATTGTTTAAATTTTACCTTAAACAGTAAACAATTTCTAATGCCCAGCGCACAATAACTTTTGTTTGTAAATATGTTTTCAAAGTTTCCTATGAGAATGAGCGAGATGACTAGATCTAGATCTCACTCACTCTCATTGAAATTTCGAAAACATGTTTACAAAACAAAAATTATTGTGCATTGGGCTTAATAATTGATCATAAATATTTTTAAAACTATACTCTGAAAAAAAAAAAAACAAGTTTTGTCAAATTAACAAGAAAAATTTGTCATAGAGATTGTAAAAAAAAAATTGTGAATTTGGCGGTCAACTGGATCTTGTTAAAAGTTTGTCTAAGTATGTTTTTTCGTATAATTTACGAGAAACAGTTTTGTAAAATTGTAAAATAACATCCTTTTGGCAGAATTTTAAAAAGATCCATTTGACCTTTTTCCAAAACTTGTTTTTCAGAATATTACTTCTGTTGCCAAGATAGTTCATAAATTCTTAATAAGTTTCTATTTGTCAAAGTTTTTTTAAGTAATGAAAATTAAGATTTTTATTTTAATTAGATAATATTTTATCTAGATTTTTATTTTAGTTATTATTTAGAAAATTTGTTTTTTACCAAAATACCCACAAATCACAGTCTGATAATTGCCAATATTTTAATTGGACTGAATCTGCGGTAAATTGGAGAGTAAGTTGTTGCAAATGGCCAGTTAAGGGGTTTCTTGGCTCAAAAGGACAAAAAAAAAACAGCATATTTTCTCTTTTTTTCTTAACATAATAATAAAATTTGTGTAATTCAAGATGTTAGACTTATAAGAGTACAATACTTGAATTATATTTTCTGATTTTTTTTAAATCTAAATTTAAAATTTTTGTTTAAGTTTTCAGCCGTTAAGTCCTGACTAACCTGGTAACCTTAAAAAAAAACAAACTTTGCGGTAGTCACGATTGCTCAGAGAAGATTCACCAGAAGTCAAAATACTAAATATTTCCTGTTAGTAGATGAGATAAAATGGTATTTAAACGATTGATTTTTGAAAAATTAAATTTAATATTTTTGGGAGAATTTTATACAAAATATTACTATTTTGTGATCCAAGAAATAAAATATTTTTTTTACTTAAAACGAGTACGAGTTTAGCATAGGAAATACCCCTATCTTGTTTTTTTTATGTCAGATAAATCTACTCTGAGTAAACATTATTGCTGCAAAATTTTATCAAAAAAAATCTCCGAAAATCAGGTTCGAACGGGGAATTTTTAAAAATTTTAAATAAGAAGTTCAGCAAATAAATTGTGTTTAAAAGTACTTTTTCTTAATTTTTGTGATTGACTATTGTAGTTTTACTACTGAAAACTAATAATTATATGCTACAAAAAAACTTGATTTGAGAAAGACATCCTTTTAGATTACTAATTTGTTACAACAAACTGTTAACGTATAAAAATTTTGATTTTTTTAAATTAAAAATTTCTCATGCTTCTGTTTTTTTTTTAATAAATAATTGAACCTAAATTACATTTTCAGGCATAAAAATTAATTTTATTACTATCAAAATGTAATTTCTTGAATTATTCAATAAATAAAAGAACCTATATAGTTTTTGATAAAAAACACAAAAAAGGCAGGAAATAAACAAATTTATTATGAAATTAATTGATTGACAAACAACAGACATCATTTTATTTAACCAATATAATATTATAATTGTAGTTTATCCATCCAAGTTCAAGCTAGAAATCGTTTTTAATTTTTTGTTTAAATGTTATAGCAGATTTAAAAATGTAATGAATAATATTTTTATCTACTTTTAAAGTGTGTAAATATAAAAAAACACAAGCATTTTGAATGCTTTCACATTGTAGTAGTAAATTCTAAGTTTTAATGAAACTTATATGATTTCAGAAATGACTCCTACATTTTGTCATTCTTTGAGATATGTTTTGAAAGTAACCTTTGTAGATATACAGTCCATTGTGGTCAATGACCTCTAGTTAGAATTTTTTGGTGTTTTCCAAGGCCAAACGTTGTCACTTGTCACATCACTTTTAGATGTGTTTTTTTTAGATTGATTTTTATAATTTGTTCTATTCAGAAAGTTTTAAAATTACTTAAAAATTTAAACCGAATTTTATCCCCAGTAATTGATTTTTCTATCCCTTTCTTACTTCTTATGTCCCTATTAGGTCTTCAACTTTTCCACTTATAAAGAATTAATTTTCACGGTGTAACTGTGTTATCACACTTGCACATTAAAATTTTAATATGATTCACATTAATTGTCGCTGGTGAGAGTCCAAATGTGTAATTTGTGTGTTTGAATCATTTTATATTCAAAATTTGATCTATTTGTTGATAAAAAGGTAGACTTTGGCCCGCAAAATTTGATACAAATTGCTTTATAGCATTAATGCGAAAAACTAATGCGATTTTCTCTTTACTTTTTTAATGTGAAAAATATTTATGCTTTAGGTAAATTTAAAGTTATTTTTGCAGGCCAAGTCCACTTCTTTATCAATAAATTGAAAAACCCCAAATATTAAGTGACTCAAAGACACAAATAACATATTTGGACGCTTCCAAGCGACAATTAATGTGAATCACATTAAAATTTTAATGTGCAAGAGTGATAACGCTGTAAGAAGCAGTGGGGTAGCCTTGAATTGGCACAGCTTTGAAATATGACCTTTTATCCTATTTTTAAATAGAATTGAACCTTAGTCAGTAGACTCTCGCTAAATTCGGCTCTTAAGATCGGAATACTTTATAATTCGGACAGTAGTTAAATTTGAAAAAAATTTGCCAGCATTTTTCAAGTTTTCGATTAAAACAAATATGCTCAACTTTTCCATGGTTTGTCTCACTATAAGAGCAACCTCAAGGATCCCAAGGGAAAATTCGCAAATCATTTTAAATTCGAAGATTTCGTTTTATTGTAAAATTCTTTTAACTGAAATTTTTATTGAAATTACCTTTTAAACAAACGATTATAAAAATTCTATTATTTTCTTTGATTAAGTTATCTTCACAAGTTAACAACCAATTCAAGGCTGTAATCTCCGTCTTTGATTGATTTTAATTGTAGGCTCTGCCTAACTAAACATTATGAAATTATCACTGAATGTGCAATTTAAGTCTCGTATAGGGGAGGAAAAAGAAAAAGAAACACACATTAAAAAAGTCATTGCAACTTTTTAATGTAAGATGTGACTCTTTTTCTATCGTCGCAAAAGAAGATGATTGTGAATTTAATTACCCTGTTTATTGCTATTTTTTCACTTATCTTCTGACTTATAAAGAAAAACTATGATTTAATATCAAAGTATTTGCAATATGTTTTATGCAATACATCATCAGTTTTTTGCCCTATATATTATTTATTTTTTTTCATGAGCCGCTATTTCACATTGCTCATTGTTACTGTTTGCAAAACACCTACAAAGTGCTGAAGTTTAAACTTTGTTGAGGTTCCGCATGATCCACTTTAACCTTGTTTCACAAAAAAGAAAAATAGTTATAAATGGAGAAAAAAAATTAAATGGAATTTTATTGCATTCTGTAAAAAAAAAATAAAAATAATACAGAGAATTTAGTGCCGAAAGTGAATCTGCGGTGGTAAAAGGGATTTATCGCGATTTGTGAGCCTTTTCTGTACGCATTATTTGATTGTAAAACAAACTAATGGGAAAAGTCATTATGTTGGGTGATAGTGAGAATAGATAGAATGAAAAAAAAATCTGCTGATTAGATAACCTTTTGGTGGCCCCTCCGACAAAAATGTTATTGAGTTTTTTTTTAACCCTTTCATATATTCATTGTGTTTTTTGGATTAAATATTAATTTTTTTCAAAGGAATTTTTGCAACTGGCCAAAAATTCTTTCCTGAATTTGCTAGGAGTCATCTAGTTCAAATAGAGAGAGAGAGACCGCAAAGTTATTGCAGCAGAAATTAATATTGTTGAGAGACCGGCAGGAAAATTGGAAAGTTTTCTTGTTTTCTCTGGTGTTTTGTGTGCCTCTCTTGTATTTTACCTTCTAAGACTCATATTCTTTCTCGGTTAGTTGAAAACGTCCAACGTCCAACCCACTTATTTGCCACTCATTCTTGTCAGCTCTTTAATGTACAATATTTTCTGAGCGGATGCAACTGAGACATGATCATGGATGGTGGATTTTCTATGTAGTTTTCAGCTTCTCTTCCAACGTATCCCTCGTGCAATTTAAATTCATGCTTTTGCACTCATGTTCCCTCGCATCTAAATCAAATACCAACAAGAGTCGACACACGCATTAATCTGACCACTAGTTAAAAATAGAAGCGGTTTGCAGGAATTAAATATGAAGAAATGAAATGTAGTATAATGTTGCATACATAAGAGAGAAACAGGAGAAACTGCGACCTAGGAAATTACTAAATTTTCTTGCTTTAGATTTTACTATAAAAAAAACTCACCTGTGTAACTTAATCAGATGCCATAACAAAACTTGTATGTTTTATTCCAGAAATGTTAATACACTGAGTCATAAATAATTGACGAATGCAAAAGACGCGCGTGGCGTTGACTCTGGTATAAAAATTTCTCGTGTGTTAGGGGCAGAATTCTTGGTTGTCTGATTGGTATGAGTTAATTTGATTAAATGATGTTGGTCAGGAAATTGACTATTTATTTTCATGAAATTCTCTGTGGGGTGTGATAGAATTTTATTAATAATTTTCGGGACATTTGCCTCAATGTTACTGAATGAATACTTCAACGAATTTGTTGCTTTAACGTCTGCATTTGTAAAATAAAAGTCAATTGAAGATTTATTGTTATGTTATATAAAGTGGTTTCTATTAAAAGAATTGCGAAGAAATTATGCTGAAGTTCAGTGTTACAGTATAACGCACATAGTTCATCATTTAACCCTTTCTATCTAGACGGTTCAAAATCAAAAAGGAAAAAATGAAAATACTAGAAGAAGGTGGGGCAGTTTCACATTAGCAAAAAAAATATACAATTTTAAAATACTAAATTAATTGATAGAATATGTTCTGTATTACCCTACAACAAAGAGAAACTAGATGGTTTAAGTTAACTTAAATTTAATTCATAAACATTTGGAAAATAAGTCTTGAAAAACTTCAGCTGCGTGTAAGTGTCCTATCAAAAAAATCGAATAACATACAGAAATGCAGTAATATAAACGAAGAATTTCAGCGCACATTTTAAAAAAAATCATAAATATTTTAATTTTTTCAAAATTCTTTTTTTTTTCAAACTGAAAATTAAGTAATTCTAATTTTATTCTGAGTTCTTTAATATATCATTAGAATGTTGAATTCTTACCTTAAAACGGATTTTTTTTTAAATTGTTTTCTAATAAAGGTTGGATAATAAAAATAAAATGGGGTAATTCGGAATCATTTCTATTTTGAAATTTTGAAATGTTCTTACTGTGTTAGGTAGGCAAAAGAGAAAGCCACGAAGAAGTACAAGACTTTACATTCGAGAGTACTTCTTCATTGTTTTTTTTTTAAATTATTTTATTTCCTTTGCACATCGAAAATTGTTAGGAAATCTTAAAGTTCCGAATTAGGGTAGCTGTAGTAAATTTTGGACAGCTTGCAATTTCGGCCATTTCTTTTATTCCTCAAATTTTCATGAATTTTTAATCTTTGCTTACTAAGATTATACAATGCAAAAAAGACTATAAAAAGAACTATAAGAATTAAGGTGACCGAAATATTACGAATATAACCCAATGCAATGTCTATGTTTTTATTAATTGAAAAATGTATTAAGATTAAGAATGATTTTAGAAAAAAGCAAATGCGGTTCCAAGCAACGTTCCTTTAAAAAAAAATAACAAAAAATTTAATATGTATTAAAAATATTGTAGACTTTGGTGATTGCATGTAACTATGCCGAAATTTGGTACACTTCACTTTAGCTCACAATTAAGTACAAGTGTTTGTTTGTCACTGATAGCGTGATGTTGGTAATTGCGGGACAAACAGTATTGAAAAAGCGGCGTTATATCGTGATATTCTAGTTATACATAACCTCAAATATAATGTAAAATTTTAGGAAGCACTTGCAGGATTAAAAAAGAACATTTGTCCTGCTGTAAAGTTCGTATATTTCAAGATTTGTATTATATTGCAGATTTAAATTCATTATAAACACCAAAAAGTTTTCTTTTTTTAAATTAAGCGAACTGATTTGGTTCTAAAAGAGTGTTATGTCTTATGTTATAGGTTTTTGGTTATCTTCAAACCAGTAGAATTTATACAAATAACGAATATAAAAATCTTGAAAAAACTGTACTTTTCTAATTGTATTTATAAAGTAATTTCGAAGATTTCTTAACAGACTTATACAAATTTTTAAGTAAAATTTGAGTTTAGGTTTAAAAATTTTCAAAAACAAATCTCAGCTTCAATTAAAATCGATTTAGATATTTATTTCCAGTCGGAATTTTTGTTAAAAACTTGTTAGTTTATGTTATAAGATCGTTTGTTATTCAACTGATAGATAAATATCCTACACTATCTTTAATTTGTTAGTAAACACCTATAGTTCATATGGGTTAAATACGCAAATTTCAGCACATTTTTCTACAAATCACCATAAAAACCGTGTTATCAATTTTTTTGATTACGACAAAGTTAATGATATTTAGGAGTCTCTTTGTCTCTTACCATTCCACTTCCGCGAATACATTGCATGATGTTCATCAGTGTTTTTCGCGTAAAACATTTATGCGATTTTTGCATGGGATACGCAGTATCAGTTATTATAGTGGGAAAAATTTAATATAAATGTTTTGTGACTTTTAATGCTTCATTGTTCGCATATACGATTGATTTTATTTGCTGATGTACAAATACTGGTGAGAAAAGTATTAGTGTTTGTGTTGATAATGACTTAGAAAATTGAAAGAGTGAGAAAATATGATTTATTGAGGGCGAAAGGCATACGCGGGCATTGTTTGATAACACAATTTGCAATTACCGCTACTTATCTTAGTGTGTACGTATATAATGGTCATGTTGAGAATGGAAAGTAAAGTTTTTTTCCTTGCTATATATAGGGGAGACTGGGGTAAAAAGTCACAAAACGGATATTTTATTTTTTTACAAGCTACTCGAGCGCTTCAGAAATTTCTAATTAGCACAGTTTTATAGGAAATTTACCGCTCTACAACTTTGTGGAAGTAATTTTTCCTCTATTTTGTAAGGAAATACGTTTATTGAGCCGATTTCTAAAAGGTGATTTTGTGACCATTCTCAAAAATGCTGGGGCAAATAGTATCAGGCATGGGGTAAAATTATCACATTTTGATACCCTTTATTACGGGCTCCCATAACATTAAAAAATGCCTAGATGACATATTTTCATAGGATGTTTATTTCTCTACACCTTTGCGCAACAGAGTTTTTCCTATCTGAACGAGAAAAGCATTTTTAAAGTTATTTTCCAAAGGCTTTTTTTGGCAAGAAAATATTATTTAACCATTCTGAAAAGGCGAAAATGGCGAACTGGGCGAGATGCATTTGACGAAATCTGCCGAAGAGTTACCGAGTAAACGTCACTTAAGTGCAAAATAAAAACAAATTAGAAAAAGGAAGAAGTGCTAGTGCAAAATAGAGTTTTTTTCATAGTATATGCCACTCAATTTACATAGTGTGACCATTCAGTAGTGCTATATAATATAGTTGATGCCTATAAACGGAGGAATGCAGATTCTCAACGTGTCATCGCAATCTTTTTAGGTTCCATGGGGTATCCGGGGTGTTCAATTGCTTCTGTGTCTCACAAAAAAATGAGCACGATGATCAAGTGGAGAACCAGGCAAAACTTCTCAATCGGGGAGTAATTCAGAGAACATCGATGGTTGATGGGCTAAGGGGAATGAGGTAACGAATCACAGTTCTGTGATTCATGAGTATTATTCCAATAAAACTACAAATTGTTTGACCCATGCAAAATAAACAACAAGCGGCGACACATGGCAATGAATGACGTTTCTTTTCGCCGTGAGACATCAGGAATTGCTTCGGTTTTTGTTACTTTCTGCCCCATACCTTTTGATACTTTTTACCCCAAGTGGTCATTTTTAAGAAAAAGATTTCTGGAGAGAAGAATATTTGGAAAAAGCTAAAACGGATAGTGGATTCGTACTCAGGGAATCCAAATCATTTAGGAAATATTCGCCAGTGCATCAATTTTGGAAATTAAGTAGGTAAAAATTGATATCTCTTGGAATAAAAATATTTCAAAAACAGGCCTAAAAATTTCAATATTTTTTATTTTCTAAATCCCCTGTTCGAATTCTAAGAAACTTACGACATTGAAGAAGGTCCATGGAAGCTATCTAAGGAAAAAATTTGAAGCCGCTATCTCTTTTATCTTGGAAGATATTGAATTATGAAATTTTCGACTTGTGACTTTTTACCCCAGTCTCCCCTACATTTTGAAATCAAGCAATAAACACAATTATAACCATTATAACTTTGTGATTAAATGTGGCAAAATAAATATAAATATTTACCTAACAACTCAATTTCTTGACTCATAACTTTTGGGGATTTAATGGCAATTTCAAATGATGAGTGTGATCAACGTGATAGGTTTTTTCTTGTAGAATGGTCAGATTTTCTATTTTTCATTAGACTCTTTTTTTCTAACTTCGCAAAGGTCAGAAGGTGTCACACTTTTATTTCCATATGTTAAGGCAATTGAGCAACAATATTAATTCATATTCCGCAAAAAAAGCCTGAAAATGTCTCTTCAACAAATACTTTTTGTTTTTTTGTACGAAAGATTAATATACTATACAGTCATATTTAGCATTTGATTGCAAAAACAATCTTTGTGAATGGGAAGTGTGTTGGGTTAAAAACTTCTCGTGTATCTTTCACAGAATCCCGTCGATCTCAACTGACTCTGCGTCCATTGTATTCTACGTGAAATCAGTCACGTTCGCTTCCACAATATTTACACTTAAGGCACTTAAAAATTGTTCTGAATTAGAGAAGAAAGACAGGAGATTATAGAAAACAATTTATTTCTCTAATTTATCAGATATTAAGTTGTAACTTCGCAAATCTACACTAAGTTCCGGGATTATGCATATTTTCGGGACCGAAAAAAAAACGCGCGAAATGGCTTTATGCGTCGAGAAAACTTGCATACCCGCAGGCGATTTTTTTTTTAATTAATCGTCCGTAAAACAAATTTCACACGGAGTAAATGAAGTGCACAAAAAGATTAAACTATTTAAAAGAAATTCAATAACAAACAGTACTCTTTAGTCAGAGTTCTTCAATAAATTGTTAAAATATTTAAAATTTTTACCTTAATAAAAATATTAAAGTTTTATACTGAAAAATAAGCATAGGGGAGACTGGGGCAAAAAGTCACAAAACGGATATTTAATTTTTTCCCAAGCTACTCGAGCGCTTCAAAAATTTCTAATTTAGCGCAGTTTTATAGGAAATTTACCGCTCTACAACTTTGTGAAAGTAATTTTCCTCTATTTTGTAAGGAAATATGTTTATCGAGCCAATTTCTAAAAGGTAATTTTGTGACCATTCTCAAAAATGCTGGGGCAAATAGTACCAGACATTGCGTATTATCATATTTTGATTCGCTTCATTACGGACTTCCGTAAATTTGAAAAAATACTTAGAGGACATATTTTCATAGAAAATTTATTCATCTACACATTTGTAAAACACCGTTTTCTCTGCGAGAAAAGTGAGAAAACGAGAAAATCGCTTTTCAAGCTATTTTAAAAAAAAAAACACACAAAAGACTGCAAATCGTTTGACCAATGCAAACAACAAGCGGCGAGATGCGGAAATGGCTTTTCTTTTCGCCGTGAGACATCAGAAATTGCTTCGCTTTTTTATTACTTTTTGCTCTATATCTTTTGTTACTTTTTACCCCAAGTGGCCATTTTTAATAAAACGATTTCTGGAGAAAAGAACTTTTGTAAAATTCTAAAACAGATAGCGGATTCGTATTCAAAAAATCCAAATTATTTAGAAAATATTCACCAGTGCATCAATTTTGGAAAATAAGTAGGTAATAATTGTTATCTTCTGCAAGGAAAATATTTCAAAAATAGGGCTAAAAATTTCGATATTTTTTATTTTCTAAATTCCTTGTTCGAATTCTAAGAAACTTACGACATTGAAGAAGGTCTATGGAGGCTATCTATAGAAAAAAAAATCAAGCCGCTATCTTTTTTACCTTGTAAGATATTGAATTTTGAATTTTTCGATTTGTGACTTTTTGTCCCAGTCTCCCCTAGTGTCTTCAAATTTCCTGTGTCACAAAATAGTATACAATCAGGCGTGTTTGAAAAATGATTTCATAAATTGACTCCCAAAAGTAGGCAAAATGCATAATTGTATATGTGCATAATCTCGTCAGGTGCATAATCCCGAAGTGCATAATGCCGGGACTGAGTGTACTAAGAAGCTCTATGAGATTTTCTTTCTTTGAGAAATGCTTTTTTTCTTAAATTTATCTACAGGAAAAAGAAAGAAAAAATAAAAAAGATCAAATCTCACATTTCTATTTATTTGAAGGAAACGAGAAGTATAATTATCTGTATTTATTTTTTCGCGGATATTTTTTTGGCAGCTTATTTGTGAAGATATGGAATAGCTAAGAGGAAGCAAAACATTCAGTGATTTTTCTTTTTGCAAAACAAACAAGCTTATGCCAAAATTAACACCGGGTAAGAAAATACACAATTTTCGTATAAATTTCTTGTTTTTTTTTAATTTAATTCTATCGCCGGTTGACTTTTATGTCGCATCTCATTTACTAGATGATAAATTTTTGGGATTTTTTTAGGTATGGGAAATGCTTATATAAAATTGTTGCAAAATAAGTGAGGAGTGTGTATCAAGGTCAGGTGCTACATTTTCCCGTCTTATTGTATTCTGTTGTGACACAATTTTAGCTATACGCCTCTTCAATCCACCTTCAATCATTCTGAATATTTCAATCTTATAAATTGGGCAATGAAAGAATGCTCTAACTATAAGTTACTGAATTGATTTATTTAAAGAGAAATTTAGAGGGTTAAATGATGAAGTCTAAGTTCAAGTTTTTTTTATTGGGCTGACATAAACTTAAAATGTTTTACACTCTCACTATTTTGATAAACTATGATAGAACTTTCTATATTACTGTAAAATTGGAGAGTTCATAAATTAGGGGAGAAAGGAGCAATTTCATGTAGCGTAGAATAACTAAATACTGAATCTCCTTCAAATGGGATTTTTTTTTAAATTTAAAACTTATCCAAATGAATGGATTTTCGATTTATCTGCATGGAGCGCAAAGAATCAAGTAACAAGATTATAGCAGGGTTAAAGGAACACTTTAATAATTTATGTCAGGATCTATAGACACCATAATCTGTGCCATTTAGGATATAAAATTTGAACATCTTGGAAAGGGTATAGAAAAATCGTTATTAATACTTACGTTATATTAAATAAATTAAGATTATTTAAGATACATTTTGACAAAAGTGTCAATAGGGATTCCCTGTTGAAGAGGTTCTCCTTGGACCCTAATATATAAATAAAAAATTATTGGGAAAAATTCTATATAGCATTTGGAGCATGTTCTGAATTTGGCTATTCTATCCTATTCTAAATTTCTTCACAACTGTTTGTTAAATGGAAATCAACTGTAGGGGAAAGTACCTATGCTTCGTACGATCCCAAGTTTCGTAATGACTAAATTTTTCCTATGTTTTTGAATAAATGTGACTCCGCATTATATTTTAAAAACTGAACACTTTTCCCTAGTTTTTAAAATATGGGTGCGATGAGTCACATTTATTGAGAAACATAGGAAAAAATTAGTGATTACGAAGCTTGGGATCGTACAAAGTATGGGCACTTTCCGCTTTACATTCAAACTATGCCCTGTTTTCTAGACAATTACTGTATGGAAAAACACCAGTTCAATTCTTAGACATAATATTTACTGCTCGAACAAAGAGAGAGCAGCTATATATTCCTTGAATAATTATATTTTCTAAAGTTCTGTATGTATGAAACCACCCCTTTTTTATCTACAAAGAATGTTTATTTGCAAAATTATAAATTTACAAATTAGTTTATGCAAAATGAAGTATTTTTTATTCATAATTTCGTATTTGCAGTAGTATTTTACATTATGGTAAAGCTCCGCCCAGAAATTTTTAAGTAACGTCCCGTTCAAGATGAAATTTAACATATAAATTTAAGAATATGTCGCCTTGAGCGTAATTCGACAGGTAAAAATTAGACTATGTTAGCAGAAGTATTTTAAAATAATCTATAAATTTTCTTGAACCTTCCGTCACTTTATTAAACACTAATATGGATAAAGGTTTTCGTTAAAGTAATGCAAAAAATATGGGCGAAGTAACGCCAATTTCTTCCCGATTTCCTGGCTGCATTTCGTGTATTTTATTTTCCAATAATTTTTGTTATAGGGGGATTGGTCTATGTTTAGGACATAACATCATTTACGCTCCCTCTGTCATTATTTTTTTTGCACTTTAGAATATCCATCTGAAGTGTCACAGTTATTATTTTAATTAAGTATTATGAAAAAAATATCAAAATAATCAACCTAAAGATACTGTTCAAGTGAGAAATAAAAAATTAAATTTAGTAAAAAACAAATTTAATATTTTATGCCTCTGCCATACCTTTTAGATCAGAAAAATTTCGTGAAACCAAAACTTACATCCCTCTCTTTCTGAAACGTTTCGTATATGAATGTGTCACTTTTTGGCATTCAAAATTAGATTGAACTAAAAATTGAATTTATTATGACAGTCAAAAGAAAAAGAAGAGTTCAAAAGGGATGTTAATTTCGATTACATGAAATTTTCTTGATCGAAAAGATGTGCCAGCACCATTAGTGACCAAAATTTATTTTTTATTGACCAATTTTTTCACTGTACGAATTTATCTTTTATCGTTCCGGTAAAGCTTTTAGATCAGGATAATTTTCTGACTCAAACATTTTGCATAATTCTGTCTCAGTTTTTCACACTCTTCTTCTTTTGAATATCACAACAAATTCAATTTAGTTTAATTCAATTTGATAGTTAAAGAGTGGGATAGACAAAATGCAAAACTTTTAAGAAAGAAAGGGATGTGAATTTTTATTTTATGAAATTTTCCTAGTTTAAGAAGTGTATCGGAGCTATTATTGACCAAATAACTCCAGTTCAATTTTTAAATCAAGAAAGTTTCATCAAATCGAAATTCACTTCCCTTTATTTTTCAAACGTTTGGATAAAGGCGTCTACACACATTGGGAGCAATTTTCGTCAAAAATTGTGTTTTTGATAGAAATTTGACGTTTCCCCCAACAACGCTGCAGGGAATTTCCTTCAAAAAAGCAATTTTTGACAAAAATTGCTCCCAATGTGTAGAGGCCATAAGTCTAACCCGCTCTTTCGCACTCGTCTTCCTTTTTAAAATGTCACAACAAATTCAATTTAGGTTAGTCTAATTTTGAATGCGAGTGAATGGGTTCGATATATATATGAAAAAAAATGTTTGAGAAAGAAAAGGATGTATATTTTGATTTAATAAATTTTCTCCGATTCTAAAAGGTATTCTAGACTCATAAAAGGGCTTGACCTAAAATTATTATTTTTTCGTAAGACCTTAATTAATTTTTATACTACTTTTACTGTAGAATATGAGACTAAACAAATAATTATACATCTTTCTGTGGAATATCTAAGCTTATAGCCTTGATTACTTCGAGCTTTAGATTTTCTATTCGAACTATTTCAATTACAAATGTAGAATTTCCCCCGCATAATTCCACATACGGCAACATTAATCACTGAAATTGCACAAAACAATTCAGCACGTGTGAATGAACTATTAGTACACTGTGATACTATTTTCTGTTTTGTAGTAGGTTCTTTATATAATTTCAGATAAATAACTTAATTTGGAAGCTTTTCAAGTTCATCCAAGCTGAAATATAAAATAATTCTTTGTTCTATATGAAATTGTATTGTGAAAATTCCATGTGAAATTCTTTATGTTCCATAATGTAGAATAAATTTGCATCTTTTGTGTTATGCAATATTTCCATAAATTGCGTAGTAGAGTCGTGTTTGATTATCACTTAATCAATATGGCAATTTTCATGCTCTACTCAGATGAAGTTCTGAAAGAACAGGAAGCATGAAAGCTGTGAATTTTTTCATTAAATTACATCTTACTCAGGATATAGAGTTCTTTGCAATTTGGCCAATCTTTTCATCATCCCATGTGCATGTCTCGTGCACTTTTACTTGTGGATACATTAGCACAATAGGAAATAAAATGCAATTTTTCGCAGAGCGTTTGAATGTGCAAAATGACTTCAATTGGTAAAGATAGACCAATCACTTATATTATACAGATTATACGTAGTATATTGCACATGAGAAAGACTTTTCCTTGCGTCAAAAGCCATGCTGTTTCTTGTGATAAACGCTAGAAGAAAAAATATAGGGGAAGTGCTCATAATTTTGGACAGTCTGCATATAAGCATCGATATCCCAAGTTTGAAGTGCGATATTTTCAATACTAATCGATTTTTTTTTGATACTCGCTTTTCAGAAGGGTTGTTTAGAATCTTAGCAAGCTATTTATCGTCTTATTTTTATTAAAATTAGTTTTAATACGTTTAAAAATGAATTGATATGTAGAGGTGACTTTGGCTCTTATTTTGGACAACTTGTTTATTAATTTGGCCAACTTGACTGTAAATTTGGACAGCTAATCCGCCTCAATAGGATGCCCATTGTTCTTTATTTCATGAACCAATCTTACCAAGTCCTCTTCCTGTTCATGTAAGGGAAACATAGAATGTCACAGAAGCCCGGAAACTTTCCATATCATTAATTAAAGTGAGTTGACTTCGATACTCCAAGTACGTGCGGATTCGCTCATTCCCTGGCCTTTCCAGGAACTTTTCAAGGCATTTCTCGCTACATCTCTTTCGTAGAGATGATGCTCCTTTGTTTCTCCAGGCATTTGTCCAACCTAGTCATCACAAAAACTAAAACTTCACGAAATTTCGTGAGAAAAACACCTGTCCAAAATAAGAGCCATCACCTCACTACTGGTAAATGTCTTAAAACATTTCCCATTTTTCACACGAAAAATCTAATTCACAAGGCAAATCTCACTTCAGATCAAATGTACAAATCACCACTAACGAGAATCAACACAATATTCAATGAGTATTCAATAATATCACTCAAAAAAATCGAAGAAACATTGTTAGTACTTCACTACAGCTAAATAAGAACTGAAGTAAACACGAAGTTCTGTCATATTTCTCGTAAGCAATTGCTCACACTGAATTTTCAACAAAGCAATTTCAACTCAAATCATATTCAAAATTTAACGTATTTAGTGTCAAAATCTTCCAAAAAGAACAAATATTTAGATAGAATTAATTATTCATCAAATATTGGAATAAAAATCCATCATTTTAATCAATTTATTTTTAGTGTCCAATGTTATCCTCAAAGTGTCCAAAATAAGAAACTGGACAAAATTATGAGCATTTCCCCTATAGTTGTAACTTTTGAGGTACACAAGTGTGGCGCGTTTCAGCAAATCTAATTTTAATGTCACATTTCCGCGCAATTTCTGTATCTTCTTCGTGTTCTTTTCTTCTCTTCATCCCTCTGATTCAATAAATGGGATATTAGCTCATCATTTTTGCTCTTACAAACTCATGTGTTGTGTACAAAATTGTTTGTGTTCCAACAATGATGACTAATCAGATAGGAGATAAGGAACTCTCACGAAACAATGAATCGCGGAGTTTTTTTTTATTATCACATCTCCTTGAAGACACCTCTATCTGGCCAGGAGAGATGTTGACTCGCACGTAGTCGCAGCAAAAATTGCAAAAATCAACAATGAACCTTTTTTTTTTACAATTTTGTTGTTTCGCTCTATTTAGCATATTAGTATAGAGATACACTTAAGACACTTTTAAAGTATATAAAACAAAGAAGAAGACGTTTATATTTGTACATGAACTTCTCATCTATTTTGGGCGAGAGATATACAAATTTATTCTTCGGTTTTCCATTCATTTGGCATTGACATTGAACAGAAATGCGCTACAAGAGGATGAAAAACGCACAAATTAACGTCATTAACATCGTCTTGAATCTCTTATCATATAGACACGGCCCTCTAGAAAAATCTCTTCTTAAAATATATTTTAAAAGTTGACTTGAATGAATTTTCTTGACAAATTCTTCTGAATTTGATCAAGAAAAAAAGGGGTCAATAACTCAAAAGGATGATGACGTCGTGTTTAGAGATTTTTATGTGAACCAGTTGTTTCCTTGAAAATGAACAATTTCCAATGAAATGAAACATTTAATATTGATAAGTTTATTTTCTCTCGAAATATTTTTCTTTCAACTAACCATCGTTTTGCTGTTACTTGGTAATTTTCTTTTTTTTTTGCATTTGTATATGTTAAGAGAAAATGGTCAGAAGCGACACGAAAAAAGCAAATTCAAAAGACATCATGTACAATAAATGATAAACTGTTGATCTTCATAGAAAAATGACTTTGTTCTCTTGCTGAGACCGGATTTTTTATTTATAAACATTCTTTATTGGGTACATAAAAATCGGTTTATCACAGAAATGTGAAGAAATGCGAGAGGAAAGACGTATGCAATTTATTTTCCAGTCCTCCAAAGTTATTGTGTTTGACTCTCCGGCAGAAGGTC
Organism: Phlebotomus papatasi; assembly: GCF_024763615.1. Classification (NCBI taxonomy): domain Eukaryota; kingdom Metazoa; phylum Arthropoda; class Insecta; order Diptera; family Psychodidae; genus Phlebotomus; species Phlebotomus papatasi. The sequence goes on along the minus strand of NC_077222.1, from coordinate 40,835,688 downwards.
AACCAGAGAATTATTCTTCTCTGTTTTTGCTTTAATCTCTAGCATAGAGAGTGCCAATTGCTGTGAATCAAGGAATTGGGAATATTTATATTGAAATTATATTTCCTCAATTGTAGGTTTTTTCTGCAATGAAATCTTTAACCAGGCTATCGACACACACGCTTTATAGAGTGTCTTAAGTGCAAAACTTTTTAAGGGTGATAGCATGACCATAAAAAATATTGAAAGCGAACTTTCTGATAAGAAACTTAGACGTTCTAATTAAAATTTATATGGTCAAATGAAATGTTGTGACTTACAGTGAAATTATATTGGAGATTATTCAGGCACATTATAGAAAAAAAACTCTTCTCATGTGCTGAGAAATGTGCTGTTTTATTAATCTCTTTCCAATAGTGATAGAAAACTTGATGAGGAATCTTGAACTTGATGGAAAATTGATTGATTTGATGTAATATAAATCATTGAACTTGTAAAATTAGAATTTGATTTCAAATTTTCCGCAAGACACTGCAGTTGATGCCAAAAAATGGGGCACACAATGATGAAGTGTAGCAATAACACATTCTTCTGCACATTGTGCATAGAGACGGACTTTGAAATAAATAGTCATCAGGGAAGTTCTAAAATTAAATTAATTGCTAAGCTTACAATATGAGTTTATTGATCCCCTTTGTTCTCTAAATACTTCCCCTTTCTCAGTTTTATGATTAACCTTTCATATCACAATGGACAACGTGTACACACATGATAAAAAAGATAGCTACAATATTTTTTTTTTAATCGAGGATTTTGTTTGTACACAAAAATGGTTCCTGTCAACACGAGAAAGTTTTGGAATGTGTTTAAATTATTTTTAGCGTGGCTTTGTTTACAGAATGTCTCAATGAAAATTTATTTGAGACAAGACGCAATATAGCGCACTTGGGAGAATTTTCACTCTCACTTACAATTGTGTTTTTTTTTCTGCATTATTTGTTTCTGTGCAGAATCATGGATTGAGCTGAATTCAAATGGATCTGGCACAAATTCGGGTCATCGAAGTCCGGAACGTATCACACCGCTTCCATTCACATCTGGTGAGGAGTACTTGAGACTCCTGCGCGAGGCTCAGCGTGAGTCTAAGGAGTCTAGTCGGGTGGTTTCCTTGGCTGGCTCCAGGCGTGATTCACCACGGAGTAGCCCTAAATCACCACCAAACAGCCCCAACACAGAACTCTGCATGGATGATCTTAAGGGGGTTTATATCAACTATTGGAATTCTGTCAAGGTGAGTGTAGAAAATGGAGATATATTTTTTTTTCACGTCATCGTACCACCAGCCTGTGATAACAATCTACGTCTTATCGCGTGTGAGATTGTCTATTTTTTCCACGCGAGAGAGAATTGCGTAGAAAGTCGCACAGCGTGCGACTCATTCGCTAAATTCTAAGATAGGAACATTATTGAGAAAAATTTTCTCACTTGAAATGGGAGAGAAAGAGAAAATTAAAATTGATCAGTAAAAGGACTTGATATTATATTTACAGTTAATTTACAATAGCAAATTGTATGGATAAGAATATATCCGTAAAAAGATAAAATTGATTAATAAAAGTGATAAATTGTTATGAGTAATTTTTACTACTCACTAAAAAAATATAACAAAATTTACAAAAAAAAAAACAGTAAATAAACTATTTTATTCAATAAATGTGAATGAAATTTTAAAGGACCAGACCAACAATTCATTAGAACAAGTAAAGTTTGTAATACCAACACCAGAGGCGCTGACCTTTAATATTTCGCCAGGTGCATTGACGACAGTTATCGTAACCGCATTTCTTTTGTATTATAAGCATTTGATGCGACAAGGCGGCGATATTTGGGCCGTCATTTGCATCTAATTCAGATACAATAAAGGTCAATGCAGCCGATGATAATGTCAAAATACATTAAATAAATCTCATTTTTAGCAAAATAAAAGTGTTTTATAGTTTTGTGGATACCGACAATTAGTTCAATGATCAGAAAACCAATCAGCCTCGATTGTATGGGATAGCTAAAAAAGACGAATTTTTCCAAAGTTTTCTGTTGACAACACTCCAGGACTTTCTCGGTAGTCCACCAAGAAATACCAATTTGCAGGTTTTCGGTAACCCCTCCCAAAAAAAAAACATTATCTCGAGACCTTTTTTCCCTCACACCTTCCGTCTTGTCCAAAGCTATGCGTTTTGGTTTTTTTTTTCCTGAAAGCAGCTTCAGTGATTTCTTTTATTTTCGGATATGTTTTGGAGGTAGCCCATGCGAATATTTCGTCCATATAGACACATGACCAAAAAAATTGTCGACATTGAATTTCAAACCTAAAAACCACTTTGGATGGCCTATTTGGAAAGTGAAACGGAAGTAAACTTTTATGGAGAAAAACCAGGCGAAAAGATAATTTGCGAAGCGTTCTGTCTCGTTCGAGCATTTCGCAAAGCATTCGGACCCTTTGCCATCCCTTTTTTCCGATTATACATTAATCCGTGAAAAATAAAGGACTTATTTAAGTCTCAATATTTTCTAATTCGATCAAGTAGTTTTAAGGACTCCCAGGGCATGGCATTTGGCATGGCAGAACTACCTGTCAATGCTAGAAAATCTTGAGAATAACTCTGTGGTTTCCTGTTCAACCAGTAGTGATAAAGGCTTGAAATCCGAACCGAAAGTTTTGCATAAAATCGCCTTTTTTGCCTTTTCTGGTTCTCTTATCATTGTATTTTATAGTCTTTACTTGATAAAGGACTTTAATAGCTAAAATTCATCCATACATTAGATATGTATTAGCGCAATCTATATCTTCATACGAGAATCGAGTGCTTACTCTTTCAAGAATTTTTTTTTCAATTTCACATGTTCTGATTGTTTTTTTTCTTTTGTTTAATCAACAAACGTGTTTTCTGCATTTTAGGACTCAAGTTTTAGAAAATTATATATTTCTTTTAAATATAAAAAATTTAAAAGCGATATATTTAAAGCTGAAGACAACAATTATTAATAACAGATTTTTAAAAAATCAATATATAATTATTTCAGTAAAATATATACATTACATTCATTAAAATTGAACATTTGTAAATCATTAATTGATTAATTCAAATTTTCGTCATAAATTGATTTTTTCACAGAATATTACCATTTTGTCGTACTGAAGTACAAAAAATTTGCTTAAAAAACGCAATTTTTGATAAAAATTGCTCACAATATGTAGAGGGAAACAACATACAGTAGACTCTCGCAAATTCGGCTCTTTTAAGATCGGGCTACTTTTTAATTCGGGCAGCGGTTACATTTGAAAAAAGTTTGTTGTCATTTTTAAAGTTCGATTATGATTATCGAATGAATCAAATATGCTCAAATTTGGCATGGTTTGTCTTAGTTGTGATGTGATTTTGCATTATTGAGGGATTTTCATGCAATTTACGATATATATCAGTGTGTAAAGTCAATATCTATATGCACATGAATAAAAAATCGTTGCATTTCAAAAAGTTTGTCGCCCGAATTTCTGTGGAATTCGGCTGACATTTCGGTCCTATATGCCCGAATTTGAGAGAGTCTACTGTAATTTTATTTTTCTTACTAGTATATTTACTTTATCCATTTTTAAACAAAATACTTACGAAAATCTATTGTTTTTGATAAAACTCATTCTTTTTGTGTTACATATTTCCATAAACACTTTTCAAAAATAAAAATAAATAAATAAATAAATGCTTTAAAAAGTTATGCATTTCTGTTAGTAAAATTCAAAATATTCTATATTTGTTAGTATAAATAATTTGAAATTGATTAGAAATAATTTATAACTCTGTCTTCTAAGAAAGATGGTTCTAAACTACTTAATTTTCCGTCTTTAAAGAAAATATTACAAGATAATTATTATATTATGTTTATTATTAAGAAAATATAAGATTTCCTTAATAATAAACTAATTACCGAATTTAATTCTTACTAAATACAGTAGAGTCTCGCTATAGGCCATCGCTCTATAGTCCACAATTTATCGACCGTTGATTTCAAAACACTGATTTTAAGTTAGGTTATGTTTTTTAGTATGCGACATGCATAATTATTTTAATATTTTTGACAAACTTTATTAAGTACCGTCGTTGCGGGTGACTTTGCACGTTTTTTCGCTGTTTTTCAACTTTTCCCTCTAAAAGTGGATAGTTAAAGTGAAGGGAGGGGGGTTTTTGAGTAAAATTATTTGTATTCAGTTGTTAATGAATGGATTTTGTGCCACTAGCATTAATTTTATAAAATTTTACTATGTTTAAAAAAATCAAGAAAAAAGGCTTGCACTGGGGATAAGGTGCGGGTGACTTTGCACTTTTTAATAAATACTAAAAGATCAACAATTTCTGATAATAAACGACAATGAAGATCTTCACATCTAAGGGTAAGATGCACGAGATCTACAAGATGACATGATCGCCATCTTGATTTGACGTTTCTGTCCGCCATTTTGAATAACTGTCAAAATCTAAAACAGGTTCGATTGGTTTGAAATTTTAGAATGTTGTAGCTGATATCAAGACCTTTTCAGAACGTATCTATGTTCCGGTCTACGTCAAGTATTTACCTTGATACAGAGGCTCAAAGTTTAAAAATTTGAAATATTCATATTTTGGCGATCTTTATTTTTTAACCCTGAATTTTAAAACCCAAACGAAATGCCTCAGTAAGCATTAGAAATGGTTGAGGCTTTTATTTTATATATTTATTTACTCTTACATAATTAAAAAAAAAATAAATGAAAAGTGCATTTATTTGTTTTTTTTTATTTTTTCATCTTTGCAAAAGTTTTTCAGATCTTCAAATAATATGCTGTTATAAAGAAAAACATTACTTTTCTTTTTGTTTGTTATTTAGATCTCATCGTCTAACGATAATACTGCCTTTTTTGTGATGGTTTCGATAAAAGAAGCTCTCCGTAGTTCTGTATTAATGAAAATGTCAAAATTTTGAACTTAGAGCCTCAGTATCCAGACAATCGCTTGACCTAGGTCGGATTTTATATATGTTCTGAAAAGGTCTTGACATCAGCCAGAACATACTAAAATTTCAGCTCAATCGGATAAGTTTTTTGTTTTGACAGTTATTCAAAATGGCGGACGGAATCGTCAAATCAAGATGGCGACCACACCATCTTGTAGATTTTGGTCATTTTATGTCAAGTTATAAAAAAATTGGATAATTTTTGGCCAAATACTTCTATAATAAAGCTTAAGAAAGTCCATTACAAGCAATTTTATAATATAAATCATGCGTTCTTAGGAAGATAATAGGGAAAAAAATATTTTAATAAAAATAATAAACAAAATCGAAGTGGATTATTCTAGCCAGATAAATTTAGAATAGATTTGGGCAATTTACTTCTCTGAAATCGATTTTGGAATTGCATCTTCAGATAACTTTTTCGCGGAGTCGTTTTTTGACAAAATACCTATACTAGGATTTCATTGACTATTACTGAAACTACAAGAATCCTTTTGAGGATCATTGTACCTTACTTGGTACTTAACATATCCCTATATACTTTGACATGGTAGTCCGGATCGGCGAAGACTATCAATAAGTGCTAGAATTTATGAAAGTCTTACGGACAGCAGAGTGCAAAGTCACCCCCCAAGTGCAAAGTCACCCGCAACGACGGTAGTTGTGATAATTGTGATCCATAATGAAGAGAGCGAGGACAAGTACCACAATCGCAAAGAAAGTGGAAGCCATCGAGCAATTTCAATACTAAAAATCGTTGATAATTTTAAAAAATTACATGGACTATAGTGCGACCCAAGTGTCAAATTTGAAACCAAATATGGACTATAGCGAGACTCTACTGTAAAGTAATTAAAAACTAACCACATACATAATGAGGCCTTAAATATTTTACTGATTTATTATATGAATGCGTGGCTAAATTGATTAGATTTACTAAACAAAACTTAATCTTCATTTTCATTTTTTTTTAATAAAATGCTGATAACAAAAAATTATAAATTAACAGATTTAGTTTAATCTAATTTTAGATTTTTTTTCAATTTTATCAGTCCATTTTTTTTTTGCTGATACAATCGTTTGTTTCATTGAATGTATAAGGTCCCCTGTTTGATATTTATTGTTTTTTTCTCACAATTTGTCAGAAATTAGTTTTATAGATTGATGATTTTAGTATCTATTTTTATGGATGTATTTAGTTTTTAAAGGATTTTCAACAAAGGATATTGGTTAAAATAGGTCTAAAGGCCTAAGACCTTGGTAACCCCCCTAGGGTTGGTAATGGGAGATAAAATGAAGTAGGGGAGACTGGGGCAAAAAGTCACAAATAGAAAATTTTAAAATTCAATATCTTCCGAGATAAATAAGATAGCGGCTTAAAATTTTTTTCCATAGTTAGCCTCCATAGGTCTTCTTCAATGTCGTAAATGTGTTAGAATTTGAACAAGGAATTTAGAAAATAAAAAATATCGAAAGTTTTAGCCCTATTTTTGAAATATTTTCCGTGCTGAAGATATCAAATATTAGCTATACTTATTTTAAATTTGATGCACTGGTGAATATTTCCCAAATTATCTTGATATTCTTTAAATACGAAACCGCTATCTATTTTAGAATTTTACAAAGATTCTTTTCTCCAGAAATCCTTTGATTAAAAACGTCTACTTGGGGTAAAAAGTAACAAAAGCTATGGAGCAAAAAGTAACAAAAACCAAAACAATTTCTAATGTTCCACGGCGAAAAAAAATGTCAATGCTATGTGTCGCCGCTTGTTGTTTGCATTGGTCAAACGATTTGCAGTCTTTTGTGTGTTTTTAAGTAAAATAGCTTAAAATGCGTTTTTCTCGCTCAGATAGAGAAAACGGTGTTTTACAAAGGTGGAGAAGAATAAATTTCCTATGAAAATATGTAATCTCGGTATTTTACTTAAATTTACGGAATCCCGTAATACAGCGAATCAAAATGTGATAGTATCTTATGCCTGATACTATTTGCCCCAGCATTTTTGAGAATGATCACAAAATTACCTTTTAGAAAACAGCTCGATAAATATATTTCCTTACAAAATAGAAGAAAATTGCTTTCACAGAGTTGTAGAGCGGTAAATTTCCTAAAAAACTGTGCTAATTAGAAATTTTGGAGTGTTCGGGTAGCTTGTAAAAAAATAAAATATCCGCTTTGTGACTTTTTGCCCCAGTCTCCCCTAGTGAATGTTTTACTGACCAATATTTTGCAATTAAATTTTTTTGTTAACCAAAATGTCTATTTTGAAGCAGAAATACTATAACCAGGTAAAAATTACATATATACAGTCATGCAAAATTAAGAAAAGACATTTTCAGATTTATTGGGCAATTTTTTATGATGTTTTTCTCCCACTTGACATTAAAAGCCACGAAAGCCCAATATCCTTGAAATATATCGCTATTATTTATACCACTTGATGGATTGTCCAATCAATATCAGGAACACCAAAAATTGTGATAAAAACAGTGAGAATTGGAAAAGTTTTAGCTGAACTCTAGCCTAGAGCTGGCGTAGAGTTTGCCTAGAGTACCTTTTTGTGGCTTCTTTATCAAAGATTTAATAGATATTTTTCTATTTACGGAGAAACTTGAGTATCGTTTGAGATTTCCTGGCACACGAGAGATTACTTTTAAAATATCAATTTCCACGTGAGTCAATATAAGCTTTCTCCAGGGAAAAAGGATTGAAAAAAAAATTGGACAGAGATGAGTGGGTGAAATTATGAAGAAATTGGTTTGAGGTGGCGTCAGTTCATGACCTTGAAAGAGTCCAATGGGGAGTTTACTCTGGTTCAAGGCCTGTCTGAGAGACTCCGCTATTGACGGAGGAAGGGAAGTTACTTCAACTTCCAGTGAGTTCTTTCCCCCTCAACCAGAGAAAATGCGCATGAACAGACGGTAGAGACAAAAATCTACCGTGAAAATTGTGTATTTGACCAAATGATTTAACATGCAAATGTTTTTAATTTGCGTCATTTAGATTTCATTAGCCCCAATGGGGCGCAAGCAAATGACTGCCTTTTGTCTGCAGGGGAGATGTGAAAATGCGTAATGCCCATACGACGATGATAGTAAACAATTTGAAATGATAAAATCGCAGAATTGTTGATATTTGATCATGGCACAAAGACACAAATTTGTATTGATAATCTCAATTTGAGGGAGTTTATTTGAAGAATGATTTCAAAAATATTTACTTATTTCCTATAAGATTGACTGTGTGAAAATTGTGTTTAATATTGATCAACGTCAATTGCAGAAAAACATATCGAGCCAAAAATTAAACTGATTTTGTTTTTGTTTACAGGAAAATGATTCTGCTCAAAATAAAGACTGGTTCTGGGAATGGAGTAGTCGACCGGATCAGCAGCCACCAAAGTAAGTTTAAATTCATTTTTTGAGATATTGTGTTTGAAATGCATGAAGAATAATATTTTTCCTGCATTTTTTTTTTGTTAAATTATGATTTAAAAAAAAAAGTGTTTTGGAAAATAATTTCTCATTAATTTAAATAAAAAGATTATGGAAGAAGATAATACAGATAGATACATTTTTTTTCTTTTCACAATAATCATTTATTAATACCTAAGTGAAATAAAAACGCTTATTATACGTGGAATCAGGGGCCTATCAAGCCTAATAAAAAGTGAAGCTGTTTTTCAATTTCCCTTGTAAAAATTTTGCAGCTATTGCACCGCGACTTAAACAAATTTGCTCGTAGTTCTTGTATAATTTTGGCGAACATTATAAAATATGTATTTTTAGATAGCTTTTAACGAAAGATTACGAAATATATCAGACTGATAAGTCAATTCTCTTTAGGAAAAAACTTTCCAATAGTCTTCAGTGTCTCTATGCAAAAACGTATGGAAAAATGAAATGTCGAGAGTCCCCTGCGTGGAATAATTGAAATTGATATTTATTTTTTTTGTCAAATTTCCATAACTTTTAATATCTCCATATATTGAAGTTAATGATTTATAAACGATGAAACTTACGATAAGATCATATTGACTTTGTTTTGAACCTCTATAATTTCAATTTTCAAATGATTTTCTATAAGATATTTTTTCGAGCTAACTTACAGTTTATTTTAGTTTATTTATTTTAGTTATTTAATCTTGATTCAAAAATATCTTATTTTTGGCTCATTTTTAAGGAAAGAAAAGCCTATCTGAAAATTTCATCTCCTAAAAATTTGTTAAAATAAAATTACGACAAATGCTGATTGAAGTGACTAATTGTAATTGATAAAATGACGAATTTCTTACAAATTTTTAGTGCGTTATAAAGTCAACAAGTATCGGAAGTTTGAAAAATGTGTGAGGTATACAAATTTTACGCAAACATTATGGTAAGTGTGCCAAATTTCGGCATAGTTACATGCAAGCGCCAAAGTCTCAAATTTGAAATGTAATATTTTTAATTCAAATCGAAGTTTTTGTAACTTAATTTTAAGGAATGTTGCTTGGAACCTTGTAGACAGTTTATCATCTTTATTTTCCCTAAAATAATTGAATAAAAATGTAGACATAGCTTTGGTGGCTTATTTCGGCCACCATCATTTAGTTCCTTGCCCATCTGGAATTCTTCCAATGTATTTTTTACATCATCTAGTTTGTCGAAGCGATATTTTTTGTTATTTTTCGAATTGTATAATCTCTAGAGTATGCAAAAACTAAAAATTCATGGAAATTCGAAGAACAAAAAAATTGGGCGGAATTTCAAGCTGGCCGAAATTTGGTACACTTATCCTAAGAGCTATATAGACACACCTGAGGATAAACCGAGTCAATGGAGGGCCTATTTCTTAATTGACTTTTTGATTTTTTTTTTGGAAAGCTCATGAAATTTCCAATCCAACTGCACCGAACTTAATCGGCAATAAATCGGTAAAGTACCCGTGCATCACTTTTTTTTCGAAAATTTTTATTTATTGATCGTATATATTTTTCGATCTAGAGGCTGAACGGTAGAGATATCAACTTCCAGTTTTCGGTGACCGCTTCATATTTCTATACTGGGAATTTTTCCTCCTTTTTCCTTCAATCTCCTTCAACCCTACCAAAACCATATATTTTTTGGAGTTTCTCTAGAAAACAACACCAGTGATTTCTTTTATCTTCGGATAGAGTTAATCCATGCGAACATTTCGTCCGCTTTAAACCACTATGGAGGGCTTAGTTTTTAATGCATTTGCTTAAATTTGGAAATACAGTGCCCGCTTCTTAATCCGGATGATTGGGGGACAATTTGACAGATGTCCGCTTCGTAATCCGGATGGATTTTTTAAATTTGTTCAACGTCTCGAAAATATAAGACAAGGTTTTTTTTTCGAGAATTAGAATAAAACGGAATAAACGTAAACGGAAAGTAAAACGTATTATCCTAATCCCAATTTTAATCATGGAATATTTATGATCTAAGTTTTGATTCTGCTTACCAGCTTTTTTTTTATTAAAAAATGTATCAAACTTCGAATTTAAAACTTTACAATTTAAAATTTTTTTATTACAAAAAAATAAAAAATAAAAAAAAGATTTTAGAAGAGCGATAATTTTTGAATATTTTAATATTTTTTAAGATCGAAATTTATTTAAAAGAAATATTATTTATACGTAGGGCAAATTAAGCTAATTCAAAACCTGCTCCAAATGGGAATTTTTCGCTACTCCAAATGGAAACGTTTTCACGATAAATACAGTACTAAATTACTGTATTTATATATTTTCTATACCACAGTTTCATTATTTAGTTAATTTTGCTCCAAATAAAGCGAAAATCCATTCATGTTCACAAATTTTAATTTGTTAATTTCTCAGAAAGATTAAAAATGTACCTTTTCACCATCGAACTTTTCATCGATCGACCATGTTTTCCAATGAAAAGCACAATAAAGTGACTTGTTTATTCGTTTTGTTTAACATTTATGTCATATTTCTGGCTAATTTGATTTAAATTAAGTGCTAATCTTTATTGTTAACGGTATGTAAAGTTTTCAAGTGAAATAATTACCTATTTCGTGAACAAAAAGGGTTGTTCTGAAGTATCTGCAAATGCTTCAATAGGAAACCCGGAAAATATGATTTTTTTGGAGAGATTTTCTTATTGTTTTAGATGGGAAACCATCAGACCAGGAATAAGAACAAATCCTGCTCTCAAGAGCAACTCAACAAGGTTTTGGAAGCCTTTCATCGCGGTTTCACTTACACAGTTTGTCTCCAATTAGAAACTTTCCCTTGTCTCCATTTGGATTAATTTGTTTCTAATCGATGCATTTTGCACTCGTATATTTTTCTTGTGTTTAAGAAATTTTCGAATTATATCTAAAGAATTTTCACTAAACAGTAACATTCTAGAAGAGTGATGAAGCAAATTTATGTAATTCTCTTCAGAAAAAATAGGAACTTAATTGTGTTGAATCTTCTGTCAAAGTTAAAGCGTCTGGAAATGGTTTTGAATTAGGCCATTTACCCGATATGATAAATTTAAAGCGATAAATTCAATCTCTTATCAACAGACTTTAATTTTTCTAGTTGTATCTTTATTGAAGATTAATCTAAAGAGTAATTTTAATTTTGTTTTGCAGAGATTGGAAATTCCAGCATCCCCAGAGACGAGCTCAAGGATATTCCGTGCGTCTGGCACGCGTTGGAAAGAATTCCCTGTTTTCAAAAGAAGTGCTGTATTCACTTCTGCTCACCAATGTCTTGTCCTTGATTCTTGGTGCAGGATTTGGGTGAGTATTACTAACTTTATAAAGAACTGATGCAGATGGACTAGGACTAGGGATTATTTTTATATTTGACCAATATTTTGCAGAATGTGGCTCAGTAAACGAGGAATTTTGCTCACTCGTGTGTCTATTGAATGAGCAGGAAAGTTTCTCGCGCTATAATAAAGTGGCGACCCAGGCTAAATGGATGGACAGATTTGACGATTGGAGGAGATTTTTTACACACATTTTGCAGCATAAAATAAAATATTAAGATTACATTATTTACTACTTTTTACAATGATATCAAACAGAGAAATATTTTAGAAAAAAAAATGTCGGATTCTTGTCCATTTTCTCATGCTTTTTGCAAAATCCTTCCGTAATGTCTTAAAAAAAATGAATAAATAAATAAAAAAAAGAAACAATGAATAAAATAAAAGTAAAACAGGACTTCTTTTGCCAATTCGGTGTGTCTATTGATGGGAACAGTGAAATAATATCGTAAAACTTTTTGGATAGAAGGTCATAGAGAAAAATTTACATGTAGAAATGTTTTGCACTTCTTTTATTTATGATGGAAAATTAAGCAAAAGAGCTGAATTATTTATTTTTCATGAATGTGATAGATGGCAGAAGTGGAACAATCATTAATAAGATTTGATTTTTTTTTTGGTACTTTTATACGCGTCTGTAAAGTGAACGGAGAGAAGAGGTAAATCCAAATTAGTCTCTAATATATTATTCCTCTTTTTTATAGTAGAACTTTTATAAAATACACTGTAACTACTAAAAAAAATCAACATTATATCCCAATCCAAAACTCAAATTAGTGAGAAATTTAGTGTGTTAGTACAGACGAAAAAATATGGATAAAAACTTATTAAAAAAAATATATTTAGTTTATTTGATATAATGATCCAAGAATAAATATCTCTTATATATTGTAATACTTCTAAACTGCAAATTAGAAATATACATTGCATAACAATTTATCAAGTTTGAGAGGAAAATAAATATTTGTGAAATGATTTTGAATGGTATTTTATTCCGTTGCTAGAATCAATTTCTTGCGTTCAATTTTTTTTAGGGTTTTAGCAATTTATTGCAAAGGTCCGAAATGGTGAGTAGAAAAAAAATTATTCTTTGCAAAATTTTGGTTTGATCTGACGAGATCAAATTTCTTCTTAGACCATATAAGCTGAGTTGAGATTCTCTAAACTAAAGAATCGCGAGCTATGTCTAAGTCTGACCCATTCTCTCGTATTCAAATCTAAATTGAATTTGTCTTGATGATCATACTTGACACAAATTCAATTTAGATTTGAAAGCAAAAAAAAGAATTTTCATTTTATAAAATTTTCCTGATCTAAAATGGGTGGAAGAGAGTCATACCACATTTTCATTGATTTAATTTGAAGTTCTAAATCTAAATTGAAGACTGAAATAGAAAATTCCATACCTTTCTTTTTCAAATATATTGCTTATTTTTATATCACACTTCTCGCACTAAAATCTAAATTGAATTTGAACAGAGTATTTATCAATTTTTCTTTTTATCTGTTGTGGAATTATAGATCAGAAAAATTTCATGAAGTCGAAATTCACCTCTCTTTCTTTTTTAAACGTTTTGCATATACTTGTCTCACTCTTTTAACTTTTCTTATTTTAAACAACCCACTAAATTAAATTTAGTTCAGCGCAATTTTGAGACCGAAAGAGTGGGATAGACTTACGCAAATCTTTTTCGACAGAGAGGGACGCGAATTTTGATTTCATGAAATTTTATCGATCTAAAAAGGGTGCCGAAGGCACAAACAATAAAAGATTATTTACTTCTGTGCTGCAGTTAACCGTTTGAGTTCACATTATCGAGAGATGTTTTTTCTTTCATTTTCCTGCCTCATCTTCTTTTTTTTTAATTTTAATTTAATTTTAATTATTAAAGAATCTACTATAAATCGATATTTAAGTAAAATTTGATTTTTTTTAACCGAAAATTTAAATATTTAACTTTGAGACACACTTTTTGGGAGAAGTGTTATTATTTTTATTATTAGAGTAGCCTAATGACCAGCGCACAATGATTTTTGTTTTGTAAATATGTTATTGACTTCAATGAGAGTGAATGAAACCTACATGTAGTCATCTCGCTCACTCTCATTGAAATGTCAAAGACATGTTTACAAATCAAAAGTTATTGTGCGCTAGGCATAATTCAGAACCTTCTTCAAATGTGCAATGTTTTTTATTAAAACTTATCAATATGAATAGATTTTCGATTTTTATTGGAGCGCTAAGAATCAGATAATAAGTTGCGACATATATAAATTAGATATAAAAAATTATTAAGGGAGAGTGGGGTGGTCCACGCAGCTTAACTTTTTTTCAGGACTCGTTTACTAAACGAATAATAAACAATATTTCAACTAACTATGATCTGTAAGTTTCTCTTAGATATGGGCTATCTAAAAATATATAGCATAATTCGTAGATAATTATTTATTGACCCAAAAACGTGTATTTATAGAAAATAATGCGTGCATAATACTTCCCCACCTTCCTCTACTGTGTTTATTAAAGAAAAATTACGTAGGGGGAAGCGGGGCACTTATGAATTGGGGCACCTTTAAACTAGGACTTTTCAGTTAGAGGATTGGTCTAATAATGTTGGAGCAATTTTTCTCGCCCAGCAAAACTGAAGCTATCCATTTCCAAAGAAAAAGGAAGCTGATAGAAAACCCAGGACTATCAATCTATAATCAGTCAATTGAATATAAGAATTCGCATAGGTTCCTTGAAGTTATTTTTGATAATAAATTAAACTGAAAGTCCCATGTTGATCACGTTAAGATTAAATGTAGTAGAAATCTCAATATTATCAAGTGTATTTAAAATCAAAGGTGGGGAGGTGGAAGAAAGATCTTATTAACTTTGTATAAATCTTTAATTTTATCTCAATTAGATTATGGTGCAATAGTGATAAATTCTGGATCTAAAAGTATTTATATTACAAAAGCTTGATTCGATTCATAACAGTGGAATTAGAATGTCAATAGGCGCCTTTAGAACAAGTCCGATTAGTAGTATTCTCTGTGAATCATGAATATATTCTCTTCATCACAGGAGAATGCTATTAATATTACAATATGGCATCAGAATTATAGGACTCTATGATCATATCGACGGTTCCATTCCATACTATTCTATCTCAGAATGACAACATTTCAGGAGAGCCATTTGAAGTTGGCGATTTCCTATGCTGCCCGTGTAATTTTTTTTTCGAAAAATGGAATATCTCGATCTCGTTACCCGAACGCCGGATGACTACCAAATTTTCACCAGTTGTAGATCTCGGTCCCAGGAACAACATATCTCTCGGAGTAATATAATTCTAAGTCGACTTAGAATAGTATGGAATGGAGCCGTCGATATAAACCATTCTCTTTTCGTTAATTCCAATAATACATTAGCTCAAAATGGAGTAGTTTTTCAATTTAAAAAATTATGTCAAGAATTTGCAATTCCTATTGAAAATATTTTTAAAAGTAAAAGACTACAATGGAATTCTCAAAGGCCATCTTCCATCCACACTGAAGCTAGTCTATCAAATTATTACCAAAAAGACGATAAAAAGTAGAAATATGAATTAGAAAAAATATTTTTAAAATATAAAGATCATGAAATAATTTTTTGCTGATGATTCTAAAACTGAAAATTACTCAGGAATTGGAATTATATATAATGACAGTGTATCGCAGACTCGACGTATTCCTCAAGAATATGCTCTATTTTTTCCGCGGAAGCATATGCAATTAAAACAGTTCTAGAAGAATTTATATCAAATAAAAGTTTCCAGAATAATATTGCAATTTTTACAGACTCTTTAAAAGCGTTGTACAATCCGTTTCTAATCAGAAAAATCGAGAGTCTCCTATTATTATTGATATAAACCTTTTAGCTAAAAGAGCTAATTTTAAAATTTCATTGATATGGATCCCTGGACACTCAGGGATTGAGAGAAACGAATTAGCTGATCAAGCAGCGAAGGGAGCTTATGAACAGGCTGTTGATGATATCTTTTCAATTCCGCCCAATGACTTAAGGGCTTATGTGAAAAAACAAATTCTAAATAAATGGAATGAGGAATGGATATCGTCAGCAGCTGACCCCCATACGGGATCAGTAAATAAATTATGGAAAATCAAACGAGATATATCTCCCTGGTCAAGTTCTATCAGAGAAAATAGAAAAGAAGAAACATTACTCACTACACTAGAATTAGGATCGGCCATTCGAGAACCACTCATGGTTATCTAATGGAGAGAGGACACTTACCTCCAGTCTGCGATGTCTGCCACGTTATTTCACTTACAATGAATCATTTAATTTTTAATTGTGCAAAATATGATAGAGAAAGAACTTTAAATTTAATCAATCAAAATCCTAAAATTGCTTTATCAAATGATGAAAATGAATTTAAAAAATTAGTTGAGTTTATAAATTCTACAAATTTAAATCAAATACTATGTAACGATTTTTTTGTATTATACGATTACACGGGAAATTCGTCCCGTTAGAGAAATCCTTTAGGAGCCTTTATGGCTTCGCAAGTTTTCTGAGCTAAATTTTATCATAATACGGTCCAGTTTCATTTAAAATACAAGAAAGACTCCTATTTCAAAGATGCCCTCCTTCTTCCTATTCCCATTAGAAGTCGAGAAAATTATCATTTGGAGCAGGTTCTGATTTAGGCCAGTTTACCCTTTTTTCTCAATCGATTTGACGAAAACTTGGATTTATTTAAAAAGTCTTGAAATTCTCAATGCCTTTCAAAAAATTTAAATAATTAAAATATTCATCAAAGAAAATAGTTTGCATTACTAAAGGTGGGTTCTTTAGCACCTTTAACACGCGCGATTTATTTTACGTTAGTTGCGAATTCATACGGTTTTTTTCAGGTCCCACCAATAATGCTTAATTCTGGGAGTCCCTGAACTCCCAAAGGAATGCTTCTGGTGGAGTCTAAAAATACTTTAGCTGCATTTGAGTGATTTCAGTACTTAATACATCAGATTCAGTAAAATCTTTGATTATAAATTTATCCTCATCTACATCTTTTTCTTTACTAGTCTAAATTGCCCTGTTTTCCTCTATACACTCAGTCCCGGCATTAAGTCCTTCGGGATTATGCACCTGACGGAATTATGCACACACAATTATGCAAATTTGCCTACCATCGGGAGTCAATTTATGAAATCATTTTTGAAATACGCCTGAATGCATACTATGTTGCTACGACCTCCCTGAAGCTGGCCGAAGGCCAGCCGAACGCGGGTTTGTGTCTTGGCTAAGAAAACCCGTTGCAAATTCAAATATTTTTTGTGTGTCTCGGCTAAAAAACACTGAGAAAAATTGAAATAATTATATAATAATGAAAAGAAAATTGCGGAAAATCTGTTTTTCATTGAAAATTATGGTGTGTGTCTTGGCTAAAAAGAAATTGATATGTACAATTTCCCAACTTTTTCTCTCTGAAAATTCTTTACGAACATAAAAAAATTTTGAACGAGTTCTCTGGTAAGTAACCATTTCAAAGGATTTATTTTCCCTAACAAATCTCTTTGTTTCCTGGACTGATCATCCTGGATGTGATACATGTATGCAAGTTTAAAGAAAAGTCGTGTTTCACCAATGGTTTCCTTCTACTAAATTTTTCCCTACGGGGTTGCCATTTATCTCACTACCCAAAATAGATAGCCCACTAAATCTCTAATAAAATGTACCATGTGCCATGCCTGACAAATCCTTTGTTTCCTGGACAGATCATCCTGGATGTGATACATGTATGCAAGTTCAAAGAAAAGTCGTGTTTCACCAATGGTTTCCTTCTACTAAATTTTTCCCTACGGGGTTGCCATTTATCTCACTACCCAAAATAGATAGCCCACTAAATCCCCAATAAAATGTACCATGTGACATGCCTGACAAATCCTTTGTTTCCTGGACAGATCATCCTGGATGTGATACATGTATGCAAGTTCAAAGAAAAGTCGTGTTTCACCAATGGTTTCCTTCTACTAAATTTTTCCCTACGGGGTTGTCATTTATCTCACTACCCAAAATAGATAGCCCACTAAATCCCTAATAAAATGTACCATGTGACATGCCTGACAAATCCTTTGTTTCCTGGACAGATCATCCTGGATGTGATACATGTATGCAAGTTCAAAGAAAAGTCGTGTTTCACCAATGGTTTCCTTCTACTAAATTTTTCCCTACGGGGTTGTCATTTATCTCACTACCCAAAATAGATAGCCCACTAAATCCCCAATAAAATGTACCATGTGCCATGCCTGACAAATCCTTTGTTTCCTGGACAGATCATCCTGGATGTGATACATGTATGCAAGTTCAAAGAAAAGTCGTGTTTCACCAATGGTTTCCTTCTACTAAATTTTTCCCTACGGGGTTGTCATTTATCTCACTACCTAAAATAGATAGCCCACTAAATCCCCAATAAAATGTACCATGTGCCATGCCTGACAAATCCTTTGTTTCCTGGACAGATCATCCTGGATGTGATACATGTATGCAAGTTCAAAGAAAAGTCGTGTTTCACCAATGGTTTCCTTCTACTAAATTTTTCCCTACGGGGTTGTCATTTATCTCACTACCCAAAATAGATAGCCCACTAAATCCCTAATAAAATGTACCATGTGCCATGCCTGACAAATCCTTTGTTTCCTGGACAGATCATCCTGGATGTGATACATGTATGCAAGTTCAAAGAAAAGTCGTGTTTCACCAATGGTTTCCTTCTACTAAATTTTTCCCTACGGGGTTGTCATTTATCTCACTACCCAAAATAGATAGCCCACTAAATCCCCAATAAAATGTACCATGTGCCATGCCTGACAAATCCTTTGTTTCCTGGACAGATCATCCTGGATGTGATACATGTATGCAAGTTCAAAGAAAAGTCGTGTTTCACCAATGGTTTCCTTCTACTAAATTTTCCCCTACGGGGTTGCTGCAGATGTGACATCCCAAAATAAGTAGCCCACTTCATCCTGAACATGATCTACCATGCGTCATATGCGAAGGAATTCTGACTTCCGGTTTATAAGCCCATGACTCTGACCCATGTAAGAAAAACTCAATGAGAATTAATTTTTACTAAATAGTTAATTCTCCCAATTTTCTCCTACGGGGTTGCTGCAGATGTGACATCCCAAAATAAGTAGCCCACTTCATCCTGAACATGATCTACCATGCTTCATATGCGAAGGAATTCTGACTTCCGGTTTATGAGCCCATGAGTCATATGAGAGATCGACGCCGAGAAATTTTCGGCGGCTGCGGCTAAAATTTTAAAAATGTCTACGGCTCGCTGCGCGCCGGCGCGCCAGCCGAGGATATCGGCTGCGGCTCAACCAGGCGCGCCGGATTTTTTTCATATTTTTCGATTACAACCACTATTATACACCGATTGTCCTCAAAATTATAAATAGAAAACGTTTAGTAGCAATCAAAGCTTTTAAAGGAAAACCTATCAATTTTAGAATTGAGCATGACATTTGCCTATTACTAATAAAAAAACGCACAATAAAGTAAAAGGTGAATTTCATTGGCATGTGATAAGGAAAATAATTTTATCTGAATGGCAAAATGTCCGAAAATTTCCCAAAATGGGGCAAATTGAAACAAAACTGAAATTATTTCAGAAGAGAACAAAAAATGCATTTTTACTTACTCCAAAATATTTGTAATCAGGAAACATTGGACAAAACTTATCAAAACTGACATTTAACTTTTTAGATGAGCTCTTCGAAAACATGAGATATATTCACTTAGCATAGAAAATTTACTGCTTTACAACTTCCGAAAATATGATTTTCGAGTCATTTTATATCGATTCTCAAATGTACTGCGGAAAATATTGTTGTGATGTGTAACTTATTACATTTTTCTCTTGACAAAATGTTCAATTGATATAATTTTACAAAAAATATATATTCTACAATTTCGAGATGTTCTTCTACTTTACACTTCTACTTTAGAATTTTAATGCGATTCACATTGATGATCGCTAATAAACATACTAAGGGGTAATTTGCAAATTTGAATCACTAAATATTTAGGATTTGATCTACCCAAAATCTTTTCTAAATAGGATTGAATTAATTTCAATAGAATATGGTGGTAGATTTATTGAAAATCTGAAGATAGAAATTCTTAGTGATTTTTAGTAATTAATATTTGATTTTATCTCCTCATAATGTAAATTATTTATTAGAGCAGTAGCCTTAATATTTTATATATTTAGGACTTACTTCAGAACTTTTGTAAGATAAATACTAGAAACCATCTGAGTTGATTGTAGAAGCACTTCACCTAATTTTGGAAATTCCATGATTGATTTTAGAGGTTCTCTTAAATCAATTAGAAAACACTGGAATATGACCACTCATCACAAATACACTTGATTTTAGAAGTTTTCAGTTTGATTTTTATAAGTTTCTCAGAGTCAATCTAAAAACAAGTTTATTTATTTATTTATTAGTTTTGAGCATGAGCTCTGAGGATGTTTTTACAACATCATACTACCTTGAGCTGTGCGACTTTTTTAAATATATTATTGACCCTATTATAGTGAAGCTGTGGCTCTTTTGTGCAAAATCTTAACTTTTTAATATTTAAGAAATGTGGGCTTATTAATTTGACAACCAAAAAGTGACATTTAAAATTCCCGTAATGCATGGTTTTTACGACATGTTATTTGCCAATACTTTTTTTTGTAAAATTATTCCACTATTCTTTTACTAAATTTAATCCTTTTTAGTATAGATTTAAGGTTTTAGAATTAGAAATTTCTTAGATGAGTAAAAACGGATAAATTGGCTCATCCGCAAAAGGATTGCTTTTAAAAATCCTTTTTTGAATTAAAGTTTCTCTTTATGTAGTAGGGTAAAATAACGTAATTTGGAACATGATCCAAATGGAAATTCTTCACAACTCCATATAAAAATATAGAATTTTTCATTAATAAACACAGTACTAAATTTCCATTTACAATAATTTCTCTGTTGCAATCTTATTATCGGATTCTTCGTGTTCCAGATAAATCTAAATTCCATTCACATTAATAAGTTTTAGTTCAGGGGCATCTCGACATTAATTTTTCCATACGTTTTTGTATAAAGGCACTGTAACCTAAAGGTAAGTTTTTTCTTACGGAGAATTGACTTATCACTTTGATATATTTCGAAATTGTGCGTTTAAAGCTATCTAAATATAAATATTTCATAATATTCGCCGAAAATACAAGAATTACGAGCAAATTTGTTTAAGATGCGATGCAATATATGTGCAAAATTTTTACAAAGAAAAGTGAAAAATAGTTTTACTAAATATTAGGTTTGATGGTCCGCTGTTCTAATTAAAAATGTTCCTATTTTTGGGTCAGGCTCTGAATTGATTTATTTTACCCTGTCATGATTCTTTTGCTTAATAAGTTTGCTTTTACTATTAAAATCGGATATTCCGACCAACTGTTTCTACAAAAAAAAATATCAACAAATTATGAGGTGTTTTAAAAATAAATAAACTTGTTTTTAGATTGACTCTGGGAAACTTATAAAAATCAAACTGAAAACTTCTAAAATCAAGTGTATTTGTGATGAGTGGTCATATTCCAGTGTTTTCTAATTGATTTAAGAGAACCTCTAAAATCAATCATGGAATTTCCAAAATTAGGTGAAGTGCTTCTACAATCAACTCAGATGGTTTCTAGTATTTATCTTACAAAAGTTCTGAAGTAAGTCCTAAATATATAAAATATTAAGGCTACTGCTCTAATAAATAATTTACATTATGAGGAGATAAAATCAAATATTAATTACTAAAAAATCACTAAGGAATTTCTATCTTCAGATTTTCATAAATCTACCACCATATTCTATTGAAATTAATTCAATCCTATTTAGAAAAGATTTTGGGTAGATCAAATCCTAAATATTTAGTAATTCAAATTTGCAAATTACTCCTTAGTATGTTTATTAGCGATCATCAATGTGAATCGCATTAAAATTCTAAAGTAGAAGTGTAAAGTAGAAGAACATCTCGAAATTGTAGAATATATATTTTTTGTAAAATTATATCAATTGAACATTTTGTCAAGAGAAAAATGTAATAAGTTACACATCACAACAATATTTTCCGCAGTACATTTGAGAATCGATATAAAATGACTCGAAAATCATATTTTCGGAAGTTGTAAAGCAGTAAATTTTCTATGCTAAGTGAATATATCTCATGTTTTCGAAGAGCTCATCTAAAAAGTTAAATGTCAGTTTTGATAAGTTTTGTCCAATGTTTCCTGATTACAAATATTTTGGAGTAAGTAAAAATGCATTTTTTGTTCTCTTCTGAAATAATTTCAGTTTTGTTTCAATTTGCCCCATTTTGCAGCCGATATCCTCGGCTGGCGCGCCGGCGCGCAGCGAGCCGTAGACATTTTTAAAATTTTAGCCGCAGCCGCCGAAAATTTCTCGGCGTCGATCTCTCATATGACTCATTGGCTCATAAACCGGAAGTCAGAATTCCTTCGCATATGACGCATGGTGGATCATGTTCAGGATGAAGTGGGCTATTTATTTTGGGATGTCACATCTCCAGCAACCCCGTAGGAGAAAATTGAGGAAATTGATTCTTTGATATGTTTGCTAATTTTCTTCATTGGATTTATGAAAATACATGTAAATGTGATTATTACTGAGTTTTTTCAACTCCTACCTAGTGGTATCAATTAAGTGGATCAGGATATTTTGTTTGAAATTTGTATCTTTATGAATTATGTTTTGAAAGAAAATATTGGAAAATATGAGAGAAAATATTTTATTTTAGCCAAGACACGCACCTTAATTTTCATTTAAATGAAGTTTTTCCTGAATTTTCATTTCATTTTCCTGCATTTATTTTAATTTTTCTCAGTGTTTTTTAGTCAAGACACAAAAAAAATATTTGAATTTGCAACGGTTTTTCTTAGCCAAGTCACAAACCCGCATTCGGCTGGTCTTCGGCCAGCTTCAGGGAGGTGAATTTGTAGTAGAATATAATTAATTTCACTAGGACTGACACTTCTTTCTGACTCGGGTCTTGGTAATTTTTAAGTCATATACCAATACCAATGGGCCTAGTCTCAACTCTGGCGAAGGGTTGGACAAGCTTTCATACATTTCTGCCCATTGCCCTTTACCATTCTAGTTGCTCTGCGATAGCGGCGATAGCATAAAAATTTAGAATATATATTTTTTTATATCACCATGCAATTTAATCAAATTTCAGAATATTGTAGTCTAGGATATGAAGTTTACAAAAAGTCGCGGGGTTCCAAGAGAACCGGAGATAAGGGAGGCCAAAGTTCGCGGAATTCAAAACATTTCTAAGGTTATATTTAACCGAATTTGATGTGTAAGAACGCAAATGAAAGGTCCTTACTAAGCCCATAGTCTAAGCGCCACAGTTGAGAAAGATAAACCAATTTTCATGATATATAAATCACAATTATCGCGACATCCGCTTAACCTACTTTGATGATTTACTTCGGCACAATTTACGGACATTTTAAGAAGCTTAGGATTGTACGAAGCATGGGACCATTCCTCAACAGAATGAACTGATTTAAGCTTATCAATCACTTAATTTCAATGATGTGTAAATATAATGCTTCAATAGTTATTTCCATTGAATATTAATTTTTATTGATTTACTCTGAAATTTTTTTGTGAAATTCTGTTTTAAAAACTAATTAAATGGATTTATTTTTTTTTCCATTCAATTCATACTTTTCATAGACGTGATAAAAAAGCATATTTGTGTTTCATTAACTGATGTCCAAACCATCGAAATTATTTCATTGCCCAATTTAGTTTTTTGATACTGACAATAATAATGTAATTAAAATTTGCCTATATTGATTTTATAATGAAAACTTACACAACTAACCATTGAACAGGGAAAAATTACATTTAGTGCACCTTTTAGATCAGAAAAATTATATGAAATCCAAATTCAGATCTTTTTCTTTCTCAGAAGTTTCCTATACATCTATCTCCCTTTTTGAACTCTTCTTCTTCTTTTGAATGTCACAACAATTTAGTTCAGTTTCTTTTTGAATGCAGGCCAATGAGACAGACATAATGAAACTTTAGAGAAAGACAGAGACGTGAATTTTGATTTCATGAATTTTTCCTGTTCCAAGAAGTGTGCCAGAGGAACCTGAATTTCGACAAAAAACTAATCTAATTTAGATAATTTACTTTGAAGATAGTTTTGGGCAAAATGTACATTTTTTATTTTCCCCTTGCCAAAACTTTTGATAATGTTTCGGATTTTAATGGCTCCGGCACAGCTTTTATGTCAGGAAAATTTCATGAAGTCAAAATTCACATCACTTTCATTCTCAAACGTTTTGTCTATGTCTATCCTACTCATTCACACTCTTCTTCTTCTTCTTTTGAACACCACGCCAAATTAAATTTAGTTTAATCCAATTTTGTGCCCAAGAAAAATATTTTGAGAAAGAAAGTTACGCGAATTTTGATTTCATAAAATTTTACTGATCTAAAAGGTATGCCGGGTGCACAAACTTCTAAATTGAGTATTATTAAATTTTGATTTTTTCTTAAACAATCTTAAGTTTTTGTCCCTAATTTATACAGTGCCAGAACTTTTTGCAAAATCCTTTCTTTCTCTTGGGTGTTAATTTCACTCACGCTCCTGTGACTTGAGCTCTTCAATGGCATCCTTGTGCCAAGAAAAGCGCTAAAAATAAAATGTTATATACAATAGAAACATAATAATTTTATGCAATGTTTATGTGGAATTTGCTTTACAACATTCAAAATTGCTTCGTTCTACACATGCTTATTAATGACTTAATTTATCTAAAGAGACGAACATTTGGCCAGAGTCCTGCATTTATTAAGAGAAAGAACATTATGTTCTTGGGACAATCCTACGTTAAGTCCATGGGATTCTGTAGTTTATAGCATTGAGGACTATCAATATGATTTTGGGGGTCATTGTCGAGGGAATGCTGAATTTGGCATTTGTTGATAGTTTGCATATGGATCCTTTCTTGGCTTCCCTTTCCAAGAACTTGGCGCTATCCACATAATCTCTTGAATGAAGTGGAGGATTTTCAGAGATAAACCCTCTAGCAGACTTCATATTTTTTTCTATAGCATGTGCCAAGAATCCTTCCCATTAAACAAACTAATTCTCGTAAATTATTTTCATTCGCCATTCAATTTTTTTCTAGCCTCTCTCGCCTTATTCAAATCTAGATTTATTTGAAGATTGTACCCATCGGCAATGACTTTGGAAGATAAGTATAAAGCGATGGAAAAGTTCATGACCTTACGTTAATGATTTTCCTATGGAAATATATTTGCTATTGTTTTTATTGCAAGAACAGTAACAATTTCTTTCTAATATGAAATATAAACGATACAATGTGTAGGAATTAAAAAAAAAATAGTTTTAATTTTTTAAGCATTTGTTATTTCATGAAATAGGGACAAAATGTTTATATTTTGTGAACTTGACAAAAAAAATTTAAATCAATTAAAGTTAAATAAAAAGTTCAATTGAATTTATTATAATACTTATAAATAAATTAATCCAAATTGTCCAAGCGTTTTTTAATACAAATAGGAATAAAATATAAGCGACAAAGTGTCCCATTTTGCTGAATGTTCTAAGTGGTGACATAATTAGGGGAAATTGGCTATGCTTTGTACGATCCCAAGCTTCGTAATGAATGAATAAATGTAACTCCGCAATATATTTTAAGAACTGGGTACTTTCTCCTAGTTTTTAAAATATGAATGCGATGAGTCACATTTACTAAGAAACATAGAAAAATTTAGTCCTTACGAAGTTTGGAATCGTACGAAGCATGGGCACTACTAGTTATATTGAAAAATACCAAAGGTTTCGCCAATCAAAGACTGTGTAATTGAGTAAAAAATATGACGGGATTAAATATTTATTTACACAGATAACAGATATTAAATTGGCTTTTATTTCTTATATGTATTATTTTCTAATTTATTCTGCAATGACAGAAAACAGGTAATAAACTCAAAAGTTTTTTCGGCACGCTAGTTTTTTCAGCACTTCTTCAACAAATGCGGCCAATGAGCACAAGATACACTGGACTAAACGGTCTGAACTTCGACATGCTTAGCTAATCCTGGAACCATACGTGCACAAACCGATAGATTTCAATTAATGTAAATGGTCAAAAAAGATTGTTTTTTCCCTGGGTCATATATAACGCGAAAGAGTTAGCGATTAAAATCCTTAAAACGATTTTTATAGGTTAAAGACCCAACCTACACTAAAAAACATATATTGCTAAAATTTCTTCTTCAAAATTGGATTTATTTAAAAGGTCTTGAAATTTTTAATGATTTCGAATGCTTTGAATCAATTATTAATCCGTAAAAAGAAGTATTAATAAGGTAAAGTGCCCTCGAGTCGACCGGTTCTTCGACTTGACCGATGGTCACTATTTGAATGTTTGATGGTGAATTACTATAAAATTGTCACTGATTTGTATTTATTTATGGAATGATTGACCTATTAATGTTAGATCATACGCCAAATATTAGTGCAAATATAAATAAATTGAATAAATAACTTTACCGGTCGACTTGAGGGCACTTTACCTTACCCATAATTTAATCAAGAAGCACTGTCCTTTTTTCTTCAATTTAAAGTGGATTAGACAAACTTTTTTTTTACTTTTGTACATTGTTCTCTATATTTATTTCTACTTACAAAAACGTTTGATATCGTACTTCAAGAAAAAAAAAATTTAATAAAATAAATGTGGAAAACAAAATATTTGAGATGAAATATTGAAAACGAAATTTTGAAGACGAAATGGGGGAAACTGGGGCACCGCCAAACACGGGGTAGCACCAAGGTGTTTACATTCACACTTCACCTCCCTATAAGGTGAATCACTAAATGCATTTTTTAGGTTATGAGTCAAATTTCTTCCGAAACACATTCCGAAGAATAAGAAGAAGAATGAAAAAATATCATTTGACAATTCCGAATAATTACTGTGATTCTCTTATTTTCACAGCTATTGTAATCGACCGATTTGATCAATTGTCTTTGATAATAGTACGGAATATTTCTGATTTCATAAATTACCTTCATAAAACACAATTCTCAAGAAAAAGAACATTTTTTACGCAACTTATACTACGATGCGACGCTAATACCTTTCTGTATTGTAAAAGTGGTGGATTATTTTTGCTGTGGGTGTGTCGTTTTGTCACAAAATTATTGCACCCAGGATTGTTTTGAGACACTTCGGAAGAAATTTACAGGTAATTAGAGGATTTGCTTCGAATGCTGCAATAGAAAAGACTTCCCTGTATGACGAATCAGTGTAAATCAATTTCAGGGGATTCCTGCTGCTTGTTTAGTGTGAAGATTTTAGTATTGCTGCATCACGCAATCACCACAGGAGGACACAGGCATCGATCTTCGATGCCTTCTACATGCTTCAGACCCTAAGTCAAAGTACGTAACGAACGTTACGTACGTACGTACATTACGTTTTTGAATCCTAACACTTAGTAAATTCTCGCGTAAGCAATTTTAAATTAAAAAATAAGTTAGAAATCACATTAAATATGTTTCGTGATACTACTCTTGAAGGTAAAAGGTCATTAGAGAATTAGTGGGGTGCAAGAAGACGGTAAAATTCAAATCAAGAAAATTTATTTTTCCTGATTTGAAATATTTATTTTATTTGGTTCTCAATGGGTCAATATAAAGACATAGCATTTCAATATCTTCTATATACAAGGAATTATTTTATTTTTATAAATATATATAAGTAGCGTTACAAATTATAACTAATGCGTTAACTTGCGCATCTTGCTTTGCTCAAGCGACTTAAAATAACGGCGGCGCTTCTCAGCTTGCTTTCTATCGTTATCTTGCATTTGACTATTTAACACTCTCATTCTGATTTTTATTCTAAGCCTTGAAAATTCATCAATAATTTGTTCTAAATTTTCAATGACTGGTATTTTTTCAAGGCATTTCAGGGCATTTTTAATAGCTGCAGATGTGTTTGCGACAAAGTTTTTCTTAAATGAAAACTCTCCTAAACTGTGAACTTTTTTGAAAATGCTGTCCATCTTAGTGCATAGCTCCATGAGGTCGATGTTTGGAATTACTAAACCTCCTCGGCTTCTCGCTTCAACCCATGACGATCTTCCCTGTTCCTTTTCTTTTTTGTTTAAGGATTTTGATCCAATGCTGGTGTCGATTACCATGAATTTTTTAGCGATATATCCTGAATTTGGAGAGGTCAATGGAGCAGCCACAGAGTGACGTTGTGCCGGTGACATGTGTGGAACAGCCACAGTGTGAAGTTGTGCTGGCGAGAGCTTTGGAGGCTGCACAATTGAGAAGGATGCTGAATCTCTTGATTTCGGGCTTGATTTCGGGTCTTCAAATTGGGTTCGCGGAATTGATGGTACAGCTGAAAAAATATATCTCATAGTATGCAAGAAGTAATAAAATTTAGCAAACTTACCCTCATTTTTGAGCATTTGTCGCGCCCCCGGAAACATTTTCATGAAAACAGATGTTCTCATGAAATCTTCAGCTTCGAAGTGGTCTGAGCAAATGCGGGGAAATTCAACCTTTCCACCGCAAAAAGCCCTCCATTTGAGTTTTACATTCTTTTCAGCTGTTTTTTGAAGGCGATCAAAGGATAAATTCGTCTTTTTTTGCCAAATACATTATCACACAAAGGAACATCACATTTCTGCGACATTGTAAACGTTTACCTACCATTTAAAAACTTTGACAAGTTGCATATTTTATTTTTCGGATTTCTTGGAATTTCTTCAGAAAATTTTTTTTCGCGAAACTTAAAAAAATCATTAAATGTGTTTAATTTTAGACTAGATTATTTGTGATGCAAATATCTTTCATTTTTTGTCCATAAATTTGTACCCAGTTTGCATTCAAATTAAAAATGAAAGGAGAATCACACCACACATAAGCTATAGCAACCTTACTCTGAATTTTTATTTGGCGCCATCCGAAAATTCGGATCCCGCCAAACCCGAGAAGCCATTTTGATGACGTAGATAATCTCATTGTGACGTCGCTGGTTTTAGTGATTCACCTTATAGGGAGGTGAAGTGTGAATGTAAACACCTTGGGGTAGCACCAAACACTAATTTTTTTCTAAACTACCTGAGGATAGTCTCGACCATTTCTTCTGTGGATAATGCATCCTTTTACTAAAGAATTTCTGTAAGTCTTGTCTCTTGAAGTCGAATATCTGATTAAAAAATCAGTGTTCGGTACTACCCCGTGTTTGTTTGTGCCTCTTTTTTCATTTACTGTTCTTCAGGGAATTGGGAAATTAATCGAAATTAGAGTAGCACTTACCAGCATTAACGTTGGTGTGCAGAAGACGAGGTTCCTTGAAATAATTGTAGCGCCGGACAGTGCTGTACCAGTAAGAGGCTACCTCCTGTCCCGTGAGATCAGTTACGAGTGCACTGATTGGGCAGCAGAAGAGATTCTGGCCCAAATTCTTATCTGAACGATAGTAGAATTCATT